>NC_039358.1:197782265-198382265 GCF_003573695.1 Papaver somniferum | reverse complement strand
GATATGACATCGATCTTTATATGTCCTCAGTATAACAACAGTGACTTAAATTGAACCGCAATAATTACAGAGGGACTGGAACGCAATGAGGTAAGTAAACTGGACCGCGACATCCATATAAAACTATCCTCTGCATTACTAAAGCAAAACTTGGTTGCAACAGCTTTGAGCAAAGCTGGTCTGGAACAGCTACGATCAGCTGTACTGCAGGAACTGCGAACATAGCTGGACCGCAGTAGCTTCAATTAGCTGAACTACAGCAGCGGCGAGCAAAGTTGCACTGCAGTAGATGCGATCAGCTGGACTGCAGGAGCTACGAAAATAGCTGGACTGCAGTAGCTTCGATCAGCTAAACTGCAGCAGCGACGAGCAAAGTTGCACTGCAGTAGCTGCGATCAGCTGGGCTGCAGTATCTACGAACACAACTGGAATGCAGTAGCTTCGATCAGCTGAACTGCAGCAGCTGCGATCAGCCGGACTGCAGGAGATGCAAACAGAGCTAGACCGCAGTAGCTTCGATCAGCTGAACTGCAGCAACAACGATCATAGCTGCTCTGCAGTAGCTGTGATCAGCTGGACTGCAGGAGCTGCGAACATAACTGGAATGCAGTAGCTTCGATCAGCTGAACTGCAGCAGTGACGAGCAAAGTTGCACTCCAGCAATTGCGATTAGCTGAACTGCTAGAGTTGTGAACATAGCTGGACTACAACAGCTTCGATCAGCTAGACTGTAGCAGAGACGAGCAAAGTTGCACTGCAGCAGCTGCGATCAGCTGAACTGCAAGATCTACGAACATATCTGGAATGTAATAGCTTCGATCAGCTAGACTGTAGCAGCGACGAGCAAAGTTGCACTGCAGCAACTGCGATTAGCTGGACTGCAGGAGCCGCGAACATAGCTGGACTACAGTAGCTTCGATCACCTAGACTGCAACAGCTGCTGAGGAACTAAACTAAAACAGTTCGATAACCTTGAATGTAATAGCTACAAATAAAAGCAGACTGTATCAGTGGCGTCCAACTGAATACAGAATTAATGAGCAAAACTGGACTGCATCAGTTGCGTCCAACTTAGTGCAACAACTACTTAGGAACTTGACTATAGTAGATCGATCAACTTAATTGTAGCAGTTATTGACGCTGCTGTTTGCAATAATTACGTCAAAATATTAAGGTGTACTCTCCCCCTCTTAATCGTATAACTCGTTGTAGGATTAAGAAGTTCATGTTTCCAGCGGTTGAATTTTGCATCGCATTTAGGTGCTACGTAACTCGCCCCAAAGCGCGTATAGAGTTATGCAGCTCGCCCCCAAAGAGTTGTATCTCGCCCCCAAGTGATAGTCAGTCACATTGAAGTGATATGCAACTCGCCCCCAGAAGATAGTGATTGTCATGTTGCTCAACGCTCTCACAAGGGTGCACTTCCTTGTTGCATCTTGCTCGTGCATGAAAAGTTGAAGGTGTCTGCTATCTGGAATACGCGAAGCGGCCAGTCCCATTATCCCAGATGCGCGCAAAATTGATATGTGTGCATCCCCGCATGACTTGGCGTGCGAAAATGCTTGCCACATTGTATACGTCTCACTGAAGAAAAGATTAATGATTCAATGAAATGAAGCGAAAATAGTTAAATTGTATTCGTACCTTATGAGAAGTGATACTGCGACTTTGTTTACATGGTGATTCAGATGTCTACTGGATATGTTGATATCTCCCAGTGATGATGACTGTCGAACGGTGTATGACAAAAACGTTTCAGGAAACAACTCTTATGAACTATAAAGTCAATCGAGTTGCTCGAGATCGATCTTATTGCCGACGAACTTTCAAGGCAAAAAATCGCAATGAACTGCAATCTCAAAGATGTTGGAAGTAGTTGATGATCATTTTTGATGTAGCAGCTTCAATTGGACTACAACAGTTCGATCATATGGACTGTGGTAATTACGCGAAAAAAAGGACTGCAACAGTTGGATCAACTGTGCTGTAGTATTTGCTGAGGAACTGAACTACAACATCTTAATGAGCACCTCGCTCCGAAAATGTTGATGATGTGATTGCTTCAAAAATATTATTCTCCAAATGTAGAAATTTTACCTTCATGATGTAGGGTACTGAAATACGATCGCAACAAGCCAAAAATCACCCAATTCGGACGCGGGATGAAGAAGATATCAAGGATGCAAAATCAAAGACCAAGCCCAAGAAGAATAGCATGCTCAAGCCCACAATGGGGTATAATTATCCGAAAGGCTAACAGTATGGGGATGAAAGATCCAGTGAGCCATGGCTTGGCTCGTCAGGTGACTTAGTCGGCTGAGTCAACTCAGCTAGGCTCAGTGGGGCGCAATCATCCCGCAGTTAAAAGCAAAGGGGCGGAAACATCCGTGGACTATGGAAATAACTTGCGTCGCGAAGTACGCATGAAACTTCTCTGCTGCTGGACGAAATTGGGTATGGCCGTCGGGCTGTGCCGCAGGCAATCTGCTGGTGTACCGTGGACGAAGAAGATGGCCGGTGACGGAGAAGATGACGGTAACGCTAACGACGTCATCTGTGAGCGATCTGATTCGCTAAAGCCCTAACAACGTCAACCTTAACTGACGGCGCTAGGAATATACTAACGGCGTCAAGAATATTTTGTACAAAAACATTATCGCTGACTGGATCGACAGATGACGTGGCAGGTGCTGGTTGGTGAGTGTTGCTGATGTGGCACGTTGATGTGGCGCTCCATCGCTGACGTGGCACTTGCATGTCAACCATATTGTTGACGTGTCATGCTGACATGGCAGTCGATGACCGTACCAGCTGCTGACGTGGCAGATACTGACTGGACCAACCTGATGACGTGGTCGTCGCTAACTGGATCCTCTTGATGACGTGGAAGTGGACGACTTAACCAGTTGATGACGTATCAGATACTGACTGGACCAACTTGATTGCGTGGCCATCGCTGACTGGACCCTCTTGATGACGTGACAGTCGATGACTGGACCAGTTGCTGACGTGGCAGATGTCGTGGGTGAACAAGACCATGAAGTGGTGACAGGAACATAATGAGGGTGAACAAAACCTCCTGACGTGGGTTAAAAGAACCATCCGACGTGGGTGAACGGTTGCTTAATGAGGTTAACGTGGGTGGCAGAAATGTGAAGGAGGTGAAATAATCTTCTAATGTTGGTGATGGTCCGTTGACTGGGTGAAGATAACAACTGACGTGGGTGAAGATCACCTTGACGTGGGTGAACAGAGTACTCTTGCCGGACTCGGCCGTCGAGGTAAGCCGCCGGCTTCTGATTTATTTATTTTTTGAATTTGAATTTGAAACTTTCCGCGACGCTTTCTCGGAAATGTGTTCTTTACCTTTGGACTTTTTGTGACAATTTTTCGGAACTGTTGTCTTTTTCCTCAGCGGCTTCTTGCAACGGTTCTGGGGACTGTTGCCGTTTCTCATGGACTTTCCACCACTGTTTTGCTACACTTTTGTGGCCTTTCCTGGAACTTCTCTAGGGTTTTCAAGCGCTTTGAGATGTAGGCAACTTGACAAGCCTGCGATCATGACAGTAGTGATTTTGACATACTACAAACTCGAAAATGTGGACACTGCGTTATTTGGGAAGCAATTTTTTTTTTGAACTTTGCACTTGAACATGTTGAGGATCGAACATCCTGGCAACAATCTTGGTTATTTTTTCTTCATCTTTTTTCATGGACCGGACGTCCTAACGATAGTTTCAACAACCCTTGTAGTGGTACAGTTCAGGTGGTTTCTAAAGGTAATAGTTCAACAAACCTCGAACTGCGAATCTGGACTGCAGCAGTTGCGATCAACTGGACTGCAGTATCTGCGATTATATGGTCTGCAGCAACTGCGATCAGCTGGACTGCAACATTTGCGATCAAACCGGGCTGCATCAGTTACGATCAACTGGACTGCAGCAGTGATTTTTTAAGACATTCAAAATGCTTTCTCACAGACACGATTTTGAAGCATTCTGTACTACTTTTCTCAATGGGAAAACACGATTCCTTTTCTCGTAATCCCCTTAGTTCAGCGCCAATGTTTGTACCCATAATTACTTTTGGGCACGAAACACGATTGAATCGATGATTTGATGCGTAGCTAGGGTTAAGAAACGAATTGAAGAACAAATAAAAGAGACACAATTTTTACGTGGTTCGACATGGTTTACCTACATCCACGGACGAATCCCCTTGGGGAGTGATGCTTTATTGATATCAAAATTACAGTGGATTTTTCTCTATTATCTAGCCCCTTTGCTCTCCGTTCTTCCTCCCCCTCAGAATTACATTTCCCTCCATTTATACAAATGCGAATTAGGGTCTTTCCCTCATTATGAGGTAGGAATAAATTGTATTAAGTTTCACTGCATGCCTCCTGGCCATGTCCTGCATGCCTCCTGCATTAATCTTTCATGCGTAACTCCTGTCATGCATAACTCCTGGCATTAACCTTCCATGCATAACTCTTAGTATTAACCTTCCCTGCATGGCTCCTGGCTTTAATCTTCCCTGCATGCCTCTTTTATGCCGTTGACTTTGCCTGTCAAGCTTTGCATGGTGTAACCTGCTGGCAGACTGCCTTGACATGACGGGAAAATGGATAGAGGCTGGCTGGCAGCACAACTGTCATGGATGGGGACTAGCTGGCAGTGCGGCAAAGTACTTATCTGGAAACTGGTTAGAAGCGCGACTGGCAACTCGGCTTCGACAGTTGACCAACAGTTGACTTTGACCATTCACCGGGTGTTGACCTCACGGAGCATTGGACTTGCTGGTAGACACTTTAGTGGGTAGGCTCGTGGCAGCTGAATAGCGGCCCAAAATGATATTCCGGCCCAATATGTAGCAATGTTATTCATGGTACAAACAACATTTTGTCTTCATGATGACTAACCTAGCTATCCCTTCTTTACTTCCATTACATATGCCATCTATGCCCTTTCGAATTGTTGTATTCCTTTTCTGTTCCAGGAACCAATATTTGTGTTTCACTTTTCCTTTACAATTTAACGATACCTAGCCACACAGATACGGATCACGTATCTATGACAGTCTATAAAGGCACAATTCTGCGACAGTTAGTAGTGCATTTATATTCGGACTAGTCCATATGAAAATGACTGCATGATGCAACGACGTACGTTGCATATGAAAAGAACTGTATACTGCGAATAGATATGGGCATTTTGTACTGGGTATTGAATTTATGTCATATTGAAATCAATGAGGATTGTGTCTTCTCCAATACACATTTTTAGCTGAAAATCCAGCAATACATTATTAACTATTATCGATCCAGATCATCTACCATCCATGGTCGCCCCAAGGGATAGTTGACCGCGACCTCTCATGGTTGTTGGTCCCTATGGTTGCTTAAAATCAGTTGAACTATTTGCTGCAAGGACACCACTTCGAAATGCATTGAATGGGTGCTACCTCCACAAGGCCCAATAAAACCAAAGATATTCTATTTCCTAAACTGTTTCTAGTAACGTAATGATGCCTACGGATGTTCTCAGTATACTTTCTTCATTTTAATATAATTACTGCCAAGTGCCAACCCTCTCATCTCATATTTATCAACATCTAAAATAATATCTTTACCGATACAATCTAAGTAAATCCAACTTTGACGCTGCTGCTGTCATTAGTGAATCCATTGGAACTACTATACGCCCTTCTTTACTTGGTTACCTGAGCCATTCACAAAGGCACCACATGTTCAATTTGTTGGTTTCCTTTTTGGAGGGCTAATATTTGTGTTTCATCTATTTATTTTATTCTATGGTTATTGACCAACAGTTCTTCTCTTTTAGGTAGTAAGGTACAGTAGGTAAAGATCCTCATTTCTGCCATACAGATAATATAAACGGAAGGCATGAATCTATGACAGTACTTAAGAACTATCATGTCGGGATTAGTACAAGCAGGCTTTTTTCTTATGGTGTTTTGTCTATAACCCAGCAGCTATACATGGGTGATGAGATAAGCATAGAAACGTTGTATAGGTAACATATGAAAATGACTCCATAATGCAATAACTTCGTACACTCATATGAAAATGACTGCATATAGATTTATAAATTATACGTCATATATATTGTACTAGGTATCACTTGTCTTCATCTCAATTTTTAATTTCAACTCTCATCGTTTTATCTCAATCTACATATTGCCAACCCTGTGAGTGTACTCTCATTTCCTTTGATGATAATATGTCTCTCTTATGTCTCTTTCACTTCAGATTTTGCTAGACTCTCTATCTCCCTCTCACTTAACACGCACCATTTTACTTCTATAAATATTGAAGCATAACATTACCAAACTGCAGCAAATCACTAGTTTTGGTATAAGAAAGCTCACCTGAATATATATACATATATATAATTGTAGTAGAAGTAGCAGTTATAGTAGATACATACACTTTTGGTTATATTAAGTAACATCTTATCTAGTACACAACCTAATCCAGTAGACATTCTGCCAATTTCGGTAATGGCTAATTGGAGTTATTGTAGTAGTAGTACTCCTCAAATTCTTTCCCCCACTAGTACAACATCAGGAGGAGAGCAACAACAGCAGAATTATGTGTCATTTGTTCATGATCATCGCTACCTCTATGAATCCTTTGGTCACCCATATCCAGGTTTGAGTTTCTTTTCCATGTAAATTTTGTGGCCTAGGACTCCTTATTTATTTATTTTTACGTGCTTGCCTATTGAACTATTTGTTCCCTAACTATAACTATTCATTATTATATTGCAATTTAAATAGGATATGTAGGAGTAGATATGATGAAGCTTTGGTCTAGTAGTGCGTATGAATGCGGAGCTGAAAATGGTATGGGAGGTCATGATGCAAACATCAACAACAAAGTGGAGACGAGGAGGAAGATGCGGTTGTCTAGTGAACAAGTAGATGCATTGGAGAGGAGTTTCCAAGAGGAGATAGAGCTAGAACAACAGCCGGATGCTACCCTCGACGAAAGGAAGAATAAGGTAAAGCTGGACCCGGAAAGGAAAATGAAGCTGTCGAGGGAATTAGGTCTGCATCCTCGCCAAGTAGCTATATGGTTTCAAAATCGACGTGCCAGGCTTAAAGGAAAGAAAATTGAAGAACTATACAATGTACTTAAGCAGGATTTTGAGAATGTCTGGAAGGAAAATCAGGAACTCAAACAAGAGGTACTACTTATTACAAATGCAAACAAGCAATCTATGACTATGAGTTTGGACATAGCTTAATATTTATTACTCTACTATTCTAAACTCTTTATTTTATGAAGGTTGTGAAACTAAAAAGCAGGCTTGACGATCGGGAGTCTATGCAAACATCCACACCATACGTAATATTACCAATGGAAGCTAATCATCATGATAAAGTTGTCGATGACAACACAAGCACAAGGATTTCTGCCAACAATCCAAACAATATTTCAGGGTGCAGTAGTTACTTTTCCGGCGAGGACTATTATTCGACAGTGTCACTTCCTTATTTTGATGTTCCCCACTGTTATCCCTCATCACAGTGATAAGAAAAACTTTTTTCTGAGATTGTTGTTCCTGCATTGATTAACCTAGCTACTCATAGAGTTGGTTATGGTATTAATTTATGTTAGGGCTGGCATTAATTTATGTTAGGGCATGTACTTGACTGCCTATTGAACGGTACCTAATTAAGATGTATTAATTGTGTAATCTCCTTTTCATTACAGTTATGTGATACTAATAATTTAATATATCTTGAATTAGGTGCTGTGGGCTAGAAAAAAAATAGATGACTTGACTATGGTCTCACCTAGCAAACCTATTTGCAGGATGATACAGCGATTACTGTCTATTAGTAAATGTATGATTCAGGTAAATTTAAGCACAAAGTCTAGTATGTAGTAGCCAGAAATGGTACAAATATTTGGTTATTAAAAAAGGACTGCCTTGAAGCGGGTAGGTCTTGCCCAGCTGCCTTTAGCTTGTGTTCTTTGAGTAGTGATTATTAGTGAACTGCCTAGTTGGACTAGGCAAAAACCACCCGCTCATATGTGGGCTCCGTCATGTGCAACGGACGGATGGATGTGGATAAGAGTCACCCACATCCAATTCGTCAAAATTGTGGATTTGGAAAATCCAGCCGTGTACGGACCAATCACCTGCGGATCAAGGGGTGATACTGGCCGGATGCGGATTAACCGCGGATTTAGTTTAGAAAAAAAAGTAAAACAAAACCTAATTATATGGAATATCCTAATCTAATCCAGTAATCAAATTCAATTGCATAAAAACTTACGTGTTTTTTCAGGGAAGTCCCTAACAGCTAAAACCTCTGAAGAATTAGAAGAAAAATAGCCAAAAGATGTCCCAACAAAATGAAGTTCCTGCTAATCGCACCCAACTCAAAGTTTCTGCGTACTATTGCAAATGCACTGATATTAAGAGGACACTACTAAATAATAGATAGATCACTCAAGAAGAGAATATTTGAAAATAAGATAAGAATGAGGAAAATAGAGTGATTCTAGGCTCAATTTATAGAGCAAAGAAGAAGAAAATTCACCTACAAGCTGCTGCAATGATGTCGCCAAGGGCAATCAGTGAAGCTTGGACAGTTACTACCCACTGAGCATAATAATATGTGTCAATAAAGTGTCGGAATAATGCGCAGTACATGGTCCAAAATGATAATGTCGATCTTTTTTCTTATTCACGAAAGGCATAACTATCCAACTATTTTAAGTCTATGTAGCAGCCACTGACCCAGTAGCTTTTCATTTCAGATTACAACACATAGAGCTAATAGACACCCAAAGAGTTCAAGATGCCAAAGACTCAAATATCGAGCTTACTGTGTGCAGACAAAAAAAAAAGAGCTGGCGATGAGAATAACCAAACATGAAGTAATGTACAGTAGCTAGGGCGTGGGTGAATCCGCGGATTTCAAAGTCCAACCACAACCAAACCGCTTAAAAAGTGCGGATTTGAGAATCCCACCCATGTCCGGCCCCTAGATCTTGCGGATTAGGTTTCATCCGCTATTTTACGGACGTATACGGGTGAAATCTACGGTTCCGGACTTTTTGCTCACCCCTAAGCTCCGCCCACAAAAAGTTAGCAGGGGGCTACTTTTATTCCTGAAAAATTTATGAGTATGTGGATTTTGCCTAGTCTAAGTAGGCGGTTCACACATAGTTTTTGTTTCTTGAGTTGCTGCAGGAAAGACTGCCCGGGCCCAAAATATATACCCTTGATTGCAGGTTAAACATACAGTGTTTTAAGCAAACAAAGAAAAGAAAGAAAGAATAAACACAAAGAAATTTAAATACCAGAAGTTCCCAAAATCATTTTTTTTTTTATCAGAAGTGAGAATATTATTAAGAGAAGGAGGAATTATAAAAGTTCTACTAATGGTAGAAAACAAAAAATCTGAAAATCTATTAAAACTAGTAAAAGACAGTTTCCCAATTGCATATAGAGTTTGAAAAATTCAGCTGAATCCTGTGACCAGCAGCTGCTGCCCAGAGAAGTACTAGAGTTTTTGCATTATCGCACAGTTCGAAATTAGTCTTGAAAGTGTAATTTTCTTGAAGGATACGAAAATTCCTTTCCCTCCAAATGATCCAAATGATATCAGCAGGAATAAGATCCCAAACCACATTCCCAAAATGGGAAAAATCATTATTCGGATGAGCTAATGCCATCACAGTTTCCGGGAACACCAAATCCCAATTTTCAGTAGGCGTTAAAGCGGACCAAATTTTCCTTGCTATCTTACAATGCAACAGCAAATTTTCTTAGGATTCAGAGTTATCACCATGAAGGACACAAGAACTGTAGAGATCAATTCTTTTATGTTGTAACATATCAAGAGAATTAAGCTACCATGTACTGAACACCAAACCAGTAAATTAACCTTAGGTGGAATGCCTGATTTCCAAATAAAATTCCAAGGGAAGTTATCAACACCGTCTAGGCCTGAAGTGATGGCCACTGCACCCTCTGCATCGAAAATGAACGAGACACGGGATGTGTTAAGGAATTATTCTTGCCTTCGGATAAGTTGCGCCTAGGCCTGCAGGCAGCCGGTGTAAAAACTTTAGCCGCATCTCTGGAGATAAGATCGTTACGCGGTTTATCTTCGCTCGACCCGGTACTTGTTACTGGAAACGAGCTCTGGTTCTGGTTCTGGTTATCAACACCGTCGTATGCAATCATCTTTTCATACAGAGATTTAACCGTAAACGAACCTGTGGAAGTTAATGACCATCTTCGGGTGTCTGGTAGAGTATCCAGACTTGGAGGATTAGCACCGACAAGGCTTAGGAGAGCAGAAAGCTGTTGGGTTTCTGTGTTTGAGATGACACGTCTGAAGTCGAAAAGCCAGGAACCATATGCTGGGCGATACTGGCTTGGGGTAACCCGTCCAATTTGCATAACGTCTTAAACTCATCAGGTAAAGCAGAGTTACCTACCTATCTGTCATGCCATAATGATACTTGAACTCCCGAATGTATACTGATATTTGCATGTGCAGTGATTAAATGACCCATTTCAGCGACTTTCCTCCAACAAGATACCCCAGGAGCTGAAGTAATTTTACATGGAATCCACGCAGAAAGTTGAGGACCATATTTTTCTTCAATAATTTTCCTCCAAAGATGTGTTTTCTCAATACTCCATCTCCAGCATCATTTAACTAGAAGAGCTAGCTAGATTCATTCTTTTAAGATCTAGAACTCCTAAGCCACCTTTTGATTTTGCAGCACATACTATAGTCCATTTCACTAGATGAGAGCATTTAGCATTGTCTTTAAACTCCCAGAGGAAGTCCCCATCTTCTTTTCAAGCTTGTTAATAACAGATTGAGAAGCTTTCAAAAGAGAAAAGTAGTCATAGGTAAAGATGTTAAGATGCACCTAAGTAAAGTAAGCTACCACCTTTTGATAAGCTACCTCTTCTCCAAACAGATAGATTCGCCTCAAGTTTCTCAATGATGGGATCCCATATGGCTGTAGAAGATGATTTAGCTCCTAATAGCATGCCCAATTACAGAATGGGAGAGAATCATTTGCACATCCAAATTTACTAGCCCACTCATTGATATTAGAGACATCACCAATTGCAATGAGTCTTGTCTTTGAAGTATTCACCTTGAAGCCTGCAATATATTCAAAGCATTTGAGAGTAGAGAACATGCTTAACGATTCCTCCGTCTTGTTATCTACAAAAAAAGATTATGTCGGCAGCATAGTGTAGATGATTGATAATAAGACCATTCCTGAAGACAGACCATTCAAATCTGCTGCTCTGTCTAAGAATCTTGAAAAACCCTCCACAACAGAACCGACCCTGCTGTTAAAGCAATTCAAGCCGGGCTTGAGGCCACAAAACAAAGTGGGCCACAAATTTTTAGAATCCAATTACCCCTAACGCAAGAACGATTTTTTGGGGTCCATGGTTTTTTTTGGGGACCATGGTTTTATTTTGGGTAAAGACATTAGAAGTAGTTCTAGATCACCTCATATCTAGTTATTTATTTAATACCTAATCTACCCTCTTAATTAATTTAGGTTATGATTAGTAAAATGATTTAGTTAAAAACAATTAGTGAGATTAAATTAAAAGATGGGTTTATTATTAGTTGAGTAGAATTATTGTGAGAGTAGAGTTAGAGAAGATGAAGGAGAAAAACATGGAAAAAAAAAAAAAAAAATCCAATTCACCCCCTTTGAGTATTCAAGTGATGAAAACTCATCTGATTCTTCATCTCCATCCTCTCCTAGAATATTTGTTAATTTTCAAAATGATCCGGATTTGGCTTATTTCTTAGATGGTGATTGTATTCTTCCCCAAAATGAAACTCAAGATGAAAATGATGGATTTTATCAACCACAACCGGAGGAAGAGTATTTGGGTGAACAGTTATGCTCCAAACTTAGATAATGTATGTTGAATTGGTAAAAACTTCCCCAAAAATGTAAATTTTTGAACTGGATTTTGCACAATTCGGTTACATTATATGAAGAACATGTAACCGAACTGTTCTGAAGGTGTAGTTTGGTTGCCTTGTGAGATGAATAAGTAACCTAACTCATTTGAAGATGTAGTTCGGTTTCTTTATCCAAACACGCAGGTTACCGAACTCCATATTAATGGAAGTTCTGAGATGCAGTGTTATGTTTGGTTGGTTCGCAACTAATCGAACTTTACGTAAAAATAAAGTTTAACTAAGTGTATACAGTTCGGTTGGTTCGCAAACTGCATGTACCAACTATCTAACCGAACTATGTTTAATAAGTTCGGTTGTTTTGCAAACTTGAACCTAACAGCATAACCAGTCGAACTTAACAAACAAAAAAAATCTGAAGTTCCAGTGTCTAGTTCGGTTATCTACATAAAATAAAAAGTAACTGAACTCTGTTCCTTTTATTTGTTCGGTTGTTGCGATAAAATTCACATGTTACCGAACTCGGTTCCTTTTATTTGTTCGGTTGCTTTGCAACTTGCTTAACCAACCGAACAATGAGTTCGGTTTCCCCGATAAAATTATTATGTGACCGAACTTATTTGTGATTGCATTGATGTTGTTACATTTCTTGTAGATGGAATCACAACCTATACCAATGCATGATCAACCTTCTCCGATTGGTATGTTGTTCGAAGATACATCTACTCACTTTGCGAATGAGTTGGTATTTGACTTACCTATTGATGCGAAGAATTGGGATAGAGAACATGTCAAGAGAGTCAATTGCGTCTTGTTTTTGAATGGAAAAGAAAGAAACACTCGTTTTGAAATGGTTTGTGAAAGAAGTGGAGATCCCGATGTTAGTCACAAAAGGAATGGTTATGAGTATAAAGGAAAGACGACGAGGAAGAACACAACGTGCTCAAAGAAAATCAAAAGTCCGTTCAAGCTAGTATTTAGCAAGAGCAAATTAACGACGAAATGGTTTCTAGTTATGGATAAGGTGGTAGGTCGTCATAACCACCCTCGTCCGGATGATCTTGAAGGGCATGCAATGGGCGCAAGGCACACTCCTCGGAAATGGAAAAAATAGCCGAGTATAGGAAATTGGGTATTCCACCTTCCACAATACTTCGCTTATTAATGCAAGATAACTCGGGTAACTGGTGTGAAGATAAGATTGCTCACAACTTGCCTGCAAGTATACAGGGATAAGTTGTAGCTAGTGGGTAAGAAGGGTCAGTTCCACAGGGATTAGGAGGATGTAATTGAAGTTAGACTAAGCTGGGCAGTGGATGCAAGACAAGATGAAAGTTCACTAAGTCACAGTGGCAGCAAAACAAAGATAGCAGTGAAGTAAACCAAGGCTGTGATCCATGGGCAGGGGTGAGATTGTGCAATAGTTACTGACAAAGAGAAAAATGCAGAAAGTGAAGTTACTAAGGCAACTGAATCCACCATGTGCCTATATCAAACAATGCAGTCAAGGTTGAATTGGAGTTCCTAAGCATACATCTAGAATGAGATGAAAAACAGCTTGCTCACTGATATGCCCCTAGAATTGATTGTCTTTTGACAGCACAATCAATCACAGGCATGCCAGAGCACTGAGTACTTCTCATTGCTCAAGCAAAATTGCAAGAAGAACACTATCCTAACCATGCATCATCCAACATTACACTAGGCTTCATCAGAGCCCTAGTTTAGTGCTACTTAGCTCATGCTCAACAAGTTACTAACAGCATACATAGATAATTCAAACATAACTTCAAAAAAAAATCAACTGATGAACAGGTTCCACACATACACTGTTGCTAAACAGAAATTGGAGAATTAATGCAATAATTTGTTCCTGGCTAGCCCAGAGAGCTTTCCTACCACACCCATATCATCCATTTATAGTTTTTACAAGAAAACTACATTTCTACAAACCCTAATTGGAAAATCCCCAAATTAGCAGGATTAGGGTTTCGAGAAATTAATGAAATTGACTCACCCTCTGATGCAATTGGACTCAACCCATGCTCTGAATCGTCCTTATGCTCCCTCCTGAGTCTTCTGCTACCATTAATTTCCCTAAATCGAGATGTTTTATCAACCTCACCTAGGACAGTTGATGAGAGAGGATAAAACAGCTAGGTTTAGGGGGATTGTTCTGTCGGGTGATGGTGGAGGTTATGGTGATGGTGGCAGAGGTGTGGGGATGGCAGAGTGTGGTCGAGATGGTGGTGGCGACAATGGCAGGGGGGTTGCAGAGTTTTTTTGGGGAAGAAGGTGGTCGACTGATTTTTGGGGAGAGGGGGGCGTTTGGTAGAGGTGTAGGGTGTTTGGTACTGTAGTGTTGAGCGGTTGCAGCGAGGGGTGATGTTTCGCGATCTGGTCCGTAGGATGTGACGATGGTAGGTGGATCCAACGATGAGATGGGAGGCTGTGGGTAGCGACCGTCGGATGGAGGAATGCAACGAAAAGGACGGCCCAAGATGGAGATGGGCGTTGTGATGTAAAGCGGGAGCTTCGGAGTTTGATGTGCGATGATGGAGCGACCGTAGGATGCTGAAATGCTTCGATCTGACGGCTGAAATCCGATACGGGCTTGGATAGTGGAAATGGGTTTGAGAAAGGGCTTTGAGCCTTGGGTATGCCAAGCCCATATCTTCTTTGAGGAAAATTCTTCTTCTTCAAGCCCATTCCTAGCCTTTTGGTCTTGTGCACAACATTCATCGCGGCTTTTCACTACTTTTCTGCTCTATTCCGCTCCGCAATTCATCCACACTTTATTTATTACCTAAAAATGCAAAATTAAGTAAGAAAAAATATTTATTCTTGAAAACAATGAAAATACAGAATATGTGATAAAATGTAGAATTAATGCGCAAAAGATGAGTTAAATGCCAATAAAAAGGGATAAATATATACAATATTTGGCACTCATCAAATACCCCCAAACCTGAATTTTACTTGTCCTCAAGTAAAAACAAACTAAGGAAATCCTACCTATACCACTGTCGCTGGTCTCTCGAATGCATTTAGCGTATGCACTAAGCCTTTTAAACCACTAAGTGTCCCTAGTGGACGAGTTGAAGTCTCGTGAAGGTTTACCAGAGGTGTGCCTACAAAACCTAAGGACAAAATATAAGCTCATATTCCATCAAACGTGACATGTGCAAAACAGTTAAGCTCACAGCAAAATGGAGATGTCAATCTAGCTATCGAAGGCACAATCCTAGCACTGATAACAAAAAAAGACATGTGATAAGAGTGTAAAGTGTATCTACACATGTGTAAAGAAAGATCTGAAGTCATGACTACTAATCACCAAGAGATAGTTTCTCAGGCTAAGAACTGAGGTCGAAATCTAGCTAGCTGTCCGGACTTTACGAGAATTGTGAATGAGTTGGAGGTATTTCACAATTACTCGCGTTGTACATCAATGGCATACACCCTTCCTTGCTTATTACAAAAAAACAACAAAAGATGACTATTTACATGACTCTTATTTACATTGACTACTCTCTTTTTATTTTTGGAACAAGAGATGATGGAATTGATAAATACTTGATTTTTTTGGTATTTTTCTGATATTTTTTTTTTTTTTTTTTTTTTTTTTTTTTTTTTTGAATGAATAAGGAACACTTTTGATACATAACAAAAGAAACAAAATTACATGACACTTTGCAAGAGGTAGCCCTTTTTGATGCACCCAGTTAAATTCGATGGTTGTCTTTCTTAATGTAACCTCCACCTTCTATCCCAACCAACCAAAGAACAAGCTAGTCAAGTTTCGTTCAGTATTCTAAAGTGATTGGCAATCGTAACTTCCTATCAACACCTTGAAGATCGAGGCCATACATGTATTGGTAGATCGTGCGCGTGCAAATTTCTTATCACTATGTGAATTGTGCTAGAATCAGGGTGCCTAAATATCTAGACTAAGACTCCTAATAAAATACATATTTGCACAAGAGTCAACATTTCAAGGTAAATGAGCTCCATTTTTATGATTTTTCATTTTTTAATTTTTTTTGAATTTTGATTTTTTTTTTTTTTGGAATTTTTCAATTTTTTCAAAAAGAAGAGTTCGTTTTCAATTATGGCAATTATCATGGTATCTACTCTATACCCCCAAACCTAAACTAAACATTGTCCTCAATGTTTCAAAATATGGAAAGAATTATAAAACAATATATGAAGAGGAACATGCTGAGTAGAGTAAAAGGAGAGAGAATACCCGATTGTACGGCGAAAGCTCGATTAAAACTCCGTTATTCAAGGCAAAAATCCATCATATTAGGAGTCACAATGGATGAGCACAAAATATATACAAAAGGAAATTTAACTAACACATTATCTACAAGAAAATTTGGTTTTTAATGGGATTGGACTTTTTGGAAAATTTTTTTTGTCGGGACATTTGGTTTGATGGGAAAAAGAAAAATTTTGGTTTTTAGGGAAAACATTTGGAAAACTTTTTGGTTATTTAGGGAAAGAGTGGACCAGTTTAGTCCACATAGACCGGGTCCTCCAGGTTGGTTGTTTCAATGTCGGGTGGAAATGGCTCAAGGAATGGCTTTAATCTCTGCCCGTTGACTTTGAAAACGTTCTTGTTGGAGACATCCTCCAGCTCTACAGCTCCATGAGGAAAACTGTGCGTACTAGGTACGGACCCTTCCATCTGGAACGCAGTTTTCCTGGAAAAAGATGTAATCGGGAGTCATACAGCAAGACTTTCTGACCAGGAGTGAAGGATTTGCGTAGAATACGCTTGTCATGAAACATCTTCATCTTCTGCTTATATAACTTGGCACTATCATAAGCCTCATTTCTCAATTCTTCCAACTCGTTGAGTTGAAGTTTCCTTTGAATTCCAGCTTCGTCCAGAGAAGTTCAGCTCTTGATTGCCCAGTAGGCACGATGTTCTAATTCCACAGGTAGATGGCACGGCTTTCCATACACTAGACGATAGGGGGACATGCCAATTGGTGTCTTATAAGCTGTTCTATAGGCCCACAAAGCATCATTCAATCTTAATGACCAATCTTTCCTAGACGGGTTGACCGTCTTCTCCAGAATGTGCTTAATTTCCCTATTAGAAACTTCTACTTGTCCACTAGTCTGAGGGTGGTACGGAGTAGCAACCTTGTGAGTTATGCCATACTTGCGTACTAAAGACTCAAAGTACTTGTTACGAAAATGTGAACCGCCGTCACTGATGATAGCTCTAGGGGTACCAAAACGTGCAAATATGTTTTCCTTTAGAAATGAAAGTACCACCTTGTGGTCATTTGTTCTGGTTGCTATGGCTTCTACCCACTTAGAAACGTAATCAACTGCGACTAGGATGTACAATCTACCGTCAGAAATAGGGAATGGACCCATGAAGTCGATCCCCCAAACATCAAAAATCTCCACAATCAAAATGGGGTTCAATGGCATCATGTTTCTCCTCGAAATGCTTCCTAGCTTTTGACAGCGTTCACAAGCAACACAATAATCATGGCAATCCTTGAACAATGATGGCCAATAGAATCCACACTGCAAGATCTTTGCAGCGGTTTTCTTGGCACTGAAATGGCCTCCACATGCTTGGTCATGACAAAAGATATCACATCTTTCTGTGCGTGTTGGGGACACATCTCCTAATGATTTGGTCCGGCAGTACTTAAACAAATATGGGTCATCCCAAAGGAAATGTTTAACTTCAGCCAAAACTTATAGCGGTCTTGTCTCGACCAATGTGAGGGCATCCTACCTGCAGCAAGGTAGTTAACGATATCAGCAAACCAAGGAAGGTCTGAGATAGACATCAGCTGTTCATCTGGGAATGATTCTCTAATCAGCTCACATTCATCAATAGACTCTAAAGTTAATCTAGACAAATGATCAGCAACCACATTCTCACAACCTTTCTTATCACGGATTTCGAGATCGAATTCCTGTAATAAGAGTATCCATCGAATAAGGCGAGCTTTAGCATCCTTCTTGGAAAGAAGATACTTCAAAGCCGCATGGTCTGTGTATATGATGATCTTAGACCCTATCAGATAAGATCTAAACTTGTCTAATGCGAAAACGACGGCAAGCAATTCCTTCTCGGTAGTTGAATAATTGAGTTGGGCATCATTAAGGGTTTTGCTAGCATAGTATATCACATATGGTAGTCTATCAACTCGCTGTCCTAAAACAGCACCAACAGCATAATCAGAGGCATCACACATAAGTTCGAACGGAAGCTTCCAATCGGGTGGTCGGACTATAGGAGCGGTGGTGAGAAGGGTTTTTAATTCCTCCCATGCCTTCACACAAGCAGCATCGAAATTGAAGGCAACATCTTTGGAGAGAAGACTGCACAGAGGTCTGGAGATTTTGCTGAAATCTTTGATGAATCGCCGGTAAAAACCAGCATGACCTAGAAATGATCTGATCTCCTTCACAGAGCAAGGTTGTGGTAGATGTTGAATGAGGTCAACTTTAGCTTTATCCACTTCAATTCCTTTTTCTGAGATGATGTGTCCTAGAACTATTCCTGAATTCACCATAAAATGGCATTTTTCCCAATTTAGAACAAGGTTCTTTTCTTTACATCTGGATATCACGAGGGCAAGATGCTTCAAACATTCGTCAAACGAGGAACCAAAAACAGAGAAATCATCCATAAAGATCTCGAGAAAACTATCTATCATGTCAGAAAAAATGCTCATCATGCAACGCTGAAAAGTAGCAGGTGCATTACACAACCCGAAGGGCATACGTCTATAAGCAAACGTCCCAAATGGACACGTGAATGTAGTTTTTTCCTGATCTTCTGGTGCAATGTGATATTGGTTATAACCGGAAAAGCCATCTAGAAAACAGTAGTGACTGTGTCCAGACACACGTTCTAGCATTTGGTCAATGAAAGGGAGCGGGAAGTGATCCTTCCTTGTTACTGTGTTCAACTTCCTGTAGTCGATGCATACTCGCCATCCTGTGGTTGTACGAGTAGGGACTAATTCATTCTTGTCGTTCTGAACAACAGTAATGCCTGACTTCTTAGGCACAACTTGAATGGGACTAACCCATTTGCTATCGGGAATTGGGTATATGATACCCGCATCAAGTAGTTTCAGGATCTCTCCTTTGACTACATCTCTCATGTTAGGATTAAGTCTCCTTTGCATTTCCCTAGATGGTTTGGCATTCTCTTCAGGTTAATGTGGTGCATGCAAATGGTGGGACTAATTCCTTTGAGATCTGAGATGGTCCATCCTAAGGCCTCTTTGTGTTCCTTAAGTACTTCTAAAAGCTTACTTTCCTGTTCCGTGTCTAAACATGATGAAATAATGACAGGTAAGTATCAGAAGAACCTAGGAATGCGTACTTCAACGTACTAGGCAATGTTTTCAATTCAAGCTTGGGTGGCTCAACAATGGATGGAATGAGCTTGGAATCAGAGAGTAAGGGTGGTTCCACTTCATACTTCCTTCAGTGACGTCCATTTGAGGTACAGATTCGAGCAGGATAGGACGTCACTACAGTATGCATCATCATAGGAATCTGAGTTAAAGTTCTCCATACATGCTTGAAAGGGGTCGACGGATAGAATGTTAGTCAACGAATCTTGTATTAATCCTTCAATCATATTAACTTCATGCACATCATCATCATCAAGATTCACAGGTTGTTGACTAATATCGAACACATTCAATTCTACCGTCATGTTGCCAAAAGACAGTTTCAACACTCCATTACGACAATTAATGATCGCGTTGGACGTAGCCAAGAAAGGACGTCCTAAGATGACAGGAATGTGACAGTCTGGGTTTTGTACAGGTTGAGTGTCTAAGACAATGAAGTCTACGGGAAAATAGAATTTGTCAACCTTGATCAAAACGTCTTCGACCACTCCACGAGGAATCTTGACAGATCGGTCTGCCAGTTGTAGAGTGATAGATGTTGGTTCAACTCCCCAAGACCTAACTGCTCATAAACAGAATATGGCAGTAGGTTAACACTTGCACCTAGGTCTAATAACGCTTTATTGACCGTGTGTTCTCCTATAGTGCAAGAAATTGTTGGACATCCTGGATCCCTAAACTTGGGTGGAGTTTTGTTCAGAATGATGGAACTCACCTGCTCAGCTAAGAAAGCACGTTTTTGCACATTGAGCTTGCGCTTTTGAGTGCACAAGTCTTTGAGGAATTTAGCATAAGCAGGGATTTGCCTAATTGCTTCAAGAAAAGGAATGTTGATGTTGACTCTCTTGAACAGATCTAACATCTCATTATAATGGGTACTTTTCTGTTGATAGATCAATCTTTGAGGAAATGGGGCAACAGGAGAATGAGTTGGCAAAGGGACATTCACAGCAGTAGAATTGTCAGGCTTTCCAACTTGCTCAGATTCTTTGGTTTTCTGGGGTTGTGGAGACAACGTGGAATTTGTATCAGATTCATTAGGTTCGCCCACGTTGTTCTCGATGACTTTACCACTTCGGAGGGTGGTAATGGCATGGACTTGATCGGGTGAGGTTTCAGTGCAGGATGTTGTGCCTGTTTGAAATATCCTCTTTGGATTTTGTTGGGGTTGGCTAGGAAGTTTACCCTTTTCTCTCTCACACATTTGATCCATCTTTTGATCTAGATTTTTCTGACTTTGCATCAAGTCTGGAACATCTCCTCTAGGGGGATAATCTCTTGTCGGTATTGTTTGAGGATAGATTGTTGAGAGTTTGATTGTTGTTGAGGGTTCCTAGGGTGTTGATAACCTTGATTGTTCTGATATCCCTGATTGTTTTGATAGCTCTGATTGGGTTGAGATGGTCCTCCCTGAGTGGGTCCTTTGGACCATGAAAAGTTAGGGTGGTTTCTCCATCCTGGATTGTAGGTCTGTGAATAGGGGTTATGCTCTTGTTTTTGAAACATGGCATGTGCCTGTTCAAGCCTAGATTCCTGGACTGCAAGCAAATCGGGACAATTTTGGAATTGATGGTTGGGATCGTTACAAGCGGCACATACAGACGAAGCGACATGTTCTCGGAGAGTAGTGGTGGAAGGTTTTGAATTTTTATGTAGTTCTAACTCTTCTAATCTCCTAACTATTGATGCCATGTTTGCTCTTCCCTCAAAATCCGCTTCAATCCTAAAAGCCCTAGCTTCGGAAGTAGTCTTTCTGGGTTCACGGATGGATTCCCACTGTTGCGTCTTTTCAGCTACTTCAATCAAGAAGTCCCAAGACGCATCAGCAGTTTTGTCTACGAATAGACCATTACACATCGACTCAACCGTTGTTCGGGTGGACACATCTAGACCTTCATACAAAATTTGCACAAGTCTCCATTTTTCAAAACCATGATGGGGACATTGGAGCAATAATTCATTGAATCTCTCCAGGTATCTAGCTAAGGTCTCACCCTCTAATTGCACAAAGCTATTCAGACTTTGACGAATTGTCGCAGTCTTGTGATTCGGGAAAAACTTTTTGAAAAACTCCTTTATGAGGTCATCCCATGTCATGATGGATTGAGGCTGTAAAGCATACAGCCAGGCCTTTGCCTTATCTTTCAGGGAGAAAGGAAAGAGCCTTAACTTTAGGGTTTCGTCGGACATTTGAGTGAAACGCAGAGTTCCACAAATTTCCTCGAATTCTCTCACGTGGTGGTAAGGGTTTTCATTCTCAACACCTCTAAAAATAGGGAGCATCTGTATTGTGCTGATTTCAGCTCATAATGGCCATTAGCCTCGGGTAGCACAATACAAGAAGGTTGACTGGCTCTAGTTGGGTACATATAATCCTTGAGGGTACGGGGTTCTCCCATTGTTTCAGATTGGTCCGGTGTGTTTTCCTCAGAAGTTTGGGTATGTCAATTGGGTCTATTTGATTTACTCTAACTAGTCTATTTGATTGGTCTCTAAAGGTTACAATCATATCCCACTCATGAAATAACAAGCCCACGATAAGGAAGAAAACAGGGCCCATAAGGATTTGGTTTTGAAAGGGTTAAGTGGAATTTGGTTTTAAGGAGTGGAATTTTGGTTTTAATAGGGATTTTGTTTTTGGTAAAATTGGGCTTTGGAAGTTTTTGAACTAAACCTAGCATAAATTAGCACAACCCATAAAAGAAAATAAAAACAATCATAATAATTACAAGCCCATAAAAGAAAAATAAAAGAAAAAGAAAATACAAAAAAAATAAAAATGAAAATAATTATTACAATCCCAAAATTAAAAAAATAAATAAATTAATTATTACATACCCAAATTGAATATTTAATGAGGCCCAAGTGGGTTACTCATGGTTTTAGGCTTACTTGGTTAAGGAGGGAAGCCCAGTTAGGCTTTTGTTCCCTTTTAGTTGCACAGCCCAGTTGGGCTTTAGGATCGTCCTACACAGCTCTCGCTCAAGCCCAGCAGCAGAAGGCAGAACCAGTAGTGAAGCCAAGTTGAGTTGGGTTCAGCTCAGTAACAAGAGACCAGGAGCCCAGTAACAAAAGGAGGCAGAGCCCAGCAGCACTTGGTGAAGCCCAATTCAGAAAAGTACAAGCCCACCAGAAGTTGGCAGAGCCCAGCAGCTTCACTTCAGTTGGCATCCCAGCAGCTTCACTTGGCAGCAGCAGTTGCTTTGGTTCACCAGCAGCAGCAGCAACAGCAACAGCAGCAGCAGCCTTGGCAGCAGCTTGGCAGCAACTTGGCAGCAACAGCACAGCACAGCTTGGCAGCAGAGAAGGCACCAGCAGCAGGTGAGCTACAGCAGCAAGGGAAGCAAGGCAGGAAGATACAAGGCAAGGCAGGTGAGGACAAAGGCAAAGCAATAAGAGAAAGAAGCTTCTAGTTCACAACAACAACAATAGAATCAGCTAAAATGCAAGAGGAGCTAAGATGCAAGAATAGTTAGGAGAACTTCAAAAACAGCACAACCAAATCCCCGGCAGCGGCGCCAAAAACTTGGTGTGAAGATAAGATTGCTCACAACTTGCCTGCAAGTATACAGGGATAAGTTGTAGCTAGTGGGTAAGAAGGGTCAGTTCCACAGGGATTAGGAGGATGTAATTGAAGTTAGACTAAGCTGGGCAGTGGATGCAAGACAAGATGAAAGTTCACTAAGTCACAGTGGCAGCAAAACAAAGATAGCAGTGAAGTAAACCAAGGATGTGAGCCATGGGCAGGGGTGAGATTGTGCAATAGTTACTGACAAAGAGAAAAATGCAGAAAGTGAAGTTACTAAGGCAACTGAATCCACCATGTGCCTATATCAAACAATGCAGTCAAGGTTGAATTGGAGTTCCTAAGCATA
The DNA here is from genome assembly GCF_003573695.1 of Papaver somniferum. Taxonomy (NCBI): domain Eukaryota; kingdom Viridiplantae; phylum Streptophyta; class Magnoliopsida; order Ranunculales; family Papaveraceae; genus Papaver; species Papaver somniferum. The sequence continues at coordinate 198,359,011 of NC_039358.1, read as the reverse complement.
CATCTAGAATGAGATGAAAAACAGCTTGCTCACTGATATGCCCCTAGAATTGATTGTCTTTTGACAGCACAATCAATCACAGGCATGCCAGAGCACTGAGTACTTCTCATTGCTCAAGCAAAATTGCAAGAAGAACACTATCCTAACCATGCATCATCCAACATTACACTAGGCTTCATCAGAGCCCTAGTTTAGTGCTACTTAGCTCATGCTCAACAAGTTACTAACAGCATACATAGATAATTCAAACATAACTTCAAAAAAAAAATCAACTGATGAACAGGTTCCACACATACACTGTTGATAAACAGAAATTGGAGAATTAATGCAATAATTTGTTCCTGGCTAGCCCAGAGAGCTTTCCTACCACACCCATATCATCCATTTATAGTTTTTACAAGAAAACTACATTTCTACAAACCCTAATTGGAAAATCCCCAAATTAGCAGGATTAGGGTTTCGAGAAATTAATGAAATTGACTCACCCTCTGATGCAATTGGACTCAACCCATGCTCTGAATCGTCCTTATGCTCCCTCCTGAGTCTTCTGCTACCATTAATTTCCCTAAATCCAGATGTTTTATCAACCTCACCTAGGACAGTTGATGAGAGAGGATAAAACAGCTAGGTTTAGGGGGATTGTTCTGTCGGGTGATGGTGGAGGTTATGGTGATGGTGGCAGAGGTGTGGGGATGGCAGAGTGTGGTCGAGCTGGTGGTGGCGACAATGGCAGGGGGGTTGCAGAGTTTTTTTGGGGAAGAAGGTGGTCGACTGATTTTTGGGGAGAGGGGGGCGTTTGGTAGAGGTGTAGGGTGTTTGGTACTGTAGTGTTGAGCGGTTGCAGCGAGGGGTGATGTTTCGCGATCTGGTCCGTAGGATGTGACGATGGTAGGTGGATCCAACGATGAGATGGGAGGCTGTGGGTAGCGACCGTCGGATGGAGGAATGCAACGAAAAGGACGGCCCAAGATGGAGATGGGCGTTGTGATGTAAAGCGGGAGCTTCGGAGTTTGATGTGCGATGATGGAGCGACCGTAGGATGCTGAAATGCTTCGATCTGACGGCTGAAATCCGATACGGGCTTGGATAGTGGAAATGGGTTTGAGAAAGGGCTTTGAGCCTTGGGTATGCCAAGCCCATATCTTCTTTGAGGACAATTCTTCTTCTTCAAGCCCATTCCTAGCCTTTTGGTCTTGTGCACAACATTCATCGCGGCTTTTCACTACTTTTCTGCTCTATTCCGCTCCGCAATTCATCCACACTTTATTTATTACCTAAAAATGCAAAATTAAGTAAGAAAAAATATTTATTCTTGAAAACAATGAAAATACAGAATATGGGATAAAATGTAGAATTAATGCGCAAAAGATGAGTTAAATGCCAACAAAAAGGGATAAATATATACAATATTTGGCACTCATCAGTAACGTATCATCTTTGTACACCATTTACAATGTAATTGAGAAGATTAAAAGGAATGAACGGAAGGATAGAAAAGTAATGCAACAATTTTTTTTTTTGGCTCAAGAGAAAGGCTACGCGGTTCAAAGAAGGTAGGTCCGGAAGAAGAAATAACTCATCTCTTCATTGCCCATCCGAAGAGTGTTCAATTGGCTCAATCATTCCATGAAGTTCTTATAATGGATTGCACTTACAAGACAAACAAATACGAGATGCCATTGTTGAACATTGTTGTTCGTACGTCGACGAAGTCACCGTTTACCGTTGTTTTTTATTTTCTAAAGGACGAGCAAGAACCAAGTTACACTTGGGCGCTACAACAAGTGAAGGCGATCTACCGAGATGATGAGACTTCGAGATAATTCGACAGCTGCCACACTAAACTTCTCACCGTTTCAGCAACCTCAGCGGGCTTTGACAAAAATGTCCCTTTTACAGGCATACTTGTAAAGATAGTCTTTAATCAATTTCTTAGCAATCATGTAGTTTCGACTTCGCGATAGTCAAACCAGAACACAGTAAGACTTGGATAGCACTGTGACTAACGTCGAAGAATTCATTGTTACCGTTGTAACAATACATAAAGTCACACATTCTTCCTTGTGCATATCCCTTTACCAATCTTGCTCCAAAACGTACACCAACATTTGAAATTTGATAATCCGTCCTTCACACAAAGACCCAATCACACACAGCCATAATCTGAAACCTTTGGTAACTTCCTCAAGCTCCAAGCAATTCAAGACGATGTTGTGTTTATATTCTCAAACAATGTAGAGAAAATAACTTGACGGAAACTATATCGTTGATGAACCAAATTTCTCAATAGAAATTTCTACCTTTATCTCTACAGGCTCTGTTACTATTGAAATCAATTTCAATAACTGTAGCAGATGAGAAAACCACCAAATATTACCATTGCTATAATGCAGCTCTCTCCAATAGAAAGTCTCACACTGATCATTAGAAAATCAAATAACCAAGGGATAATAAAGGTTGACGGAAAAACACGCCGAAATTGTAGCCCTCTCAAATTCATGCACTGTGTTTTCTCCTAAGTAATATGCGCTAGCTCGTAGCCATACCACCATACACATTGTAGTATTTTATCTTTATTCTTTAAACTCTTGAAGTGTCCAAGAGATACCTTTTTAATTCCTCACAATGGGTCTTCACAAAAGAAGGAACGTATCCCCAACACAAATAGACCAACATGTTTCTCACAAAGGTATTGCACTTCAACCAGCTCCGATCGACTTCAAATGGTGTACAAACAAACAACTCTTCGACTGAACGTCATCGGAAAGAATCAAAAAGATCACAGACTATCTAGCTTCTCCATTGGAAACAGTACGAGAGAAACTCTAGCAAACATTGTTCTACCCGACACAATGCCATACTCAACATAGACAAACAAACCCTACAAACTGTGTCGACAAACTTCTTCTTATATAATAATAAGAAACCATAGCTCCACCAGAAACAATATCACATCTTCATCCAACGATCATTGTACTTCAGCTAATTTGTAGCCACATGCTTCAAATACTAAAACTGATAATCAAACTCTTCACTTCTGGAACGTATCAAATCCTGGCCAACGATCAATACTTCCAAAACGAAACCTACTAAGAGATTTCCCAAATCCTTATTGTAACAAACAACTACGCAGAACGAGTATGAATTCATCTTCACATTCTTCAACTTAATGTTAAAGAAAATCATCAACATGATTTAATTGATGACGATTGATAACCAAACTATTGTTTCCCATGCTATGGACCAATAATGAGACTTTGACATGCTTATATTTCATCTTTACTTCCACAAACATACAGACCAATATTTGTATCTCAATTACGATACTCTTGCCTTCTTGTGTCTTTCCAAGCAAACACGGATTAATTGAAAACCAAATCTACGTAGGTCTTTCAAACAGTTCACAAGAATATAGTACGAAGTATAGAGAATAAACAAACTTACTTGAAGCCATGCATAGGGTTTATGCTCCAATAAGTATCAATGTCAAATCTCCAATGTAGAGCACCATAAACATCATGACCATACATCTTGACCACATCAAATGCAGATCACCTGATATAATCTCATTCCTTCAAAAGTACGCTTTACTTTGCTTTGTTCCCGAAACTGATGAAATCAAATCTCATATTCACTGAAAACATCAAACTCTGCATCTTCGGAAGCTGTAACATCAAATCCTCACATACTTGATGAAACCAAATCCTTTGTCTTCAAAATTTTCTGCTACTGAAAACCCAAAACTTATCTCTTCAAATATTCTATCCAACCTAAAGCTCTGATACCAATTGTTGGGACAATCGGGTCGCTCTGATACCAATTGTTGGGGCTCAGAGCCATCTACGTGCTAATCTTGCGGAAACATATTAGCTAACAAGAAACACTTGATCTCTCGGATTTCTCCATGAACCTTACTACGATCTAGGATAAGAAGAAGAGAAAGAGAACCACATAGATGCAAGCCATAAACAAAGCAACAAGAAATAAAGTACTCACAGATTTAACGTGGTTCAACAACATACACAATGTGTGTATTTTTCTACATCCACCAAACGACTACGACCTCTTTATTCATTATAGAATCACCACTGAGAATTACACAACTGACTGACTATATCAATCCATCGAGTCACCACGACGTGACCGAACACAACAACTCTCACAAGCACCCTATAAGATCCAAAGTAGTGTCTTCACCCATACGAGATAATGTTTACCACATTATCTACCACCACAAGATGATCTTCTCTGCACACCCTGATATAGATTACCATGGACGCCTTTAGCTCAACACCAATAATCTAATCCAGCACCACCAAGATGATCTTCTCCTCAACAAGATGTCTTACCAATATCTCCATATGAATACTCCATAACGACATATCTTCCCATGGATAAGTATCCCATAAGCACCATAATGGTGTACTCCTTCCACCATTAGGTCTCTCACATAACCACCTCAATAGGTGGGATGAATCCCTCACATCTCTACGAGATTTACATTGAGGATTCCATGACTAAAACACTTAGCCTAGACCTCCTTATATATGAGTCACAAACTTGGTTCCCAAGTTTTGGCCTCCTTGAATTAGGAAACCGACTCATACTAGGAAACCATGATCAATTTAGGTATCCTATCTTAATATGATAATTAACTCAAACTAAGAATTTAACCTAAACTAGAAAACCACCGTTTCCCTACACTATCTCCGTTCGAGTGGACACCAAGAAGTACTGCTCCAACAGTCAACAACACTACGACATTCACCGAATAGGAAGTGAACTTTTGCTTAACAATAAAAAAGGAGAATCCAGCCGTGAAGGACAAATGAGTTTCCATAATTAGGGAAGATTTTGAAACCGGTAAAAGAAAAACCACATAAGCATATATACATAATCTGATTGGCCAATAAAGAGGCCTATGAAAGCACTAGCTATGAAGAGAGGTTTTGTGATGGTGAAGAATTTTTCTGGTTTTTCGTCTTGGCCATTATTGATACAGCTGCGTTTGAGGAGAAATTTAGAAATCCATAGCGGAAGAATTAAGATTAGCCAGCCGACTGTCACTAGCCAACCCGAAAACCATATTCGCTTACCACCGTGAATAAAGTAGAGGCGTAGTATTAGCGGACCACTGGTGTTGCCAATTGCTAACAAGATGCAGTTGAACAGTAGTAGGTATGTGTTCATGTTTTGTTGGAAATTTTCAACAACATAGAAAATAAAATGTTTTCGTTTTAGTTTGCAGCTATGACGGGTGAGTTTCCTGTGTTGAATAAACACAATGGATGTTAGTTGGAGATGAAGAGACACCTCTAAAGGGTGTGATGGTTCATAAAAGACACAGCCATTCTTAACAGACACCTTATGTGTCTTTCGGAAGTGAAGAAGCATCTCCAATAGGCATGAGTTCCCTATAAGTTTCATTCACATAATGGAAAAACACAACAAAATCTCTGATTTCTTTTCTCTCTAAGCATCATCAGAATCTAAATACTGTGTGTTCTTGGTTGGGTCAAGGGAAGTACAACTCTTGAATCCAATTACGTTGTTAGGGCTTCATTGTATCCTGAAAGCAATATTTCGCTGACTGGTTGTACTCCCCAATTATTTGGGAATGGTCGAAATAATTGCTGAAAAAAATCGCAAGGCCTTGAAACTCCAGTGATACAACATTCTTTTCGTTCTTAGATTTTTCATCCCCTATTTTTTAGCCCAAATTTCCAACATGTTCATCCTATTAGATTGATGGTTATAGTAGTGTAATATATGTACTCCAAGCTTATAGATGTTGCAGGTCTGTTGCAGTGCTATGGGATCTAGTTCTAGTTGCCTGACTAGTTCAACTGGTTAAGTATCACCACTCAAAAATAGAAAGGAAACCTACCTTTTTTTTTTAGAAATTAGATGCCATTGTATCTTCGTTGTCAAGATTTCAAGACTAAGAGCATCTCCAATGAAATATGGGTTTTAAAAATTATTGATGCCACCTAAGATTTTAGAAACTCCAACAAAAAAAACATTTGTAGTGGTGGTTGGATAATAAAAATTTATATGAAGTGGAAGTTTGAGTTTGGAGAAGAGCATGGGTTTTTGGAGACTCCCTTCCATAACCACGTCATCAATTTATTATTATTTTGATTAATTTTTAAAATGTTATGAATTATCTTTTTTATAAATAAGCGACAAATATATCAAAATAGATATAGATACAACTACCACCGGAGATGCTTATCAAAACAAGATTTGTTTTGCATTCTATGTTATTAAATATCCTTTTTTTAGGTCTCCACATATGATAAATACTCATACTCCATTGAAAATGCTCTAATAAACCACTTTATTGAGTGATAGCTTTTGAACAAGCATCTCCTAATCATAAATTAATATAGCAATATAAGCGCATCATTTGTGTTAGCTCGATTGTAACTTTAACTAGAATAGAGCACATCCTCATGGCAATTATCACCGAAGAGCAGCAGATGTTAGTGTAGAAAGTAAAAAAATAAACGGAAAATGGGTCATTTGTCCAAATATTTTTAAAACATGGTTCAATTGGACGAGTAAAAACTATTATGGGTGAAATCGACACAAAAAAATAGCAATGATGAAACTGGATTTATCCAGACTTAAACTTAAAAAATAGTAAGGATAAAATTGAATGTATCCTATTATAAGTTAAAAATAAGAAAAAGTATTTAAAAATGTAACTGTCCTTGTTGTCCATTTAAAGAGCATCAAAATCTAACTGTCCTTTTCATTTAGAAATTATTGATTTTGATCTTTTTAATCAATTTTATGAAAAATAAAGCGAGCTATTCGGGCTCATCTGCAAATGGGGGGAGGGCACACACATTTAATACAATAATTATTGCTTAACCTACTCCATGCACTTTTCAAACCACTTGCAGAAGTTTTCTTTCCTGGAAGACTTTCTAGTATCTAGTTGTCTATGTACCATCACCTTTTTCATTTTCAAAGTTTGACAATGACATAGTCTAAGTTTGTCTGGCTGCGATAATAAATTGGCAGTGAGAAGACATATATCTACCGAATGTGTCATGATCCAACATAATTCAAGAACTATAACGAAAATGATAAAGTAAAGTGCCGCTTGAGAATTATATGTCAGGGATTATCAGGACCGGCCCTGCTACACAAGTAGTAAAGCCTTCTTTGGGGCCAAAAATTTGGTTTCCTGCACCGTGGGAAAAACAAATATTTAGTGGATTTTCATGTGTAGACCTCCTTTTCATTTTGGTCATTTATCATTGTGCATCTTGTACATGCCACTTTCCATTTTAGAAGTACAGACGTGCAATTTTATTTATTTTGCTAGGAATTACATTCAAAATTTCTTGCAAAACAATACCTCTTAAACTTCACTAGGGATTTCTTTATGGCTAATAGGCACCTTATCCCGATTCTTCTTCTTCTTTGTTTGTCTATATTCGCCATAGAAATAAGAAGCAAAACCCCATATAGATAAAGCTAATGACATTCCCTTTTCTGCACTGAATTTCTCATGGAAGAAAATAATTGCGAAGACTTGTTGAACAGGAATGAGAAGTGTCACAAGAATTCCGGTGAATAGAGATGTTGCATAAAATATTACACCCAGATATCCTACTATGGATAATTGTATCAGTATGCTTGTAAATACTAACACCATGTAATACTTTGTTTCTCCAAGTCCATACTCGTTGGCTTCTCTGCTTATCGCCTAAAAATGCATAAACAAAAACAAGTAAACACAACGAATATTCCTTCAAATTAAGATAGATGGGATTCTACATATTGATGCACATTTGAAAGAATTTTTTTTTTACCTGAAAGTCCTTATTGATCAACATCCCAATTGTGCTAAAAACCGTAGCGAACAAAGAAACTAAAAACTGCATTTGCATCACTAAATCATAAGTTATAACTTTGCAAGCATTTGCGTACACAAACTCGATCAGAGGCAGCATAAATCCAAGAAGCGCAGCACCACCAAGAGTCATAAAGAAACCCAAGAAGTATTGAGACTTTGAAACACCAATAGGTTTATCACTACTAGTATGAAAAGCCAAAATAACAGCACCAAGAGTTAACAACACGACCGAATTTATGGAATACGGCGTAAACTTCTGCTTAACAAGAATCAAAGCAAACACAGCAGTAAAAGCTAGTTGAGTAGCCAGTAGTAGTGATGCTACTGAAACCGGTAGATAACTGTAACCAACAGCAAACAGAAAACTATCTAAACCAGTAATAATACCCACAATAACACTCCATATGAAGAGTTTACGTGTGAGAAGAAACCCTGGGTTTACATGATCAACATTTGTTGATTGGGATTGAGAATGAAATTTGGATTTAGATTTAAACCATGAAACCATGAGAGGAATGAGAAGAATCGGAAAAGCTGAAGTTTGCAACCAACTTGACAACCATTTTCTTTGACCACCATGTAAGTAGTAAAGCCTTAGCATCATTGGACCTCCTACTTGTCCTACTGATAAGAGTATGCAATTTACTATCAGCAGCACTAGTTTCTTCTTCTTTGTTTCTTTCTCTTGTTGATGGTGTTGTTCATGACTGCTGTCACTGTTTAGTGCCTCTCTTTTCATGGTGTTCTCGTTTTCCATATTCAAATATGATTAACTTAATTGTAGGTTTTGGCTATGATTCTACTGGTTTATTTTGAATATTTCTGCTGCAGTTGCTATAAATACTGAGCAGCTGCGTCATTGCACCAACTGCAAAGATCCCCTCAAAGACTTTGAATTTGTTTGTATGATCCCCTTAAAGACTTTGAATTTTTTTTGTATGATTACCTTTTTCATTTTCAAAGTTTGACAATGGCATACATTTAGATCATCTCAACGGCATGTGGTTCCACTTCATCCTCTTGTTTCAGTGGTTTGCCAAGAGGGATATATGATGTCTTCCAAGTAGAAAGCATAGCACATTTCCGGTGGAGATGCTCTTAGCATGTCTGGCTTCTGAAATAAGTAGACAATCGCAAGAAAAATTTCTGACAATCGCACCAAAATTATTTTTATGATTTTGGGGTCAGTTAGAGATAACGTGTCATGGCTTCCGAAAAGCTAACAGTCAGGAATAAATATTTCAAGTGCACTCGATATTGGATAAGTTTATTAACCTGGCGAGATTGGGGTATACCAAATTAATTGGGGTATACCTATTTTATTCGTATCTAAACTAGTGTGTTAAGAGGTGTCTAAAAGATATTAAAAGACCAAATTGTCCATGCTAAAAAACCATGCCGACCAAAACATATTAAAAAAAAATCAAAATCTTTCTTCTACACTCTAACTATACATGTGAAATAAATGAAAAAAAAAAAAACACGAACCAAAAGTCGGCAAGGTATTATTTGTCGACCTTGCTGACTAAAATATAGTCGGCAGGATATAAGGTTGAATACCATGCCGACTTTTCATCTCTGAAATTAGCAGTTACAGGGTCGGCAAGATATCCATCTCTATACCTTGCCGACTATATTTTAGTCGGCAGGTTATGAAATTAATACCTTGCCGACTAATCATGCATTTGTAACATCTTCTCTATATGTCAAAAATCCTATAGTCGGCAGAGTATTTTTTTATGGACCTTGCCGGCCATAAGTTGTCGGCATGTTCTTCATCCGCAGACCTTGTCGGCCGGATATAATCGGCAGACCTTGTCGACTTTTCATACTTTCAGAACTGAAAATATTGATTCCTTTTATAATTTTGACTATAAAATTGCCCAGCGGCTCTGCAATCCCATATTTATAATTGTTTGGGTAGTAGTAGAATTCTTTACAAAAAAAACAATCTCAAAAATCTACCCATATCCATGAGTTCAATCTAAAATAAAACATAATTTCAAAATTTCAAATTTTAATCAACTAATTAACTAATTAAATTAATTATCTTAATCACATTTATTAGTGTTAATTAATCAAGGATAGATTAGCCATTTTTGTAAATATGTGGATAGGGGGTTTGTGTTTTACTTCAAAATGACCTTATTTTTTCTCATTTGGTATACCCAATTAATTTTGGTTATTACCCAATCAAGCGAGGTTTATTAAGTGCACTCAATGAAACATCGTAAATTATGTCAACAAGTTTTAAGAGTACTAATGACTTTATCATTGCAGTATAGTGGTTCCAACTTGCTAAAATGATAAACAGACAATTTTGGGGTCTTATGAAAGCGTAGTAGGTCAATGACTGGACGGCACTTTCACAGCCGCCTGGACACTGTTTTCCGTAGTTGTCCCGTAATTATTAAATTGGCCACTTGTCTACTCAACCACGTTACACATGTGGTGTGACCAAAGACACGACAAACAATCACGTGAACTTTTAACCAAACAGACTTGAATTATCCTAATGTTTTCTTAAAATGACCAAAACATCCGGTCAAAGCTCTTAGACCCCACCACACTAGAAGTTCAATTGGCATCATCATGTTGCCCAGATCAGAAGGAACCAAAAAGAGTTTGTTCAATCTGATCAACAAAATGGACACTATCAAGAGAAAATATCTTATGTTGTTCAATTCCGTCTTGTTAGCAATTGGTGCCACTGGCGGTCCACTTCTTCTCCGTCTCTACTTCGTCCGCGGTGGTAAAAGAATATGGCTTTCGAGTGCGCTAGGTAGTGCAGGTTGGCCGATTTTAATCCTCCCTCTCTCGCTTTCATACATCTTCAAGCGTGGCGGTGGTGGCGAAAATGGCAGAGTCAAATTTTTCACCATCACACCACCTCTGATCATATTTAGCGCTTTTATCGGTTTACTCTTGGGGTTAAACGATTATTTATACAGTCATGGGGTTTCGCTTCTCCCGGTATCGACATCTACGTTGATAATGTCCACTCATTTGGCATTTACGGCTGGTTTTGCATTTGTTCTTGTGAAACAGAAATTCACTCCGTATTCGATAAATGCAGTTGTGTTATTAACGGTCGGAGCTATACTTCTTGGTCTTCATTCGAATGGTGATAAACCTGTAAATCAGTCGAACAGAGATTATTATTTCGGTTTCTTTCTCACGGTTGGAGCTTCTGTGATCAGTGGATTGTTGTTCCCATTGGCGGAGTTGATGTATATTAAAGCTATGCAAGCTTTAACTTACAGTTTGGTGATAGAAATGCAGATTGTGACGGCTGTGGTTGCTTCTCTTTTCTGCATTGTTGGAATGATTATCAACAATGACTTCAAGGTACATATTAACCTTTTCTGAATTTTCTTACCACATTGTTCAACTCACCGGCATCTTAAGTTCTCACCGGTAAAACTATAGCACAATGGATAGATATAATTTACATAATATATTATATACATACTGTCTTTTGTTTTGCCTCTATTAAAATTATAATTTCGGGTAAAGATTTCCACAAACAATCATATTTCAAAGATACAGATAGATTCTGTGAAATGCCACTTTTTCTTAATTTAATTAGCAGTTGAAGTGCCCTTCTCTTTTTGAAAACTGCCTTGTTGGGTGCTTGTTGCTTAGATCATCAAGAGATAATTGGTTCAAGATTCATTGGTTGTACTTCGTTGCGAAACGTGATCTTTGCATTGCTTGGGTGGTGCATTATGTAATTTCAATGTTGATATTTCAATTGAATTAGGCAATTCCAAGTGAAGGTAAAGAATACGAGCTCGGGGAGGTCAAGTATTACGTAGTGCTGGTATCTATTGCCATTATGTGGCAAATTTACTTCGTCGGAACAGCAGGAGTTATCTTCTGTTCGACTTCTTTGCTTGCTGGTATTATCACTGCCGTTATACTACCGGTTACGGAGATCCTATCTGTCGTGTTCTACCATGAGAGTTTCAAATCGGAAAAGGGTATTGCCTTATTCCTCTCATTTTGGGGTCTCATCTCTTACTTGTACGGTGACTACAGAGAAAACATTAAATTGAAGAAGGCCGCGCAGAAGCAGAGTTCGGAATTAGAACTAGACGAAAACCTCCCTCCTCAAACCAACTTGCAATAAATTAATATAGCAACATTTGTCATTTTACCAAGTTTTGGGTATGAATTCAGAGATCGGGTATTGAAATATTGCACATCCATCATGCAATAGACTAAGTTACCATCCCCGATGATTGAATGTTGAAAATACATAGAAGCCAAACATGTTGTTACCCATATTCTTTAACCACCATGTACCTCCAACTTGTCATCATATTGATAGGAGTATATATGCAGTGGGTAATATTTTTTGCTTTTTGTTCTGTTATTCTGTGAGCGTTTGGTGTTCTTGAGCAAGGTTTGAAAAACGGCCGTTTTTTCCGAAAAAACGTCCGTTATAATGCTCACGCTCATATACCGTGCCCGTGAGGTTCACCAACACGCTTATCTAAATAACACCGATAAATAGGAAAAAAGTGGCGTTATTTAGACCCGTTATAACCGTTTTCACACCTGTGATTACCGTTTTTCTAAAATTAATATTTCAGTTTTTTTCTTCTAAATAACATTTTAACACACGTTTTTTACACCGTATTTTCCGTTTTCATACCGGTTAAACCCGTTTTTAAGGAAAAAAAATTTGAGTTGGAGAAATTCTTATACAAAAAGGTTGATGTACCTTCTCCGGCATTAGTATTCTTACTTTTTCGTCCAAAAAGGTTCTTCAACTTCGATAACCCGCCCATTTTCTTTTGTGTTACCGGCGCTTGTTCTTCTTCATCTGTATCATGCACAGGGTTCCACGGTTCATTTTCATACATATCTTGAACTTCTGTATCTTCATATTCAGTTTCTGGTACTCGTTGCTGTTTTGCTTTGTTTCTGTCTTGCACCCATACTTTTGCTAAATTTTTAATCTCAGGTGGCACATGCATGCAGGGAGTAATTGTACCTCTTTGTTGTGCCAAATGCATTTTGAAACGCGAAATTCCCGCAGACACTTCTTTTTCACAAAAATTACACTTCAATTTTTTATCATCACTCATTACAGTACAATATGCATGAAAAACATCTCGTTTTGCAGATGTTGATCCTTCCATTATATTCTGTAAGTAGGAAATTTCACATAGCAATAAGTGACATATATCAATTCATCATGCCATTTTTTTTATAAAGAAACAATGATTTTTTACGTGCCAACTGATTCAAGTTGATGGACTATTTAATTATGAATATTAACATTTATTAAAACATTTCTTAAATAAATGATAATAAAATGAACAAAAAATCTATATTTCTTAAAACATTTCTTAAATAAAAATGAAACATTTATTAAGTAAATATACGTTAATAGAATGAAACATTTCTTCACTTAACATTTCTTAAATATTTCTCAAACATCATGAAAGAAAAAAACATCGATATTTCTCAAACATCTATATTCACTACTCTAACATCATGAAAGAAAAAAACGATAATAAATAAATTAATAACGTATTAATAAATTATATCTCTAATTGAATGAAAAATCTACAAAAAATAATTAATATTACCTCTTAAACTTGTATTTGAGAAATTCAAAATGTAAAGCATTCCTTTGAGCAAGAAGCAGAGAACCAGAGAACCAGAGGTATTGATTTCATTTCAATTCTCTTCTTGTCCTTTTAAAGCATTCCTTTGGGCAAGAAGACATAATAGCTAGCAAATCGAAATAGCTAGCAATTCTCTTCTTGTTCAATTCTCTCACTCTCTTTTTCTCTAGCTAGTCTCTGACTCTCTTCCCGTTGCATTCCTTGTTGGTTAGTCTTGTAGCAAGTAGCTAAGAGCCTAGGAGTATTATTTGACAACAAAGTTTTGACTGCTTTTGAATCCGAATATGCATTATTGAAATATTGGGGAATGCATTGAACTATTCGAGTGACAACTTGAACATATCAAGTGGATAGTGATAGTATGCGTGTATAAATATTGTCGGTAGACGATAACTACAATGCATTGTTATAAGTCATAGACTTAGGGTTGTGAATTTTACTAGATATCCATAAATTTGTATGTTAAAAACCCATAAACAAATAAATAAAAAATCAAATAAATAAACTAAACCAAAAAAAAAATGAAAAAACGTAGTAACAACGTTATTTAGACCCGTTGTAACCGTTTTCACAGCTGTAATTACCGTTACATAGGAAATTCAGATCACAAATTATTTATTTTTCTTATTTAACCGTTATCACACCTGTTATTTTAAAAAAAAACGCGTTTTATTACTATATAACGCGTTTTTGACCCAAAACGTGCTCACACCCTCAAAACACGTTATAACGGTCACGCCTAATACCTGTGACCTGGGCCGTGACCCGTTTTTCGAACCTTGTTCTTGAGTAGTATTTGTACGAATTGTAAAATTTAATCGAAAAATCATTCTTCGAACACAATAAATCGATTCGGAGGACTCTATAATACAAAGGTATACTCCTTGTTGCACCTCTTTCATTGCAAATTAAGAGACAACTTTGGTCCTTCATTTTTTTGGCCATAAGATATTGCATCAAACAATAGTCCCAAATTAAAATATCAAATGCCAGTTAAGTGTGGAGAAGAAATTACTCAGCTAATGAGGGACTTTTATGATGCTCTACAGTGTCTACAAGAGAAGACAAAAAAGAAGATTAATCATGTGGCATGGAAGAAATTGTGTAGACCTAAAGAGCAAGGATGATTATCTGTAAGAAGTTAATTGAACTCTGAATCCTAGTTAGAAATTCGGTATTCGGGAAACGTACGGAACGGCAAACATACGGGTATTATTCGGATTTGTAGAAGTCAGATTCGGTCAATAGTCCGGTCAATGGTTCGTGATTCGGCTATGAATCGGTACGGCATACGTACGTGTATAAATCGTTTCATAAATATGAGTTCGGCACGCAAAATTCGGGGTATGTTAAATGATAAGAAAACACATTTTAGTGGAGAAATGTATGTGGATGACGTGATTTTGCAATATCTAGAATATATAGGTACTATTTTCAATAATATGCACCAACAAGGTCGTGGAATAGTGGTGTGGATGTTGTCTAACGAGCTTTGGACGCTATGGTTCGACTCCCCTTGGAATCAGTTTTTGGGAAAATTTGGAATAAAAGATCGTTTGGGCTGATTATTAATAGTTGGGTTGCGAAGATGGGCCTGTATGTTTGGAGCTAAGCTACTCAACTGTATCCGAACCAATACGGCGAATTCTTATACGGGACGTATAATCCGTGTATAATTCGAAAAGTTCATAAAACACGCGTATAGGGGTCGGGGTTTCATTCGGACGGGAGTATTATTCGGAAACGACGAATACGGAAAAATTCGTGTATTATTCGCGAATGATGCGGCGAATTGCTAACTAGGCTCTCAATCATGAACCATTCCTACATAAAAACATCTGGATAAAAAATGTTCCACCTAAGATTATATTTTTTATCTGGTCTGCGATCCATGCATAATGCAACCCCCACTGTTTGATAATTTGAACAAGTGAGGATACATGCAACATTCAGAAAAAGAATTGTTGTCTATGTGCAACTGAAGAAGAGTCAATAGATCATTTATATTTACACTGCAAAGTTACAACTAAAATCAGGAACTACGGTTTCTGTCGAAAATGGGTTCAAGCTGGATCCTTAATTAGCAATTGAGTTGCTAGCTTGGAAATATAGAAGATCACAACAGAAGAACACACTGCAAAGTTACATGAAGAACAGACTCACGGAGACAGTCGTTTATCAACAGTGATAACGACACAGAGGCGCAGGTCGTAGAAGCTTAACAGCGACTGATGGCTTTAATCGTTTTATATAACAGTATTTTGCAACAATTAAAAACGTTGCAAACATCCGATTTTTAATAATTTTTCTCCAATTCATCATTTGTAAACACTTTGAGAAATAATAATGATTTTTGAGCGTGTTTCCAACAACATGATGAGAGGCTAAATTCTCGCGTAACCAAGGCAATGGATGAAGCTATTCACACATGAATAATGGGTAACTATTTCATTTTCTCTAATATTTAATTATAATTCACTCAATCACTGCTTTTACAGAGTTCTTAAGAATTTACATAATTTTCTTCATTAGTTGTGATTCAATTAGATAGGTTATGCTTTGTTTAGATAATCTATGCTTATGGGATACAATTAATATTTGAGAATATGTTTGATTATTTGTGAATTAAGATATAAAGGATTAAAAGGCTAATTAGACTTATGAAATATTTGACATCATTCATTCATGTGTAATAGTGGATTCTAGTGTCTTGGTTATTCCCAATATCTTGATATCACTTTATTTGAGTTTGCTATATTTTTAGTTTAAAAAATTAAATCTAGAATCGTTTGCTTTCACAAGTCTTACGAACCTTTTTACTACAACATTATTGAGTCACATCAACTTTTGGCGCCGCCGACGCGGACTTGTCTTTAGGCTAGAGTTTTTAGATTTTTTTTTTTTAGGTTTTCATTTGTTTTTATTTTTTTTGTTCTTCTTTACGTTTTTGGGTTTTTGTCTTTTCCTAACAGAATTTGGAATTTGGAGCAAAAGAAAATTTTGCCAAAGCTTTTGGTGAATACTTAAAGAGTTGGAGTAAAAGGCAAAGCGAAAGGAGCGAAAGAAGAGGAATTTTTTTTATAAAAAATAGAGAGACATTTTAAATTGTTTTTATTTATTTATTTATTTATTTATTTTATTTTTTTAGACTTTCCTTTTCCCTTGTACTTTATTTTTTTGGACTTTGGACTTTAAACTTTGGGACATTATTTTTAAACCCTACGGAAGGGTAGTTTAAATATTAAACTGTTTGCAGAGAAGGACGGTGATTACGATATCACCTCGGCCCCTCGGGTTCGTACATGACATAGGAGTCGTGGCCCGGGTCGACTACAACGGTTCATCCCTCGTCTGGAACGGGAGGTAAGTTTGTCGAAACACTCGCGAATCCCCTGCTAGCGAGTTATTGTATTCCTTCGTTTGCATATATGTCGAGGAACTGAATATGGCTGCTTTAATTTCCTAGTAAAGGGCAAGGAATGGCCATACAAGATAAGGGTTCGGATTTCATCACCGTTCTCTTCTTGCCCGCCTTAGGAAAACGATACCTACGCGAACCTAAGCTTAAAATACTGACTAGAACGAGATCGATAGGGTAATGAGCTTAATAGGAAAATCATTCGAAAAATATTGGTTCTCTTTTAAGCATACTTCGAAGTTCATGAAGGTTTCTGTGAGTTGAATGCGTGAGTGCGCCGCCTTGTAATTCCGGTGAGGCCTTGGGTATCAAAGCTCCACTGAGCTTCCCTCGCCTCAATTCAACTTACTTTAACTCAGATTGATTCCAGAGAGGTTTTCTCAAATTGTAACGAATTCCCTTTCGAATGATTAGAAAATGGTCTAGAAACAATCTAAGGGAGCCATTATGCTTTTTGTTTGCTAGATAAATTAGGCTTGTTGTGGTCGAGTCAGCCTTGTTTGTGCTTGGTATTATAATATCCATCACAATGAATATGAATATCCAACTGAACAATATGGACATCACTCTTTTTATGACCATAGTGTGAATAGTGGTTGGGAACGCCAACCTTTCGAAGGTTTTGGGTCATACCCTGGGGAGCCCAATTACTATCCACACGTGCATCAGTCTTACGAGCAAGAAGATTATAGTAGTAGTTCTTCGTCTCTAGAGGATACAATCAAACTATTGAAAAGTAGTCCTTTTTATGATCCGTTTGTTCCTATTCCTCCTTTAAAAGAGTCCCTCAGGAAGTTAGCTGAGTCGACGCGTAAGTTAGATGAGAGGAATAATATAATTATAGACGAAAGAACGACAATAATGAGTGAACCTTCTTTAAAAGACCACCTGAAGAGGATAGCTGAGACGAACGAAAGAATTGCTCGAAATTACTTGAATTGCCAATATAGTGTATCCAATAATACCATTGAGAATGAAGATAGTTATTTACATAATCAAGATAACGAGGTTAGAATTGGTAGCACTACTTGTTTTGATGAGGTTCGATCTTTTACATGTTATAATAATGATGACTATGATGAGGATAGTATTGATGAAGAACATGAAATATGTAGGCATAGTGATCAGGAATTTGTTACTCCAATTGAGATTTATAATGATAGTGTTGTTTCTTGTTCAAATCCAAATAATTTTAATAATTATTCACCTTTTCAAAAGGATGAGGATTTGACTAGAGATACCACCGTTTTAGACGATGTAGTTCATGATCCTTTAGCCTGCAGTGTGTTGGATAATCCATTATTTGATGTGCCTATCTGTGAATCAGAGGAAGTTATTATGATTAACACATTAGTTAATGAGCCTTTACTAGAAAATTCCGCTGATAATCCTTTATATGATTATGATGATGGTTTAGAGGAAAGAGCTTACCCTGAGAATACTGTTTTAGAATCTAGCGATTTAGAAACACTAGTCTTAGAAGATGATAAACTCATAGAAATGAGTGAGGATGAACCCAACTTAGAAGAATCAATTGACCATTTCCAGGAATCTGATGACCTAGAAATTAGGAAAGTTGTGACTAGTCTTTCTAGAGACACGGAAAACTCTAAGTTTGGGGGTGATTATCATTCTCCATGTGCTTTAAATCTTAGAAAGTTCCCTCGTGTAGGACTTGACATTTATGCCTCAACCATCTTACAAGATTATCTTCATCCATGTTTTCCCGATCCTAATGATGTCCATAGAGAAGCTCAGTTGTTAGAAACCCATCCTCTGGTTGATGTGGTTAACCCAGGCTATGATACCAAGATTGACTTTGATGTCCCACCAAAAACTTTTCAACCAATTGTGGGAACTTATGATTTTCAGATGTGTCGGTTATTATGTTTTGAGACTAAACCTAATTACTTTAGGATATTAGGGTCGACATATTTTCTGAAGGAAGACCACCTCTTTAATTGTGGTCAGCTGTGTGAGTCAAATCTAATTGACTTAGAGGATCCCCAATTATTCAGGTTGTTGTTATGTGCTTCTAAGTTCTTAGTTGAGTTTTTCCAGACTCTAATGCCTGAACCTGATCTTAGCTTTGAGGAAATCTAACCGATGAAAGTTTTTTATTAGACCCTTTTATAGAGCCTGAACCTGAACCACAACTAGGTGTAGTTGTCTTAAGCGAGGGTATGTTCGGTATCTTCTGGGACTGTTGCACTTTCCTCTTCTTGTGGGTAATACTTTTTGATCCAGATGACCCACAATTATTCCGGCTACTGCTATATGATTCCACGAGGTGACTAATTCTTTCAATGTCTGGCTGAAGACTTTAAACTTAGCACTTCTTGGGAGGTAACCCATGCTCATGGAACACGATAATATCTTTCCTCAACTCTTTTGCTTCAAGTGGTAACAGTTTCTCCTTGTTCATGTTTTTAATTTTAAAACATTGGGGACAATGTTAGATATAAGTTTGGGGGTGGGGAAGAAACTTTTTGCTGCAATAAATAAACTCCAGAGCCTAGAAATTTATGCTTATTAAGGTCGGCACTGACCAATCTAAGTGGATGGGAACATCTTGGTTGTTGGAGTTGAGGAACCAATCATATTAGATGGAAACATCTGAAGAGTCTATTCATAAAAGCACAAAGCTCAGGTGTTAGAAAAAAAAAACATGGTAGTTTCGCCATATCTCGTTGAATCATAATCCTTCTGTTTTTATTTTTTAAGTGATTTGGTGGGGCACACGATTCAAGTTGTTACCTTTGCTAGGGTGAAATAGGGTGATTGAGATACCAAAAAAGAATAAAAAAAAATAGTGTGATTAAGACCAGACCATCAGACCAACATGAATAAATTCAATAAAGTCGACCACTAGTACCCTTGCATATGCCAGTTGTGTTGACCTAGAGTTAGGATTATCACCCGCTGGTCCCCTTGTATATGCCAGTTGTGTTGATATTAGTCTGACCGGTATCTAAGTCCATTAGGATAGGTTCATCTTGGAAGAGGCCTTCAAACAGATATGGGAAACACCGTTCACTTTAAACCATCTTTTTCTTTATCCATCTTCTTAATCTTTCCATGTGATTGGTTGACTCCGGTTATGATGTCCAGAAACTATCTGAGTAGAGCTCTGTCACTTTATATGAATTTTAGTATGCTTGAGTGCAAACTCGTGTACATCAATTGGAATTTCGCATCAGGGTACTTCCTCCTGTAGTCAATAGCTATGCCAACCAAGGAGATTCTTTAGTGCCTTCCAAGGTTCTGCATAGATATCTAGGGTTTGTAGTAAAGGTTCTGTGGGTACACCTCTGGTAAACCCTCCCAAGATTAACTCGGTTTTATTTATTTTTTTAGTTGTGCTCGGGAACTAGCAAATAATAAGTTTGGGGGTATTTGATAGATGCATTTATATGTCTAATTTGTCCTCAATGTTTCGTATTGTTAGTACTCGATTTCGTACTTATTATGGTGTTTTTATGTTTGTTTAGGTGTTTTTGGAGAAGTACACTTATGTGGAAAAAGTTGCTCGAAAAGTGCTTTTCGGACACCCGGAGAAAAAATACTAAAGGCACCCTCACTTTGGATAAGGGGCACCTCTGTTGGTCACCTGCTATTCGCACCCGCGGTTTGGTTAGGGGGAGGTCATCTCCAACATTTCAAATTCCAGTTTTGGCGGGAAATTTGGTTCTTCTTCAACAGAAATTAGGTTTCGGTTTTGGCGAAAATTCAAGGAGACTCAATCGCTGAAATTACATGGGAAGTCCTGTTTAAGCTTAACAGGCATAGTATGATCGCTGCTTTGGGTCACAATTGGCTGGAGATTTAAATTGAAGAAGTCAGGGCGTGTTTTTCTTTTGAAAACCCGATTATCCCTATTTTGTATTTGGAGGATTTGTACGAAGATTCAGGAGCTGTTGCAGCTAAACAGGAATGGTAAGTCCATCAGAATCGAGTGAACTGATCCGCAACATGAATTTGAAGTCAAATAGGGATGTGTATATATTCCGAGAGATATTCTCGAGATTTCACTATCTTTGGAAGGTTAGAGTGTGGCTTGAGAGTATTTTACTTCATCTAAGGCGTGTAATAACGTGTTTGGAGTGTGTACACACAATTCAGCTGCGTAAAGAGTTAATTCAGGGAAGAAAATATTCCAGAAAACATTATTTTTACTGCCGAATATTTGGAGATCACTGTGAGTTATTACGAAGGATTTTCTTCACCTGTTGGGTATGTATAAGGTGTTGGGTATTCATAGAAATGGGGTCGAGAGTTGGAGGTCGAGAGGATAGCTCAGGAGAAAGAAATCACGAGTTGATCAAACTATGTTTCTGCTGTTGCTGCTGATGAAGAACACGAAGAATAGACTCGAGGAGACAGTCGTTTATCAACAGTGATAACGACACAGAGGTGGGGGTCGTAGAAGCTTAACAACGACGGTCGGCTTTAATCGTTTTATGTAACAGTGTTTTGCAACAATTAAAAACGTTGCGAACACCCGATTTTTAATAGTTTTTCTCCAATTCATCATTTGTAAATACTTTGAGCAATAATAATGATTTTTTTAGGTTTTTATTTGTTTTTATTCTTTTTGTTCTTCTTTACGTTTTTGAATTTTTGTCTTTTCCTTACAGAATTTGGAATTTGGAGCGAAAGAAAATTTTGCCAAAGCTTTTGGTGAATACTTAAAGACTTGGAGTAAAAGGAAAAGCGAAAGGAGCGAAAGTAGAGGAATTTTTTTTATAAAAAAAGAGAGAAAAAAAAAAGAGAGAAACTTTTAATTGTTTTTATTTTTTTATAGACTTTCCTTTTCCCTTGTACTTTATTTTTTTGGACTTTGTACTTTAAACTTTGGGATATTATTTTTAAACCCTACGGAAGGGTAATTTAAATATTAAACTGTTTGCAGAGAAGGACGGTGATTACGATATCACCTCGGTCCTTCGGGTTCGTACATGACATAGGAGTCGTGGCCCGAGTCGACTACAACGGTTCATTCCCCGTCTGGAACGGGAGGTAAGTTTGTCGAAACACTCGTGAATCCCCTGCTAGCGAGTTACTGTATTCCTTCGTTTGCATATATGTCGAGGAACTGAATACGGCTGCTTTAATTTCCTAGTAAAGGGCAAGGACTGACCATATAAGATAAGGGTTCGGATTTCATCATCGTTATCTTCTTTCCCGCCTTAGGAAAACGATAACTACGCGAACCTAAGCTTAAAATACTGACTAGAACGAGACCGATAGGGTAACGAGCTTAATAGGAAAGTCATTCGAAAAATATTGGTTACTCTTTTAAGCATACTTTGAAGTTCATGATGGTTTCTGTGAGTTGAATGCGTGCATGCGCCGCCTTGTAATTCCGGTGAGGCCTTGGGTATCAAAGCTCCACTGATCTTCCCTCGCCTCAATTCAACTTACTTTAACTCGGATTGATTCCAGAGGGGTTTGCTCAAATTATAGCGAATTCCCTTTCGAATGATTAGAAGCTGGTCTAGAAGCAATCTAAGGGAGCCATCATGCTTTTTGTTTGCTAGATAAATTAGGCTTGTTGTGGTCGAGTCATCCTTGTTTGTGCTTGTGTGGAAGTCCTTTGCAGTTAGGATGTCAAACTGGTATTATAATAGCCATCACAATGAATATGAATATCCAACTGAACAATATGGACATCACTCTTTTTATGACCATACACTAGTCCAGAAAGGACTATATATCACGTTTTTAAATGACAGATTGACCATGTGAATATGTTTTCACAAACAAATTTCGTCATATAATATGAAAACAGTGGGGTCCATCATTTAACATAAAAAAACTGTCATTCTAAAACGTGACAATTTTCTAGGTGTGTGATTTAACAATGACCATAAAATCACACAACAAATCCGACATATATTTTAGTATTTATACACACACCAGTAGTTTCTATTATATGCCCAAAAATGGTTAGTCACGTCTTAGCAAAAAATGCCACGTTTTTACAAGTCTGGAAATGGTTATCCACCAGCATACTTGCCATCCGTCTTTCATAACAAACCCCAAAACCAAAAGAAAAGTGGTTTCCGAGTTCACCTCTTCAAACCGCTATCTCTCTTTTTTTTTTTTTCGCTCGGCAAACATAGAGGAGATGAATAAGAAGATGTCAAATTCATCTCTAAGACTCTCTTACCTAAAACCTTTATTTCGACACCTTCTCTTTCTCTCCAGATTTGATCTGATAGCAAGTCGTTTACTTCTTAATCCTTATACCCTAGGCATAACCTATACTTCAGAAAATTAGATCCATACAACTTGAACTTGAAAATTTGTAACCCTAGAAATTCGATTTTGTTCCTAAAATCGAAAACCAATCAACAATCTGATAACAGTTGGTTGATTAATCAGGTATAAATCCTCACCTTCAATATTTTTTTTTAATCATGTTTGATTTAGACCTAAATCTGTGAATATTATCTCCTAGAATTAGGGATTTTATCTTATAGAAGTAATTTTGTGAAGATTTTCCAATTTTGTATATTTTATTGATATTCTTTATAGTTTCAGAGCATGGGAGTTTTTTTTTTTATTTCAATGTATTTTAGCTTGCTGTGTCCTAGAGTTAGTTTGTTGAGATTCTGGTCTTTGAAAGTTGTTTGAGACTTGAAATTTTGCGGCTTTGCAAACTTTTCATTTGGGTGTGTGGGTTTAAGATTTATTCGGTTTGTCTCAATGAAAGTGATTGTCCCATTATGCTCTGGTAAGTGATGTTCCTGTTAATTAATGTCGAGCTGAGATTTATATGGGAGTGTAACTCTAGTGATGTTTCTTTTTGGGTTTTGTTTTCCAGGTCTTCCACAGCATCTATGTTTCCATACTAATACTTTCTGGTGAGCAAGGATTTTAATTCATAGAACTTTGAAAACTTCAAAGTTACGAATTTTATTGAAAGCGAATGTCGAAATTTATTCCCAATATTGTCATTATAGGTAAACGACTTCAATGTCATCGAAAAGGGATGAAGATATTGGATACTATGCAGGATCTGTAAGTCAGTAGTATTACTAGTCATTAAGAACCGAATGCACTTGCATTGGTACGTGGGTGTTGAAAACCAATTCTACTTATGGCTACTCTTTTTTCTTTTTTTGTTAGGATCTGCTTACATGCTTGGAAGATGTTTAACTGCTGTTCTATGTGGACTTTAGCTGCCCGATACTGTCGAAAACCAGTTATAAACTTCTGTTGTACAACAATGTTAGTATTGCATTTCAAATTAAATTTGGGACCCTGAATTTTTTCGAGATCAATCATGATTATAAATATTGCACAATTTTCTGTTCCAGGATTATATTCCAGCACCGTGTTTGGTCTCAGTACAAACTTTTGGATGGCAGTTTCTATGATTGTTGGAGCCTCCGTTGTATCTTTCTATGAGGTTGTTCTGTGTTCAATGCATATGTTGAATGATTTGCAGGCTTATGCCATCAAATTTTGGCACTTTCGTTTGTAAGTTTTCGCAGAGTTATAGTCTCATTTATTGATTGTGCTGGATATGTATCTGTATATGATGCAATACGTAAGTTAACCTGGGTGCCATTTCATTTTAATCTTGCCTTTCCTAAACCACTATTTGTGTGTAATCTTGAAACTCTTAAAATTTGTGTAACCAGGTTGGTGAAGATGCGGTGGCAAATTGACAAAAGCAATAGAAAGGAAAGGGGTTTATGTGTGTGTGGCAATTCTCGTAAGATTACAGTGGCCTCTTCTTGGTTTAACCCTTTCCAGGGTAAAACTTTCTTGTGTTTGTTGAGATGTATGACTTGATCAATGTAGGTGAATGGCACAATAAGCACATCTTTCTCTAACAGAACACGATCATTCTCTGGATCTCCAGAGTCTAATGCTGGTGAACAGGTAATATTCAACTGCAATTTTATATTTGACTGACATTCTCCACTTGTCAATCTTTTCCAGAATAGCAGTCGCCTTCAATCTAAGTTTTCGATAAATGTCAACAGATTTTAAAAAAGATAATTTCTGGAATGTGTTTGGGGGACATTTGTACAGAGAGTTTTACTGAAACTGGCCGAGGAAAATGCTTTCTTTGGTGTTGATATTGCAAACCCGTGATTGCATGATTGATCAAATCATAGATGCAAGTGCGATGCTATGCGATAGAGATGGTGAAGTACTTGGAAATGTTTCAAGAGGTGAAAAGTTTAAGTGGGCCAGAAACTTATAAAGCGAGTAATTCAGAGTTGGCAAGGCGACAGTTCAGTTTTATTGTTCAAAATGTGTCTTTGGGTTGTTAGTATTTCTCTTTCGATTTGTATATTATTCTGGATAATTAATAAAGTTAATTTCAACCATTTGTTTAAGCTTATATTTCGCTTTCAGTCCCGTTTAGATTCAACCAAAACCAGTTTCAGATACACCAATCTGAATCAAAATTAAATCACGCAACAAAATCTGAATCTGACTACGAAAATCTGATTCAATAGCCAAAAAATCAGACTACCAAAATCTGATTCGAATTAGTCTTTCTTTTTAATGAAAATGCCTCAATTATAACATATACTAACCGTTATTATATTTTACATACAAAAACTGTGATATTTAATTACAGATTATGTGCGTGGCTTTAAATCACAAATTTTATTCGCTATATTTAATAACATACTCTATTTGTCATTTATAAAGAGTCACACCAAATAAATAACGGTTCGAATGACAGATGAAAACCGTGATAAATCATGTTTTATAACAGATTTCGTTCGTCATTTATAGCCCCTTCTGGACTAGTGATAGTGTGAATAGTGGTTGGGAACGCCAACCTTTCGAAGGTTCTGGGTCATACCCTGGTGAGCCCAATTACTATCCACACGTGCAGCACTCTTACGAGCAAGAAGATTATAGTACTAGTTCTTCGTCTCTAGAAGATATAATCAAACTATTGAAAAGTAGTCCTTTTTATGATCCCTCTGTTCCTATTCCTCCTTTAGAAGAGTCCCTCAGGAAGTTAGCTGAGTCGACGCGTAAGTTAGCTGAGATGAATAATATAATTATAGACGAAAGAACTACAATAATGAGTGAACCTTCTTTAGAAGACCACCTCAAAAGGATAACCGAGACGAACGAAAGAATTGCTCGAAATTACTTGAATTGCCAATATAGTATATCCAATAATACCCTTGAGAATGAAGATAGTTATTTACATAATCAAGATAACGAGGTTAGAATTGGTAGCACTACTTGTTTTGATGAGGTTCGATCTTTTTCATGTTATAATAATGATGACTATGATGAGGATAATATTGATGAAGAACATGAAATATGTAGGCATGTGATCAGGAATTTGTTACTCCAATTGAGCTTTATAATGATAGTGTTGTTTCTAGTTCAAATCCAAATAATTTTAATAATTATTCACCTATTCAAAAGGATGAGGATTTGACTAGAGATACCACCGTTTTAGACGATGCAGTTCATGATCCTTTAGCCTGCAGTGTGTTGGATAATCCATTATTTGATGTGCCTATCCATGAATCAGAGGAAGTTATTATGATTAACAACTTAGTTAATGAGCCTTTACTATAAAATTCCGCTGATAATCCTTTATATGATTGTGATGATGGTTTAGAGGAAAGAGTTTACCTTGAGAATACTGTTTTAGAATCTAGCGATTTAGAAACACTAGTCTTAGAAGATGATAAACTCTTAGAAATGAGTGAGGATGAACCCAACTTAGAAGAATCAATTGACCATTTCCAGGAATCTGATGACCTAGAAATTAGGGAAGTTGTGACTAGTCTTTCTAGAGACACAGAAAACTTTAAGTTTGGGGGTGATTATCATTCTCCATGTGCTTTAACTCTTAGAAAGTTCCCTCGTGTAGGACTTGACATTTATGCCTCAACCATCTTACAAAATTATCTTCATACATGTTTTACCGAACCTAATGATGTCCATAGAGAAGCTCAGTTGTTAGAAACCGCCCATCCTCTGGTTGATGTGGTTAACCCAGGCTATGATACCAAGATTGACTTTGTTTTCCCACCAAAAACTTTTCAACCAATTGTGGGAACTTATGATTTTCAGATGTGTCGGTTATTAAGTTTTGAGACTAAACCTAATTACTTTAGGATATTAGGGTCGACACATTTTCTTAAGGAAGATCACCTCTTTAATTGTGGTCAGCTGTGTGATTCAAATCTAATTGACTTAGAAGATCCCCAATTATTCAGGTTGTTGTTATGTGCTTCTAAGTTCTTAGTTGAGTTTTTCCAGACTCTAATGCCTGAACCGGATCTTAGCTTTGAGGAAATCCAACCGATGAAAGCTTTTTCTTTAGACACTTTTATAGAGCCTGAACCTGAACCACAACTAGATGTAGTTGTCTTAAGCGAGGGTATGTTCGGTATCTTCTTGGTCTGTTGCACTTTCCTCTTCTTGTGGGTAATACTTTTTGATCCAGATGACCCACAATTATTCCGGCTACTGCTATATGATTTTACGAGGTGACTAATTCTTCCAATGTCTGGCTGAAGACTTTAAACTTAGCATTTCTTGGGAGGTAACCCATGCCCATGCACCACGGTAATATCTTTTCTTAACTCTTTTACTTCAAGTGGTAATAATTTCTCATTGTTCATGTTTTTAATTTTAGAACATTGAGGACAATGTTAGATTTAAGTTTGGGGGTGGGGAAGAAACTTTTTGTTGCAATAAATAAACTCCAGAGCCTAGAAATTTATGCTTATTAAGGTCGGCACTAACCAATCTAAGTGGATGGTAACATCTTGGTTGTTGGAGTTGAGGAACCAATCTGATTAGATGAAAACATCTAAAGAGTCTATTCATAAAAGCACAGAGCTCAGGTGTTAGAAAAAAACATGGTAGTTTCGCCATATCTCGTAGAATCCTAATCCTTCTGTTTTTTATTTTTTAAGTGATTTGATGGGGAACACGATTCAAGTTGTTACCTTTGCTAGGGTGAAATAGGGTGATTGAGATACCAAAAAAAAATAAAAAAAAATAAAAATAAAAAATAGGGTGATTAAGACCAAACCATCAGACCAACAGGAATAAATTCAATAAAGTCGACCACTAGCGCCCTTGTATATGCCAGTTGTGTTGACCTAGAGTTAGGATTATCGACCGTTGGTCCCCTTGTATATGCCAGTTGTGTTGATATTAGTCTGACCGGTATCTCAGTCCATTAGGATCGGTTCATCCTGGCAGAGGCCTTCAGACAGATATGGGAAACACCATTCACTTTAAACCATCTTTTTCTTTATCCATCTTTTTAATCTTTCCATGTGATTGGTTGACTCCGGTTATGATGTCCAGAAACTATCTGAGTAGAGCTATGTCACTTTATATGAATTTTAGTATGCTTGAGTTCAAACCCGTGTACATCAATTGGAATTTCGCATCAGGGTACTTCCTCCTGTAGTCAATAGCTATGCCAACCAAGGAGATTCTTTAGTGCCTTCCAAGGTTCTGCATAGATATCTAGGATTTGTAGTAAAGGTTCTGTGGGTACACCTCTGGTAAATCCTCCCAAGATTAACTCGGTTTTATTTATTTTTTTAGTTGTGCTCGAGAACTAGCAAATAATAAGTTTGGGGGTATTTGATAGACGCATTTATGTGTCTAATTTGTCCTCAATGTTTCGTATTGTTAGTACTCGATTTCGTACTTATTATGGTGTTTTTATGTTTGTTTAGGTGTTTTTGGAGAAGTACACTTATGTGGAAAAAGTTGCTCGAAAAGTGCTTTTCGGACACCCGGAGAAAAATTACTAAAGGCACCCTCACTTTGGATAAGGGGCACCTCAATTGGTCACCTGCTATTCGCACCCGCGGTTTGGTTAGGGGGAGGTCATCTCCAACATTTCAAATTCCAGTTTTGGCGGGAAAATTGGTTCTTCTTCAACAGAAATTAGGTTTCGGTTTTGGCGAAGATTCAAGGAGACTCAATCGCTGAAATTACATGGGAAGTCCTGTTTAAGCTTAACAGGCATAGTATGATCGCTGCTTTGGGTCACAATTGGCTGGAGATTTAAATTGAAGAAGTCAGGGCGTGTTTTTCTTTTGAAAACCCGATTATCCCTATTTTGTATTTGGAGGATTTGTACGAAGATTCAGGAGCTGTTGCAGCTAAACAGGAATGGTAAGTCCATCAGAATCGAGTGAACTGATCCGCAACATGAATTTGAAGTCAAATAGGGATGTGTATATATTCCGAGAGATATTCTCGAGATTTCACTATCTTTGGAAGGTTAGAGTGTGGCTTGAGAGTATTTTACTTCATCTGAGGCGTGTAATAACGTGTTTGGAGTGTCTACACACAATTCAGCTGCGTGAAGAGTTAATTCAGGGAAGAAAATATTCCAGAAAACATTATTTTCACTGCTGAATATTTGGAGATCACTGTGAGTTATTACAGAGGATTTTCTTCACCTGTTGGGTATATATAAGGTGTTGGGTATTCATAGAGATGGGGTCGAGAGTTGGAGGTCGAGAGGATAGCTCAGGAGCAAGAAATCACGAGTTGATCAAACTCTGTTTCTGCTGCTGCTGATGATGAAGAACACCAAGAACACGAAGAACAGACTCGCGGAGACAGTCGTTTATCAACAGTGATAACGACACATAGGCGGGGGTCGTAGAAGCTTAACATCGACTGTTGGCTTTAATAGTTTTATGTAACAGTGTTTTGCAACAATTAAAAACGTTGCAAACACCCGATTTTTAATAGGTTTTCTCCAATTCATCATTTGTAAAAACTTTGAGCAATAATAATGATTTTTGAGCGTGTTTCCAACAACATGATGAGAGGATAAATTCTCGCGTAACCAAGGCAATGGATGAATCTATTCACACATGAATAATGGGTAACTATTTCATTTTCTCTAATATGTAATTATAATTCACTCAATTACTGCTTTTGCAAAGTTCTTAAAAGTTTACATAATTTTCTTCATTAGTTGTGATTCAATTAGATAGGTTATGCTTTGTTTAGATAATCTATGCTTAGAGGATACAATTAATATTTGAGAATATGTTTGATTATTTGTGAATTAAGATATAAAGGATTAAAAGGCTAATTAGAGTTATGAAATATTTGAGATCATTCATTCATGTGTAATAGTGGATTCTAGTTTCTTGGTTATTCCCAATATCTTGATATCACTTTATTTGAGTTTGTTATATTTTTAGTTTAAAAAATTAAATCTAGAATCTTTTGCTTTCACAAGTCTTACGAACCTTTTTACTACAACATTATTGAGTCACATCATCATCCACCACCATAGGAATCACGAGCTGCTGCAAGGGGTAAGCCAACTGTGGACGAGGAGATCGATCTAGGACGAGACGATGACCCATTGCCTCTGGAGCGAATCGCCTCGCCCCCAAGGAGGGATGATCAAATAGATGGACTTACCGCGTCAAACACGGAAGATGATGAGGAAGCATTAATCCTGCATGCTCAGAGACGAAACATCAGACGACAAGCTGAGTATCAAGAAGTCCTCGGGCGAGAGGAAGAACGACTAAGGCGAGTACAACTAGGACGAGAAACAACTATCAGAATCGATCCGTCTACATCGACTCAGATACCCCCCACTGTACCACCTCCACCACCTGTGATGACGGCACCACCCCTGCCCATTTAGGCCATCCAAATGGTTACTATAGCCATGAGAGTACAGATCCAACATTACTCGCAATTCTAGAAAGCCAAAGAAGGCAAGAGGCGTCTTTAAGGGATCTTCAGCAAAGGAACCTAGCTCTAGAGTTCGAGAACTATCTTCTACGGAACTTAAGGTCGAGGTCGAGAGGATTTTCTAGCCGAGGGATATCAGGACATAAAGGCCGAATCGGGCAGGTACCACCTGCAATAGGACCAAGCAATTCTGGTCGATCAGGACCACCCCTAACACCACCTATCGGAAGATACGGTCCACCCGAAGATTCATCGACAGACGATTAAAGGAACGAGAGGAATAATCAACAGAGAAACACAAGGTCCGACAATGCGACTGAAGCCAAGCTAAGAGAGTTAGAGGAAAAGATAAGGAAGTTGTCAGAAACCGGCGAAGAAGATAAGCTCTCCGAGGTCATAAGCGAGGCCGAGAGGACCCCTTTCACCCAAGAGCTAGAACTAAGGGCCTTCCCACATAAGTGCACGCTCCCCACCTTCCCATCAAGGTTCGACGGCACGGAAGACGCAGTTGAGCATTTGAAGATGTACACAATGTCCGTAATACAATGGAAAAACCATGAGGTGGTAATGTGCAAGTTCTTCCCTACAAGATTGGAAGGCGAGGCAAGGAAATATTTATACAACCTCGCACCAGGAACAGTCGACAGTTATGAGACTCTAGTCGAAGCCTTCCTTGAAACATACGTGCACAACAGCAGACCTCGGCCCAGGGTCAACATGTTATTCACTTTGGCCCGAAGGTTCAGAGAACCTCTCAGATCATTGACCGATAGATGTAGAAATTTGTGTACAAAAATTGGGAAAGTATCAGTCGACCAGCAGATATTCCGGTTCGAAAACGCACTTGGGAGGTCGGACCCCATCTGGATAGCCATGTTTACTAAAAAACCACATATATTGAAAGAAATGAGGAAAATGCAAGAGCATTTCATCGCCCTAGAAGAAATTCATGAGGAATCAAGGGATAGGGGAGTGCAAGAGGCTAGTGCGGCGCCCGAGTCGACATCGGTCGATGTTCAACGTCGGCCCAAGAAGAGACCGAGCCCACCTACCCGAGGAAATGGGAAGAAGGAATGGTTAGCTAAAGGAAAGAGGCTAAGGCACGAGGCGAGAACATACACCCCTTTGAATGCTCCACTAGAAGAAATCTTCAAAGAGGTCGAGAAAAGGAGTGATATCATATACCCAGCTTCAAGAGGGATACAGTTCGAGGAGACCAAGAATCACCCAAAGTATTGCCATTATCATCAATATCGAGGCCACTCTACAAATAACTGTCGAGAAGTAAAGACATCGTGCAACACCTTATTCGAGATGGTTATCTGAGACAGTTCGTCCGACACCCCCAGATGACCGCAGCGCCCGATGCACCCTCATCAGGTCCGGATCGACAGATCCACGCAGTTTGTCAACACGATTTCCCATTCGCCACTCAAGCGTACAATCTGAATCCTGGAATCATGTCAAGAATCCACAAGAGATCATAATGGGAAGGAAATTTTCAGTGTAGCAAAAGCTTTGCCGATGGAACCTGGATGATGCGACCCATCTTTTTCTCGGCTCAGGATGTCCCGATGAACGGCCAAGCTCACAGTGATCCCTTGGTTATCACCCTGATTGAGGAATGGGGGGTAAGAAGGATACTAGTAGATAGTGGGAGCTCAGTCGAAGTACTCTTCTACGATACGTTCAAGAGGATGGAGTTGTCAGATGATATACTCGTCCCATCGACATATCGTATCTACGGTTTTAATGGGACCGTAACCATCCCAAAGGGAGAAGTAACCTAAGGGTATCGGAGAGGT
Organism: Papaver somniferum; assembly: GCF_003573695.1. Taxonomy (NCBI): domain Eukaryota; kingdom Viridiplantae; phylum Streptophyta; class Magnoliopsida; order Ranunculales; family Papaveraceae; genus Papaver; species Papaver somniferum. Next base: position 198,326,560 of record NC_039358.1, on the reverse strand, counting down.
GGTTACCTAGATATTAACACATTCTGTGTGGTGATGTCGCCTCGCCCTATGAAGCTATATCGGAAGATGGATCGGGAATCAAAGGAGTGGCATCGCTATCATCAAAGGCTACGATTCCCAACGTACAAGGGGATAGCTGAGGTGGAGGCATCCCGACAGTGCAGGTCGATGCCCAGATAAATGAGGAGCGAGCACGACAAAGGAGAGAAGAAAAGGCTAAAGAAGCCAAAGTCGCAGAGACTGGAAAAGTTATTTCGCAGGCGGTCATGACTTACGAAACAAGGAACGACCTTCATAGCAATTAAAGGAGACGCACCGATGAAGGAATCAAAACCAAACTTCTCGGCCGTGGAACCTACTCGGGAGATTAATTTGGGAACTGTAGAAGAACCAAGGTAGTAAGGATCGGGTCCTTACTATAGACGAAAAAAACCAGCTCGTGGCGGTGCTAAAGGAAAACATGGACGCATTCGCATGGCATGCACGATATGGAGGGTATAGACCGGAGGTATGCTGTCACCATTAAGATCGACCCAAGCTTCAACCAGTCCGACAAAAGATGAGGCGAGTCGCCAGAATTACAGACGGCCGTCGGAAGGAGCTAAAGAAGTTACAGGAATCGGGAATAATTAGGAAATCGCACTACCCACAGTGGATATCTAACATGGTCGTGGTACCAAAGAGAAACGGAGGAGTCAGAATCTGCATCGACTTCAGCGACCTGAACAAAGCTTGTCCGAAGGACAGTTTCCCTCTCCCAAGTATCGATCAACTGGTGGAATCTATAGTGGGGTACGAGGCACTAATTGATGGACGGATACGCGGGGTATAACCAGATCCCGCTGGCTCCCGAGGATCAAGAACACACCTCCTTCTTCACACCAAGGGGCCTATACTGCTACACCAAGATGCCGTTTGGGCTGAAGAATGCAGGCGCCACATATCAGAGGTTGGTGGGCGACATGTTTGAAGACCAGATCCACAACACCATTGAGGTCTATGTCGACGATATGCTAGTAAAAAGTCGCCTAGCCAAGAATCACATCCGAGACCTGCGGGAAATTTTCGAACGATGAGAGAATATAAAATGAAAGTTAACCCGACCAAATGCGATTTTTGGGTCACATCGGGCAAATTTTTGGGATATATCATCACTCCAAAGGGGATAGAAGCAGATCCCGAGAAAGTCAGAGCCATCCTCGAGATGCCGTCACCAGCCACAATAAAAGACGTACAAAAGCTGAACGGAAGTATAGCAGCATTGGGGCGATTCATATCTCGGTCGTCCGACAAATGCAAGGATTTCTTTAGCACTCTTAAAAAGGGAGAGAAATTCAAATGGACGGACGCTGTGAGGAGGCGTTTCAGAATATTAAGCTACATCTTGCAAGTCTTCCAGTATTACAAAGACCCGAGCCATCGGAGGTCCTCACATTATACCTCGGAGCAACTTCATATGCTATCAGTGCAGTCTTAGTTCGAAATGAAGGGAGCGAGGAAAACCTGTTTACTTCATCAGCAAAACATTAAGTCCGGCCGAGAAAAATTATACAAGGATGGAACAGATGATTCTAGCGCTAGCTTTCGCCACCTGAAGCTAAGGACGTATTTCCAAGCCCATCGGATCCGCGTGCTCACAAAATCACCTATTGAGGGGTACTGGACAATGCAGGCCGATCTGGAAGGATCTCCAAATGGGGGGCGCAAATTAAACAGTTCAATGTTTTCTACGAAATGAGGACAGCAGTGAAGGCACAAGTAGTGGCAGATTTCTTGGCAGATTTTCCACTAAGCGACGAAGATGAGGTCGAGGACATACCCGGAATGGAAGAAGATCGAGAAGACCCGGCCGACTTACTCGAAGCAAGTAGCCCATCACGTTGGGAAGTATTCGTCGATGGAGCGTCGAACAAAGATGGATCGGGACTTGGGATAGTCTTTACCACACCAAAGGGACGAAAAATGGTCCATTCGTTTAGATTGGAATTTAAGGCGACAAACAACGTCACCGAGTACGAAGCTGCGATTCACGCCCTGAGATTAATCGTCGAGATGGGCCTACAAGATGTAAGACTAACTAGCGACTCGCAGTTGGTGATCCGACAAATCACAGGCAAATACGCCATCCACGACCCGATTTTGCAGAAGTACTGGGAGCTCGAATTCTATATCGACCAGATCCCCAGCATCAAATTTCCACATATGCAGAAAAGATAATCGACACTCGGACGCATTGGCATATTGCATCCCAGCTCACAGACCCAAGTGTGGAGGGTATTCGTGTCATGAGACTCCTCGCCCCATCTATACCAGAGACACCCGAGGTGCACGTCGACGTGGCTATCAACACGGCCGACAGATATCCGGACGGAGATTGGAGAAAGCCGATTCATTCGTACTTGGAGACAGGCGAGTTACCCAAGGGGCGACCCGAGATCAACAAAGTGAAAAGCAAATCGGCCGCTTACGAGCTAAGAGACGGAATCCTATACAGGAAATCATACCTGGGACCACTCTTAAGATGCTTAAGTAAGGAAGAAGGCCAGACAATCTTGAATGAACTACACTATGGAGCAGCCGGAAATCACAGCTCGGGACGAAGTCTGTCAGCGAGAGCGAAAACGATGGGATACTTCTGGCCGTATATGAACGATGATGCAAAACAAATGGCGCAAGCTTGCAAGAATGCCAGCGGTTTGGTAAGAAGATACATGCACCTTCAGTAACTCTAAACTCGGTAGTAAGCCCCTGGCCCTTCGCAAAGTGGGGGATCGATATCGTGGGACCATTACATGTGGGATCGGGGCAGAGAAAATACTTAATAGTAGCGACGGATTACTTCACTAAATGGGTGGAGGCGGCACCACTGAGACATATCCGTGACAAGGACGTCTTCAGGTTCATTTGGGAGCACATCATATGTCGTTTCGGAGTACCGGCGGCCATCGTCTCGGATAATGGAAAAACTCCAGGGAGAAAACATCGACCTACTATTTAACACCTACAACATCAGAAAAAGCAAGGCTACCCCCATATACCCTCAAAGTAATGGGCAGGCCGAGATCACAAAAAAACTATCCGACAATATGAAGAAAAAATTAGATGGAGAATACGGTAATTGGTGCGAAGAACTCTACAATGTTTTATGGGCCTATCGAACCACTCGAAGGGAAGCAACAGGGCTATCACCTTTCATGCTGACCTATGGAACCGAAGCGATACTACCAACTGAAGCAATGATACCCACCACAAGAACTGAAGCCTGGAGGCGAAACATATCGGCAGATCTAATATTGGCCAAGCTCGATGACTTGGAGGAAACAAGGGAGATGGCGTTGCAAAAAATGGAGAATTACCAAAGGAGATTACAACGAGAATACAACAAACGAGTTCGACCAAGAGAGTTTCAACCGGGGCAGTTAGTGTTGAAATATCTAGCCGATTGGGAACGTGACAAAAAGGGCGGTAAACTAGCGGCAAGGTGGGGAGGACCATACACAATCGTGTCTAAAGCTGGCGAGGGAGCTTATCGATTACTCAAACCAGACAGCAAACCCGAGTTAAAACCGTGGAACGCTCAACATCTGAAACTCTATTACCCATGAGGGGTTCGAGGGAAACAGGTAAACATACTTGTCATTCATTTCTTTAAAACCGCGAGGGGTAGGAAATATGACATGAGCGACCAATGGTCATTCGTACTCGGGGCAAAGCCAGTGAGGAAGTTCCGAGGTGACTTACACTCGAATGGTCATTCATACTCGTGGAAAAACCAGTGAGGAAGTGCCGAGGTGACTTACACTCGAATGGTCATTCGTACTCAGGGAAAAGCCAGTGTGGAAGTGTCGAGGTGACTTACAGTCGACTAGATATTCGATACTCGGGGCAGTGGCAGTGTGCAAGTGCTGAGGTAGCCTAAGGGTACTGGTGGTTGGAATCCAAATACCAAAGGTTGTTAAGATACGATTTCTTCTCAGCTAGGTAACCTACTTACATCTTAAAGGTTACCCCCATCGCAGGTGGTCGTGACCACTTTCCCGAGTTGGTTGATCGATAACCACTCGGGATTATCGGGCCTAGACCTAGGGAGACTATAACCCTTCCACTGAATCTAAAAGATAGTGATGAGATACCTCGGTTGGGGCATAGTATCGGGCCCGATGACCCTCCTTGTTGAGTGTGTTCGACAGAAAAGGCACTAATAACCAATACATGTGATATCAAATGCAGGTGCGTAACATAAACAACAAGATAAGGCTGAAATTATCAAGAGAATTGTCAACACAATGGAAAAGGCGGAAATTGTCAAGGAAAATAGAAAAGGAAAAACAAGCTTGGCGACGCAGCACCCCATTTAAATAAATTGTTCAAAGAAGCATGGGACAAGTGTTCAAACGAATTACAACCCGCAACAAAGGGAAAATTAGTGGCGCAGCACTACAAAAGGCGTGATCAACTCCTTGGTGGAACAGCACCGACCCCTCCCTTCCTCTGAGCAACCTCGCGGCGCTTTTGCGCAATGTACTCGTTTACACCGGCATTGATCGCCTCAGTAAGCTCGCTCTGATGAGCGTTTCTCTCGTCCACAATCTGCTGAGAAAGATGCTCGGACCTCGACTCGGAGGCTTGGAGCTTAACCTTCGTCTCGCCTTCAACCTTCTTCCACTGCTCCACCTCTTGCCCGAGGTTGTGCACATCTCGTTCCAGATCCTTAGCACGACCCTGCTCGGTTGCAACAAAACATTATAAGCATGTTAAACACGGAATATAACAAAACACGGAGTAAAAACAACAAATTAACTCGGTCTTAAGGCCACCCCAGCATGCACTCCAGAGACCTGATAGGGTTGACAACACAGATTCTAACGACTCCACGGAATTGGACAACTCATCCTCGGCCTTAGAAAGCTTCAAAGTTAACTCATTATAGTATTGTTCATTGAATTCATTCGAAGGGCAATATTTCTTGTGATCGCTCCACTCGGCCCTCTGACGATTATAGAACAATTGTAGCATCGATAACTGGGCATGGGTCCACTTTAGGTCACTGGACAGCTTATCGAAACCCTTGGTCCTTTCAAGAAGATCTCGGTTGGACTGTTCGACCACAACTTTTTCCCTCAAAATTCGTCGCCGATCTTCATGAAGATCTCTATTTTGAAGCCTAAGGGAACCATTTTGACTCTCCAGATTACCGGCTAGTAACGCTTTATCACCAACAAGTCTTTGAAACATGCCCATGCGAGCCCGTAATTTATCTATATCCTCGGGGACATACTCAAACAGGCGATATCTGTCCAATTCCTCTTGAAGTTGCTGGATCTCGGCCTCCTGTCGGTCTGTCTTCCCATCCTTATTGGAAATTCGTTGTCAAAGATTCTCCACAAGATATTTCTCGATATCCCATTTTCTCTTCATAAGCCTATACTCCGAAGAAGCGTCAAGATCTATACTAGATATTTCGGCTAGAAGAACAATAATTGACTCAGGACATTGGTACGAAGAACTCAATCAACACAACTATGTAAACAATATACCTTTCGCATCGGCGAGTTTGATCTCCAGATCACGAGATCGTTCCTTCTCCTGCTGAAGAGCAGCTTCCAACTTCCTAATCTCTTGTCGGCGGAGTGCAGCCTCCAACCTCGACCGATTCAACGCCTACAAATTCCATCCCAAGACGAGATTAGTAAGGCCCGATAACATCCAAAGGAAAAGTGCAAACAAATCACTTACCAAATTATCAAAGACCGGCGCGATATCACGATACAGGGGCACGACAGCAATCATCTTCTCATCAGTATATGAGCCGAACTCCTCAGAGTGCAATGCGCCAAGTGAATCACAATTAGGGCCCGATATGGTAAAGGACGTCTGAACACCCGAGGGAGACCCAACATCCTTCTGGGAAACTTTTGGAGTGATGTTTGGGTCGGCCCTGATCACTAGACTGCATGACAGGAGTCACAACAGCAGTCTCCACATAAACATCCGCTTCCTTCTAGCCACCAGCATCCTCATCAAACAGCTGATCGTCCCCGAATATATCGTCCTCATCATCTTGATCGGGGATATCGATCACAACGTCCGAGCTTTTCAACACCACGCCCTTCGCCGCCACCTTCCCCCGAGAAGGATTACGCCTTGGAACCAAACTTTCACTACCACCAGTATCGGACCCTCCAACATCTTCATCCTCGCATCGAGGGAATTTCTGCACAAGATTCAGCGTCAGAACATGTGAAGGCAAAAAATAGGGGCAAGTACATGTACTTAGAATAAAAGCTATATGTTTGTTACCTTCCCCTGATCCTCCTCGACCCTTGTGCCAGCATTCCTCTTCTTGGAAATATAATCCAATTTGGTAGACTCGCTCTAAGGCTTAACCTACGACAAGAAAGTAATCAGTACCCCAATACGATACAGCAGGAATCAAAGAAAGTGGAAAGAAAGAAACATACCTTATCATCGTTAATCACCCAGAATGGATAAGGCTCTGCAGGAAATTGAGGAGGAGGAAAGCTACCATGCAAAATTTAGCCGCGAACAAGAAGTGGAACTCGGTCCCAGTATGGGTCATTGGTGTGGCGAGCACGCTTGTTGGAACCTTTACCAAGGGGATAAGCATCTAGCATCAATCTGTCAACACCCTCGGGCATAGATTTCTGACGGTGAGGGCTAGCAGCAAAACCAGCAAGGTCGCCATTGGTAGCTGCCCCGCTCCGGTAGTTCACTATAAAATTGGCAGAAGTGTAATCGGGAGCGTCTCCAGGCTTATAGATCGACCAACCGTCCGTAGATCCGCAACCCTCGCCTCAATCTCTCCACTCATTCATCAGACGGAAACTGTTGCTATTCCACTGAGTCAAGGCCCGATATGGACGAAGCTGCGACAATACCTCATAGTATAAAGGGATGACATGGTTGTATAGAGGAAAGCGAAGGCCAAGTTCCAGCTGCCCACGAGTGACGATGACCGCCTCGGACGACTGCTCATGCTTATCGACATCGGTTTTCTTCAACACACCCGTTTGCCCCGAGACTAGGGTCACTTCATAGTTTTTAAGACCGAATTCTTCCTTCAACTGTTCAATAAACTAATCATCAGACAAGTCTTTGGAGACTCTCTTAACAACCCTACATTTAAAAGAGGGAGAATCATCAGGAAAAAGGGAATTTATAGCACGATAATCGTGATGGGAAGGACTCTCAAGCCAAAATAAGGAATCAAGAGAAACAACATCTCCCTCGGAGAAGGTATCACTCACGCACATTTTTTCAGTCATTGACGGAGAAGAAGTAGCCATGGCAGAAAGCGAACAGAGAGATATGAACTTTGATGGAGAGAGAAGTAAAAAGAAGAACCGACCACGACTGTCGCAATCCTCACCAACAGAAACAACGAAGATGAAGACTGAGAAGATAAAAGGGTCACCGGAGTTAATGGCGTCGGTAAGGAAGGAAAGTGAAAAAGAAGAAAGAACAACGCTTGGTTTTCTGAAAATGGCGAATAGAGGAAAGAGAGCATAAAGGGAGATATTTATAGGATGAAGTGTCTTGACCGACATCAGCGGTTACAAGTCATAATGGGATGTTTAGTGGGGAACTGCATGGAGGAATTCTCGGCATGCTCAAGGACGTGGGAAGATGGAACGATTTTCTTTCCCTCGTGTCAAGCACACGAGCGAAATAAGGGGCATAAATGTAGGTGTATATAATCCACAGGGCTATTTGGCAAGATCTTAAGCTATGATACACCGAAGAGGAAAGAGCGGCGAAGCACAGGATAGAACCAAATAGCACAAAGAGCGAGGTGTCACGTGGGTCGGACGTGATGGCCCTATAGTTTCCGGATGGGACGTGACCCTTATCCTCTGACAATTCGGACGGACGATCAGAAAGCACTGGGTCAGACAAAGGGATCTGGTAAAACAATGGGACGATAAGAAAGAAGGGCGACATCGTGTCAACCAGACGATCAGGACTCGGCCTTGGGTGAAGAACTATCAAAGACCAAGACTCTATCGGCCATACCAGAAAGATGGGGGAGCTCCAACACAGGCCCGATAGGGAACATCTAAACTGATGTAATGTGACCAACATTGTAATTCTGTTGTATGTCGACCTTGGCCTATAAATACAAGGGCTGGTCGAGAGAGAGAGGGAGGTGGAAAGAGAGAGAAACAAGACACTACATTTGAGAGTTTGAGAGCTGCACCATTTGAGAAGGAGAAAACACCTTGTAATCAAAGAAAATAAGTAATAACATTCATCCTTTCACCCTGTGGACGTAGATAATCATACCGAACCATGTACATCCTTGTGTCTACATTTGTGGTGTATCTTCACTTTGTGTTAAATCATCTTCTACTTCGTTGGATGTGGTGTGTGGTTTTACGCCACTACACGGGGTAAACTTCTGCTTAACAAGAACTAAAGCAAACACAGCAGTAAAAGCAAGTTGAGTAGCCATCAACAATGCAGAAGTTGAAACAGGGAGATAACTTGAACCAAGAGAATATAGAAAACCGTCTAGGCCAAACATAATGCCCAGGATAACACTCGATATGAAAAGTTTACGAGTGACAAAAAATCTTAGGTTTTGGTTAGTCGACAGGTTTACATCATTTGTTGATAATGATTGAGAATCATAAGATTTTGATTTTGACTTCGATTTAAACCACGAAAGCAAGATTGGAATGAGAAGAAATGGAAAAGCTGCATTTCGTAACGAACTTGATAACCATTTCTTTGACCACCGTGGGAGAAGTAAAGCCTTAGTAGTAATGGACCTCCTACTTGACCAGCTAGTAATAGTATGCAGCAAAAAATTAGTGGCCAGCTTAGTTTGATGCTGGTTTCCTCCTTCTTCTTCCTGTTGTTCTTGTTGATGGTGGTGGTGTTCATGACTGTCACTTGATATTATTATTCCTTTCATGGTGCTCTCATTCTCCATAACATTTTTCATGGCTAGCTACGTAATACTACTGACCACAACATTTTTCATGGCTAGCTACGTAATACTACTAACCACAGGATCTCCGCATTTGAATTTATTGAGTTGTGTGCATGATTGATATGCGTGACCTACATTTCCAATCATGTTCTCTTTTATCAACTTTCTTTTTGGGGGCCGAGCCAGGAATTCACATTTCCTAATAGACTCACCTTTTATATAAACCATGTGGCATGCAGCCCACGCGAGCCGCGATCATATCCACGTGCACTTTCACCAAATGACGCATATGTCCTTGAGTATGAGCTTCATCACTATGGAGGGATTGGACTTGATCGCAGATATGGCTGATCCACGAGGCTCAAACTCCTGAGATAGAGTTCGGGACCCCTGAAAAAATTAAACAACTTGCAAGGCTCGTTTGGAAGGACGTTACCCTGCTTTGGACATGTTTGCACAGAAGTTTTGAACTCACGACATTTTCTTTGATCACTATTAAATGTTATTAAATATATATATATGGGTCCACATATATTAAGAAGATTTGCATAAATAAAGATCATGTTGAAGATATTGAAGATATTAAATTGAAGATTGGAAGATATTGAAAATCATGCAATATATTTTGTACATAACAAGTCTCATATAAATTAGGAGTAGAATTTATAATATTTTATTTTCTCTTAATTTTTCTTTTATTCCTTTACATTTTATATCTTTGTAAATCAAGTAATGTAATTACATATATATATATGAATATAATTCTAAGTCTAACCAAGTTGGAAAGACAAGTAAACAAGAGGTGTGTCCATTTCTATGATGGTATACAAGAGCTAGTGTTTAAAAGATCCATAATCCAAGTAAGTTTCTCCACTTTTTTGTTTAGTCAATTGAAATGGTAACTCCTCATTCTTCTCCAACCAAAAAACCGGATGATTCTTTTTCGGAAACTCCAATTGAACCCACACCAAAAGTGGCGATTAATGATCCGTATGCGATTCACCATTCGGATAATACTAGTCTTGTTTTGTTCACTCCTCTCTTGAATGGCGATAATTATGGAATTTGGGCACGTGGAATCACCATGGCTCTTTCCGCCAAAGACAAAATGAATTTTATTAATGGGTCAATTTTGGAACCCGAGGATTCAAACTTGTATGCTAGATGGAAAAGATCTACTAATCTTGTTAAGATGTGGATCACCAACTCAATAGAACCAGATATAAAATCTAGTTTTATGTATGTCGATTCAGCATATCAACTCTGGAATGAACTCCGTGATCATTTTTACCAATCCAATGCTCCCAAAATATTTGAGTTGAAACATGCAATTTCCACTCTAAAAATTGAAGGGATGTCTGTATCAATGTTTTTCACAAAGATGAAAGCATTATGGGAGGAGCTGGACGCAACTTCCATGGGAACTACCCCATGTATTTGTGCTGCAGGAAAAGAAATTGCCGAACACCGCAACAGAGATAAGGTGATGGAATTTTTGCTAGGTCTTGATAAAAGATTTGCGAATGTAAAAAGTTCTGTTTTGTTGATGGATCCTATTCCATCAATCAATAAGGTTTACAACCTTGTTCGTCAGGAAGAAAAACAGTTACATATTTCTACATCCTCCAATGTTCAAGTTGAGAGTGCAGCGCTTTTTAATCAAAGAAGTGAATCAAAGTATTCAAAAGGTCCGGCGAATAAGAAACCTAGACCTTTTTGTGACCATTGTAATATGATTGGTCATTCTCGAGAAAAATGTTGGAAGCTGAATGGTTATCCACCAAATTATGTTCCAAAGTCCAAAGAAAGACAAGGGACAATGCTTGCCACATCAAGGAACGAGAAAGAATCTTCGACACCAAAAGAATCGTTCACAGCTGATGATTATCAAGAGTACATGAAGTTCAAATCTTTTATGGCTTCCAAAGGTGGTGATTCTTCTGTTGTTTCATCAGCAAATCTTGCAGGTAAAATTCTAACTACATCTAATTTTTCTTTTTCATTAGTAGATCTAAATCTAGCAGGTAGAGTTTTGAGCGTATCTAACTCAAGTTGGATAGTTGACAGTGGTGCATCAAATCATTGTTGTTATTTACTATCAATGTTTTCATCTTATAAATCTGCACCTGCAAATCTATCTGTTCAATTGCCTGACGGATCTAGTACCCGTGTGAAACACATAGGGACAATTATATTCTCATCTCTTCTCAAAATAGAAGATGTTTATCACATACCTGATTTTAAATTTAATTTATTATCTATTAATCAACTCACCAGATCACTTGGTTGTTCTGCGAATTTTTCTTCTAACTTGTGTACATTTCAGGACCATACAAAGAAGATGCAGATTGGTCTGGCTAATCAAGTAGGAGGTCTTTATTATCTCCAACAAAGTTCGATAGATTCAGTTAGAAATAATAAGTCATTTGATTTATGGAATTGGCGTCTAGGGCATCCATCCTTGGAACGTCTAAAAATTTTAAGTAGTAATTTTAATTATATTAATTCCAGCTGCACTCACAAGTGTGAGATTTGTCCTTTAGCAAAACAATCAAGGTTATCTTTTAACAAAAATAGTATTTCTAGTAAATCTGCTTTTGAGTTAATTCATTGTGATTTATGGGGACCGTTTTCGGTTCCATCTTTAAATGGTGCACGATATTTTATTACTATTGTTGATGATTATACACGTTGCACTTGGGTATTCTTAATGAATTCAAAATCTGAAACACAAAAATATTTAGATTATTTTTTTAATTTTTTGATAAATCAATATAAGTCAAAAATTGGTACTATCTCGTGCGGATCTGGAAAAATCTATATTCCCCAGATTCAAAAATTTCGTTCCGATAATGGAACCGTATTCCTGACAAAGGGCTTACAACAATGGTTTCTCCAAAATGGAATTTTACATCAAAGGAGTTGTGTATACGCTCCACAACAAAATGGTGTTGTAGAACGCAAACACCGTCATCTACTTAATGTAGCAAGATCACTCCGTTTTCAAGCAGGTTTACCATTAGAATTTTGGGGAGAATGTATTACGGTAGCAGGGTATTTGATCAATAAGATGCCCACACCAGTACTCAATTATATATCTCCACATGACGTCCTTTTCGGATCACCGCCAAATTATTCACATCTTAGAGTATTTGGTTGTTTATGTTTTGCTCGCAACACAAGCCCTTCTCATAAATTTGATGCTCGAGCAAAACCAGGAATTTTTATTGGGTATCCATACAATCAAAAAGGTTATAAGATCTTTGATTTAGAAACAAAGAAAATCTATACTTCAAGAGATGTCATATTTCATGAACGAACATTTCCATATGGCAATGCGATTTTACCATCGCCAGAATTAAACCAATTCAATGATTCTGACCAGTATTCAGAAGAGTTAGAAAACGGTAATGAATATGAATCAGATAAAAACGCCGCAATTCCTACTTCTCCACGAAATACGACTATTACTCCTTTTAATTCACCTGGAAATTTACCTTCCTCGTCACAAGGATGCACATATAGCCATGCTTCGTCGAACGAAGACACTCAATGTGAAACTCCTCCATCCATGAGTGAGTCACATTCATCTTCAATGACACCTCCTGGACCGTCATTATCATCATTAAATGAATCCCAAATGAATGAGCGAATCTCATCACGTCCCATTAGGGATCGTAATCCTCCAGCATATCTAAAAGATTATATATGCAAAGTGATGGAAACTCCTATTTTAGAGGGTCCAAAGTATCCTCTTAATCATTTCCTTTCTTATACTAAAATGTTTGAACAACATAAGACATTTCTCACAAAAGTTCTCGTCACTGATGTACCCACTAATTATTTCCAAGCCATCAAAATTCCAGTATGGAAAGATGCGATGTTCAAGGAGGTACAGGCTCATAAACAAAATAATACCTGGACAAAACAATCCTTACCTAAAGGAAAAAAAGCGATTGGTTGTAAATGGGTATACAAAATTAAATATAATCCAGATGGCTCGATCGAAAGATATAAAGCCCGATTAGTCGCCAAAGGTTATACACAAGTGGAAGGTATCGATTTTCATGAAATCTTTGCACCTGTCGCAAAATTAGTAACTGTAAGAGTTTTACTTTCTTTGGCTGCAATTCGTGGATGGCACTTACATCAACTTGATGTGAATAATGCTTTTCTTCAAGGAGATTTGGAAGAAGAAGTATACATGAAACTTCCACCAGGATTTGAATGTTCATATGGCACGCAAGTATGTCGCTTAAATAAATCTATATATGGTTTAAAACAAGCATCCCGACAATGGTTTGCTACATTTTCATCTGCAATTATTAGTGAAGGTTTTCAACAATCTAAATCAGATTATTCACTCTTTACCTATAATCGCATATCTACGTATATATATGTTTTAATATATGTAGATGATATTATCATTACAGGTAATGATGAAAACTCTATATCAAAATTCAAAGTGTCTCTAGAAAAGCGGTTTTCGCTTAAAAATTTGGGACGCTTACAGTACTTTCTAGGGATTGAAGTTTCCCGTTCAGATCTAGGTATATTTCTTTGTCAAAGAAAATACATTATTGATCTTTTAAAAGACATGGGGCTAACCGCATCCAAAGTAGTTTCTTTTCCCATGGAGCAAAATCTTCGCCTCAAACCTACAGATGGTGAACCATTATCTGACCCTACACCATATCGTAGACTTATTGGTCGACTTTTGTATCTAACTGTTACTCGGCCAGACATCACCTATGTAGTGAATATTTTAAGTCAATTTATGCAAAATCCTAGAACTGCTCATCATGATGCAGCTTTACGTGTTTTGCGTTATCTCAAAGGGACTATTGGACATGGAATTCTTTTGTCCGCTAAAAGTTCTCTACATTTACGGGGTTATACCGATTCAGACTGGGCTGGTTGTCCAACCACTCGTCGCTCAACAACGGGATATTTCACCATGTTGGGAGATAGTCCTATTTCATGGAAATCTAAGAAACAACCAACTGTTTCTCGATCTTCCGCCGAAGCCGAATATAGGTCAATGGCCAATTTAACTGCTGAATTACAGTGGTTAATGTATCTTTTCCGAGACCTTCATATTCCTACTTCAGAACCTTTCACACTTTACTGTGATAGTCAAGCAGCAATACATATAGCTGAAAATCCTGTCTTCCATGAACGAACCAAACATATCGAAATCGATTGTCATTTCGTTCGTGAGAAGATTCAAAGTAACCTCATTACTCCACGTTATATAAAATCAGCCGATCAAATCGCTGATATTTTTACCAAACCTCTAGGTGCCGAATTATATACTCGATTAACTAGCAAGTTGGGAGTTCTCGATATTTCTCCTCCACCTCCAACTTGAGGGGGGTATTAAATGTTATTAGATATATATATATGGGCCCACATATATTAAGAAGATTTGCATAAATAAAGATCATATTATATTGAAGATATTAAATTGAAGACTGGAAGATATTGAAGATCATGCAATATATTTTGTACATAGCAAGTCTCATATAAATTAGGAGTAGAATTTATAATATTTTATTTTCTCTTAATTTTTCTTTTATTCCTTTATATTTTATATCTTTGTAAATCAAGTAATGTAATTACATATATACATATATATATGAATATAATTCTAAGTCTAACCAAGTTGGAAAGACAAGTGAACAAGAGGTGTGTCCATTTCTATGAATCACCAAAAAAAATTTATTTATTTTTACTAAGATATTGCGGTTTATAATCCTTATTGTCACACTGTGAATTGATTTTGAGTTGGATGCTAACATCCTAACCTGGTACCAGAACATGTTATTTGTGCCGAGTCATTTGAGGATACCATTATTCTGCATCGGTCATATGATCTATTGTCCACGTGTTAAATAGAAGAAAAATTATGATACTTAAGGTGGCACTGGATTCTGGAAATTGAGCAAATGAAGTAGCCGTTGGTGGTGGGGATGGAGCAAATAATAAGTCAAATAGATAGTATTTATGATTTAAGAAAATATATATGGGTGATACTTAAGATTATTGAGGTCTTAATATATATGGAAATAGGAAAAGCCATGATGTCTCGTTATTTCTTTCCCTAATTTCTAAGCAATATCGGGGATGCCTCAACTTCCCACTGGTTTTATAATATTTTGGGCATTCTTTTATATACCCCGAAAATACTAGTGCTATCCCCATTAGTTAGGTGTACAGATAAACGTTATCAATTGTACTTTTCAATTGGGAATATAAAGCAATTAATGCCTTATTTTTAGCACCCTCTTCTTCTTTACTATTAGATTGCACAATAAGCTTGATGCGAGTGCCAGAATCATCCGCCAACCCCTTATGTATACTAAAATCGTGGGCTATTATCTTCTTTTCACTTGCACGTGGTGAAATCGACGATGAATCCTCGAGTATACCGAAATCACAGATTACTATTGCATTTTTACTGTTATGCCCTAATATAATTATGCATCAGCGTAATGAAAAAACTAAAAGCAAGAGAATACTTGGAAAGGCTAAATTATTGACATCAATAATCCTTCGGTTCTGTTATACAGTAGGGGGAATTTGAAATAAAAAAACAGCATACACCATAAATACGTCGTGATGATACTGTATTGAATTTAAGTAAACCTCACATTAGAGGAAAATGAAAGCAGAGGTAAACCAGAATTTACCTTATTTATGCTAAATTACTTTAATGCCCCAATTTATTTGATGTTATCTTTTTTTATTAATGAAAATTATCATTAATTAGATAAAATAAAAACAAAAGTAGAAAGGGACATAAAGTAGAACCATCTAAAGAGAAAAACATGAGAGATAAAAGGATTGGGAAGTGAAAAATTACATCAAAAAACTCCTATAAAGCGATTGATGATTCATCCGGAGTACATGAGCTTTCAAGTAAATTTTTTTTTCTAGTTTAGTATTTTTATTCTTAGCACCTCAACAAACAGTTAAAAACCATAAATAGGGGAGAATGAGTATTTTTTATGTATATCATCATATTTTCCAATACCGGTATTGATTAAATGTTGGGTAGGAGGCATGCATCATATTCGGTATGACGTACATATTTGTGGTTAGCCTACTAACCACAAATATGTTAGTGTTAGCATTAGCAACCATACATGTATTCTGAGAGAAGATTCATTATATGTTTTTTGTTCTTTGAAGATAAACTTCACCTTCCTCCTCATATAAATACTCCCGGCGAGTTCCTTTTAATGAGCCAGGACGCAAAATAGGATGAAAACCATCTAATAGGTGAGAAGAAGTTTTTTTTTTTTTTGTTCATTATATTTTTTCAATACCAGTGATGATAAAAATATTGGATATGCATCATATTCGTTATCATATATTTATATACGTGGCTAGCCTACTAAATCTAATAGTATTAGAATTAGCAATCATGTTTAACATCTGAGAGAAGATATGTGTCATTTGTTTCTTGGTTTTTGTGAATAAACTTCAACTTCCTCCTAAGATAAATATGCCCAGTAAATGCCTTTTAAAGAGATAGGACTCACAATATTAAAAACAATATTAATACCAAGATTGGTAGTAAAAAGAGATATTTCTTTAACAACCTTTGTTGCTAATTTTTGTATGGCTTGATTAGCTGCTACAATGTTATTTGTTCAACAATTGCAAGTTGAGCACAACTCAAATTGAGTATACTGATGAGTGCCAAATATTGTATATATTTATCCCTTTTTGTTGGCATTTAACTCATATGTTGTGCAATAATTCTACATTTTATCCCATATTCTGTATTTTCATTGTTTTCAAGAATAAATATTTTTCTTACTTAATTTTGCATTTTTAGGTAATAAATAAAGTCTGGATGAATTGCGGAGCGGAATAGAGCAGAAAAGTAGTGAAAAGCCGGGAGGAGTTACGCAAGGAAGCCGCGAAGAATGGTGTGCACAAGACCAAAAAGCTAGGAATGGGCTCAAGAAGGAAGAATTGTTCTTAAAGAAGATATGGGCTTGGCATACCCAAGGCTCAAAGCCCTTTCTCAAACCCATTTCCACTATCCAAGCCCGTATCGGATTTCAGCCGTCAGATCGAAGCATTTCAGCATCCTACGGTCGCTCCATCATCGCACATCAAACTCCGAAGCTCCCGCTTTACATCGCAACGCCCATCTCCATCTTGGGCCGTCCTTTTCGTTGCATTCCTCCATCCGACGGTCGCTACCCACAGCCTCCCATCTCATCGTTGGATCTACCTACCATCGTCACATCCCACGGATCAGCTCGCCAAACATCGAACCAGATGCTCCCGCTTCACACCCTAGCACCAAACCCTATACTACCACCCAAACACTCCCTTCTTCCCAAAACATCGATCTCATCTTCTCCACCCGACCATTTCCAGAACCACCACCACCTGCTCTACCCTGCCACCACCAGACCTCGAGTTCCACCACCACCACAAACACCCGACAACACCACCATCTCCATCAACCGACAACAAAACCCATCATCCTATTTCACCCATTTCATTAACCCTACCCACTGTTAGGGTTTTGACATGAGAGAACTAGGTTGATGGGAACTGAATTCGTAGCAGAGGAGCAGAAGAAAGCATGGGTCATCTACAAGAAGGACAAGGAACAACAAACAAGGAAATTTGGTGAGTGATTTTGAAAATCGAAAAAACCCTAATTTCAATTTAGGGTTTCGAAAATTTAGGGTTTGTTGTAAACTATAAATATGGATGTTGTTGCCACTGTTAAAACTTGTTCTTGGGTCATCCAAGTAACCATCAATTAGGGTTTATTTTAGATTTAATTTTAATTTCAAATTTCAATTTTAATCCAATTTCATAATTAGGGTTCTTGTTCACTGTGTAGTGTTTGATGTTTTAGTGTTTAATTGTTTGATGTTTTGTTAGTCTAATGCTCTTAGTTTTATAAATTCACTGTTAGCTTAATGTTTAATTTCTGTTTAGCTTTCATGTCCTGTAGTGTTTAGGTTTAGTGTAATGTTTGTCATGTTCTAATCCATCATGCTAGGGACTTGATGAATCCCTAATTTCTTATTGTGTAGTACATTGATCATATTGCTTTAGAAGGTTAAACAAGTTTAGTGACAGATCACTTTCACAATGTATGCCAAGTATACTTTGTAGTTAGGTTCATGAGCTGTTGATAAGCTGCAACTTAAGCTGAATTCATATGTCTTTTGACTAATTGTACCTTAGAAAGACAGTTAGTACTTTGGAAAGAATACCATAGTTGTGTTTAACATGTCTATAGGAGAATACATAGTAGAAGTTAGAGTGAATTCAATCCCCTAGCTCTCACTCATTCCCCATTGTTCTTCATTCCCATCCACAGTTTCTCTCCCATGTTCTGTTTTAGTAAGTTTTAGCTCCTATCATATTTGCATTTTACTTATTGTTTTACTTCAACACAACAATCTCACTCCATCTTCAATGCTCACTGTTTTGTAAATGCTTCTGTTTAGTGTCAAGTAAATGCTTCTGTTTTGTAACTGCTCACTGTTTGTTTCCCCTCATGCTCACTGTGGTGTCTTAACATCACAATCTTTACTTGTTTCACACATTCACTGTCCATTATTCATCTTGCCTCACTGTCAGTTGTTGTTGCTTCAACTGTCAGTGTTGAACTTGCTTCAACTGTCACTTTTGTTGTTCTTGTTTAAAGTCTCATGATTAGTAATCTGCCCTGGTTAGTGTAATCAGTTAGAAATTGGTTACAATAAGAAAAATAGCACTTGCACCCCCTTGTCCCTGTGGAACTGACCTGTGCTTGCCCTGTGTTGCTTGCCGACACTGTGCACTTGCAGTTAGAATTTTTAGGATCATTTCGAGTCCTACCAAGTTTTTGGCGCCGCTGCCGGGGACTCGGTTGCGGCGCAATTGCTCTTTCTTTCTTTTGGGTTGTTACTGAACTCTGCTTGCAGTAACTCCTATGCTTGCTTGTTGATTTTGCTTGCTGTAACTGGTAGGCTTTTAAAAGAGGTCCTAAAAATTATCCCCGGCAGCGGCGCCAAAAACTTGGTGGGCCTTGAAAGGGTATAGAAATAAGCGTGATAAAACGGGGGCCTACAGTAATACCGCAAGTGCACGGTCGTCGGTTGTAGCTCGTGCAAGTACGGGTCGATCCACAGAGATCGGGTGTGTTTTGGAAGTGTTTTAGCTAATTGGGTTCCTAAATTGCTATTGGGTTTTGAAGCCATTTGGGCTTAAAGTACTAATGGGTTTGTTCACAATAAAAGGAACTGAGCTTGGGCTCAGTTGGTCTTTGAAATGCAAATTGGGCTTTGGCCTTACAGTGAGTTCAGGTTTTTGGGTTAAGCCCACAATTAATTGAATTGGGCTTTAGCTCTAACCTATCAATACACTAGGCTTTGGCCTTGATGAAATTGGGCTTTGGTTTTGGTCTTCTGATGAGCCCAAGTTGTGCTATGGGCTTTTGGTTTTAGAAACTGGGCTTGGTTAATGAGGACTGGGCCTTAGGCTTCACTGAAGTGAATTGGGCTCAGTTGGATTGGATCTGAGCTTGGCTGCAGGAACTGGACTTGGCTTGGCAGCAGAAGAAGTGGCAGGGCAGCAGCAGCCTGGCAGCAGCATCAGCAGCATCAGCAGCTTGGCAGCAGCAACAGCAGCAGCAGCAGCTTGGCAGCAGCATCAGCAGCAGCAGCAGCTTGGCAGCAGCAACAGCAGCAGCAGCACAAGTGACAGAGAAGGCAATGTAGCAGCAGGGGAAGCAAATAGTAATGCAGCAGTGCAATGCAGCAAGGCAAGTGCACAACAGCAGTGACATAATGCACAAGCAAGGAAGAAAACAGCAAACAAAATGAAAGATACAACAGGGCAACAGTAAAAGCAAAGAACAAAACAAGATGAACCAAGGCCTAAGCCAAGGGCAGGGGTGATAATGAAACTGAAAAGAAGCAATACTAAGGCAGAATACAGGCAATCACAAATAGAATGGTAAGATAATCAGCTTGCTATAAGCACTGATTTCTTCCATTGCACAATCAGCACATTGCAATCTAAGCATACACAAGGAATGGCAAGAAAATCAGCTTGCTATAAGCACTGATTTCTTCCATTGCACAATCACAACAAAGCTTCAAATGTATCTAGCCTAGCATTCACAGGAACATAACATTACATGACAGTGAACATTTAACTGACATGACAAATTAACAGTGAACTAACATGACATTGCACATTCAACAGAAACATTAACAGGATATTCTAGAATCTAACAGAACCTTAACAGAATTGAACTAACAGGAGACTAACACAACTAACATGAACATAATTGAAATTAACAATGAACATTTAACAGAAACACTAACAGGATATTGCACAAACATTAACAAAATTGAACTTAACTGAAATTGAACTGAAACATGAACATTTAACAGAACTTGAAAGTTCTGGATGCAGGATAATCCAAGCATAACTATTACAACACACACATAAGGCTATTTATAGTCACAGACCCAAATTTCTCAAAATTATAAAATTAGGGTTTATAGAAAAATCCCCAAATTCCAACAGTGAAATTAGCTCACCTAATCGTCAAATTGACGTCGACCCATCCTTTCTCTGACTCTCCTGTATCACTCCATGCCTTCAATTTCACTCTAGCTCAACCTAATTTACCAATTTTGCACGCCTAGGGTTTCTGATAGAGAACGTGCAAAAATTGAGAAAATAGGTGGCCAAGGAGAAGGGAACAGATGGTATTGGTTGTTGGGTGATGGGGTGATGATGGTGGAGGAGTGGTGGTGGCAGTGGAGTTGGTGGTTCTGCAGAGGGGGTGATGGAGGAGATGGTTCGAAGGAGAAAGGGAAGGGTGCGTTTGTTTGAGGTGTAGGTGCTCGGTCGCTAGGGTGTGAGGCGAGTGTATCGAGTTTGATGATCTGCGACGCTGAGCCGTGGGATAGGGAGATGAAAGATCAATCGGACGGTGAGATGAAGTGAAGTTTGTAGCGACCGCTGGATTATATAATACAACAAAATCAACGACGCCAGATGGAGTTAGGTGTTGTAGTGTTAGGCGGAGATATCAAACTTCGATGCACAGCAAGGGAGCGACCGTCGGATTCAACTACCATCTAATCTGAAGGCTTGGAATTTCAGCGCTGTGGTGCTTGGCAGAGACTTCAGATTTTGATGCTCTATGAAGGAGCGACCATCGGATGCTTCTGAGAACTGATCTGATGGCTGAGAACGGAGGCGCTTTTGTGTGTAGAAAATGAGGTTGTGCGCACCATTCTTCGCGGTTTCCTTGCGTAATTTCTCCCGGCTTTTCACTACTTTTCTGCTCTTTTCGCTCCGCGACTCATCCGAACTTTATTTATTACCTAAAAATGCAAAATTAATTAATAAAAATATTTATTCTTGAAAACAATGAAAATACAGAATATGGGATAAAATGTAGAATTAATGCACAAAAGATGAGTTAAAATGCCAACAAAAAGGGATAAAAATATACAATATTTGGCACTCATCAAATACCCCCAAACCTGAATTTTACTTGTCCTCAAGTAAAACAAAACTAAGGAAATCCTAACTAAACCACTGTCGCTGGTCTCTCGAATGCATTTAGCGTATGCACTAAGCCTTTTAAACCACTAAGTGTCCCTAGTGGACGAGTGAAGTCTCGTGAAGGTTTACCAGAGGTGTGCCTACAAAACCTAAGGACAAAATATAAGCTCAGATTCCATCAAACGTGACATGTGCAAAACAGTTTAAGCTCACAGCAAAATGGAGATGTCAATCTAGCTATCGAAGGCACAATCCTAGCACTGATAACAAAAAAAGACATGTGATAAGAGTGTAAAGTGTATCTACACATGTGTAAAGAAAGATCTGAAGTCATGACTACTAATCACCAAGAGATAGTTTCTCAGGCTAAGAACTGAGGTCGAAATCTAGCTAGCTGTCCGGACTTTACGAGAATTGTGAATGAGTTGGAGGTATTTCACAATTTCTCGCGTTGTACATCAATGGCATACACCCTCCTTGCTTATTACAACGAAACAACAAAAGATGACTATTTACATGACTCTTATTTACATTGACAAATCTCTTTTTATTTTTTTGGAACAAGAGATGATGGAATTGATAAATACTTGATTTTTTTTTTTTGGTATTTTTCTGATATATTTTTTTTCTGAATATATACATCGTTTTTTTTTTTTTAAGGAAACACTTTTGATACATAACAATAAAGAAACAAAAGATTACATGACACTTTGCAAGAGGTAGCCCTTTTTGATGCACCCAGTTAAATTCGATGGTTGTCTTTCTTAATGTAACCTCCATCTTCTATCCCAACCAACCAAAGAACAAGCTAGTCAAGTTTCGTTCAGTATTCTAAAGTGATTGGCAATCGTAACTTCCTATCCAACACCTTGAAGATCGAGGCCATACATGTATTGGTAGATCGTGCGCGTGCAAATTTCTTATCACTATGTGAATTGTGCTAGAATCAGGGTGCCTAAATATCTAGACTAAGACTCCTAATAAAAATACATATTTGCACAAGAGTCAACATTTCAAGGTAAATGAGCTCCATTTTTTGATTTTTTTCAATTTTTTAATTTTTTTTTTGAATTTTGATTTTTCAATTTTTTTGGAATTTTTCAATTTTTTCAAAAAGAAGAAGGAGTTCGTTTTTAATTATGGCAAATTATCATGGTATCTACTCTATACCCCCAAACCTAAACTAAACATTGTCCTCAATGTTTCAAAATATGGAAAGAATTAAAATGCAACATATGGAAAGGGACATGCTGAGTAGAGTAAAAGGAGAGAGAATACCCGATTGTACGGCGAAAGCAGAATTAAAACTCCGTTATTAAGGCAAAAATCCAACATATTTCAGCCGAGATCATATTGGATTAGCAAAATATATACAAAAGGAACAAAAGTGTTTTTAAAATTTTATCTACTGGATTATATACAACAAATTCACCACACTAACAATCTAAAGAGTTGAGGATCAACCCAAAAGAAAAAGTGTAGAGACAGAGAAAGTTTTAAAACACTAAAATTGGACTTAAATGGGAATGAGAGTGAAAAACCGAATGAATCACCCTAAACCTAAATTTTTCAACAGGTTTACTTTTAAGCACAAAATCTAACAATTTTAGGGGTTCAGGATTCAAAAGGTCTAACTCATAATGGACTGTTTTCGGGATGGGCAAACATGCAATTTCCAACTGTGGCTTTTAAAAGTGTTATATTTTGAAGCAAAATAGTCCAAGAGGACTTGGGAAGCACACAGTTCCAATCCTAGATTAGGAATTTTCAGAAAAATTGGTTTTACAATATGGGTACAAACCAAATCTAGGTTGGGTGGAAGGCCAACAGATGGACTTGTAGAAGAATAGGCATATCATTATCAATTAAATCAAAATCTTCTAACTCATCTACACATGTCACATCATGCTCACAATTGGCAAGATTACAATCAGAATTATCAACATCATCAACAGATTGATTTTCATGCATCGGCAAATCAGGGGAAACATCACATGGAATACTAGAAGAAATATCATGCATTAAGGTCGGGGCAGAGAAGCCTAATGTATTTGAACCCAAAGGTTCCATAACATTTTCAGTATAGACATGTTCTTCTAACATAACATCATAATCATCATCATCATCATGATAGGAATTTTGCAATCTAGGATAATTTTCAATCCTAAGGTCGGAGCTATTACAAGAATAAAACTCTAATTCATGGGGATGATTCATATCATGTGGTGTTGTTCCTGTTTCCCTAACGGATTCCCATTGATGGGTTTTTTCTGCAATCTCGGCTAAAAAATTCCATGCATCATCCACAGATTTATCAATAAACTCACCATTACACATAGACTCAACCATGGTTCGAGATTTAAAGTCTAGTCCCTCATAGAGGATGACGACAAGTCTCCACTTCTCAATTCCATGGTGCGGACATTCACTCAACAAATCATTAAAACGTTCAAAATAGTGAAAAACAGTTTCCTCATCCAATTGGACAAAACAATTGATATTTTGACGAATAGCGATGGTCCTATGGTGTGGAAATTTTTTTTGGAAAAATTGATTAGTGAGTTGTTCCCAAGTGGTGATTGATTGTGGTCTCAAACCGTAAAACCATGTTTTGGCTCTTTCTTTTAAAGAAAATGTAAACAAACGCAATTTCAGAGAGTCTTCGGACAAATGATCAGGTTGCATAGTCCGACAAATTTGTTCAAACTCTCTTACATGAGTATAGGGGTTCTCAGAATCGAACCCTCGAAATATAGGAAGTATTTGTATCATGTTTGCATTTATTTTAAAAGGGTTATTGGTTTGAGGTAATACAATACATGATAATGGAATTTGTATTGATGGATACATGTATTCATGGAGGGCACGAGGTTGGTCCATTTTGAAATGACACAAAGCCCACTATTTGGTTTTAAATGGGAAAATTTAAAAAATTTGGTTTATGGGAAAATTTTGGTTTTGATGGGCTGTAAAAGAAAAGTTTGGTTTAAAATGGGAGCAAAAGAAATTTTTTTTTTTTTTTTTTTAAATAATAAAATGAAGAAAATAAAATTTGGTTTTTGAAATGGGAGCAAGCCCACTGTGCAAGCCTCTAATGAAATGGAAGGAAGGCTGCGGCCTACGAAAATCCAAGTTTTAATTTTGAAAGTTTAATTTGGCCCAGTTGGTTAAGGCCCGACGTTTGTTTTAAAACTTTGGTTTCGAGGTCCACTTACAAGTCCACAACCAGTTATAAGCTCAGCTGGGTTTAAACCCAGAGTCCAAAATACAAGTCCAATGAAAGAATTTAAACAAGCCCACAAATTAAATACAAGCCCACAAATTAAACAACAAGCCCAAAAATAAATTATTACAAACCCAAAATAGAAAAATAAAAAGCCCAAAAAATTGGGTTAATTATTACAAGCCCACAATTAAAGAAATTTGGAAGCCCACAGGTTGGGTTCTCTCAATGGAATGGGTTTAGGCTTACCTTTTTAGCACAGCCCAGCTGCTCTGATATTGTTGCAAAAACCCAGTTGGGTTTTGGTTCTTTTCCTTGGTGGCGTCCCAGCAGAGGAAAAACACGTTCAGAACAACAGGTCCAACAGCAAATGAAGTGAAGCAGATGCAGATGCAAATGCTATGAAATGAAATACAAAATAGCTAAAGAAAAACACAAGAAAAACACAGCACCAATCCCCGGCAGCGGCGCCATCAACTTGGTAGGCTTTTAAAAGAGGTCCTAAAAATTATCCCCGGCAGCGGCGCCAAAAACTTGGTGGGCCTTGAAAGGGTATAGAAATAAGCGTGATAAAACGGGGGCCTACAGTAATACCGCAAGTGCACGGTCGTCGGTTGTAGCTCGTGCAAGTACGGGTCGATCCACAGAGATCGGGTGTGTTTTGGAAGTGTTTTAGCTAATTGGGTTCCTAAATTGCTATTGGGTTTTGAAGCCTTTTGGGCTTAAAGTACTAATGGGTTTGTTCACAATAAAAGGAACTGAGCTTGGGCTCAGTTGGTCTTTGAAATGCAAATTGGGCTTTGGCCTTACAGTGAGTTCAGGTTTTTGGGTTAAGCCCACAATTAATTGAATTGGGCTTTAGATCTAACCTATCAATACACTAGGCTTTGGCCTTGATGAAATTGGGCTTTGGTTTTGGTCTTCTGATGAGCCCAAGTTGTGCTCTGGGCTTTTGGTTTTAGAAACTGGGCTTGGTTAATGAGGACTGGGCCTTAGGCTTCACTGAAGTGAATTGGGCTCAGTTGGATTGGATCTGAGCTTGGCTGCAGGAACTGGACTTGGCTTGGCAGCAGAAGAAGTGGCAGGGCAGCAGCAGCCTGGCAGCAGCATCAGCAGCAGCAGCAGCTTGGCAGCAGCAACAGCAGCAGCAGCAGCAGCTTGGCAGCAGCAACAGCAGCAGCAGCACAAGTGACAGAGAAGGCAATGTAGCAGCAGGGGAAGCAAATAGTAATGCAGCAGTGCAATGCAGCAAGGCAAGTGCACAACAGCAGTGACAGAATGCACAAGCAAGGAAGAAAACAGCAAACAAAATGAAAGATACAACATGGCAACAGTAAAAGCAAAGAACAAAACAAGATGAACCAAGGCCTAAGCCAAGGGCAGGGGTGATAATGAAACTGAAAAGAAGCAATACTAAGGCAGAATACAGGCAATCACAAATAGAATGGTAAGATAATCAGCTTGCTATAAGCACTGATTTCTTCCATTGCACAATCAGCACATTGCAATCTAAGCATACACAAGGAATGGCAAGAAAATCAGCTTGCTATAAGCACTGATTTCTTCCATTGCACAATCACAACAAAGCTTCAAATGTATCTAGCCTAGCATTCACAGGAACATAACATTACATGACAGTGAACATTTAACTGACATGACAAATTAACAGTGAACTAACATGACATTGCACATTCAACAGAAACATTAACAGGATATTCTAGAATCTAACAGAACCTTAACAGAATTGAACTAACAGGAGACTAACACAACTAACATGAACATAATTGAAATTAACAATGAACATTTAACAGAAACACTAACAGGATATTGCACAAACATTAACAAAATTGAACTTAACTGAAATTGAACTGAAACATGAACATTTAACAGAACTTGAAAGTTCTGGATGCAGGATAATCCAAGCATAACTATTACAACACACACATAAGGCTATTTATAGTCACAGACCCAAATTTCTCAAAATTATAAAATTAGGGTTTATAGAAAAATCCCCAAATTCCAACAGTGAAATTAGCTCACCTAATCGTCAAATTGACGTCGACCCATCCTTTCTCTGACTCTCCTGTATCACTCCATGCCTTCAATTTCACTCTAGCTCAACCTAATTTACCAATTTTGCACGCCTAGGGTTTCTGATAGAGAACGTGCAAAAATTGAGAAAATAGGTGGCTAAGGAGAAGGGAACAGATGGTATTGGTTGTTGGGTGATGGGGTGATGATGGTGGAGGAGTGGTGGTGGCAGTGGAGTTGGTGGTTCTGCAGAGGGGGTGATGGAGGAGATGGTTCGAAGGAGAAAGGGAAGGGTGCGTTTGTTTGAGGTGTAGGTGCTCGGTCGCTAGGGTGTGAGGCGAGTGTATCGAGTTTGATGATCTGCGACGCTGAGCCGTGGGATAGGGAGATGGAAGATCAATCGGACGGTGAGATGAAGTGAAGTTTGTAGCGACCGCTGGATTATATAATACAACAAAATCAACGACGCCAGATGGAGTTAGGTGTTGTAGTGTTAGGCGGAGATATCAAACTTCGATGCACAGCAAGAGAGCGACCGTTGGATTCAACTACCATCTAATCTGAAGGCTTGAAATTTCAGCGCTGTGGTGCTTGGCAGAGACTTCAGATTTTGATGTTCTGTGAAGGAGCGACCATCGGATGCTTCTGGGAACTGATCTGACGGCTGAGAACGGAGGCGTTTTTGTGTGTAGAAAATGAGGTTGTGCG
Source organism: Papaver somniferum (assembly GCF_003573695.1). Taxonomy (NCBI): domain Eukaryota; kingdom Viridiplantae; phylum Streptophyta; class Magnoliopsida; order Ranunculales; family Papaveraceae; genus Papaver; species Papaver somniferum. The sequence goes on along the minus strand of NC_039358.1, from coordinate 198,299,084 downwards.
CACCATTCTTCGCGGCTTCCTTGCGTGATTTCTCCCGGCTTTTCACTACTTTTCTGCTCTTTTCGCTCCGCGACTCATCCGAACTTTATTTATTACCTAAAAATGCAAAATTAATTAATAAAAATATTTATTCTTGAAAACAATGAAAATACAGAATATGGGATAAAATGTAGAATTAATGCACAAAAGATGAGTTAAAATGCCAACAAAAAGGGATAAATATATACAATATTTGGCACTCATCAGTAACTCCTGTTGAGTTGTTGCTAAGTCTGCCACTGAACTGCTGCTGCTGCCTGAAATCTGCTGTGGTGTTGTGGTGCTGTTGAAAATCTGTTGCTGCTGCCCTGCCTTGCTGCAAGCCCTGAACTGAACCACCTGCTGTTGCTGTTGCTGCTGCTGATGCTCTTGTGCTGCTGTGGTGCTCCTGCTGGTGCCAGGCCAAGAACCCTGTGAGCTGTTGCACCTGTTGCTGAACCAAAGCTGCTGCACCTGGTGCCAGGCCAACTGACCCTGTGCACTTGCAGCTTTGCTGAACCAAAGCCCAACTGGGCTGTAAGCTGCAGAAGGTGAAGGAAGTGAACCAAAGCCCAACTGGGCTGTAAGCTGCAGAGGTGAACCAAAGCCCAACTGGGCCTCAGAAAAGCCAAAGCTTAGGATGATCCAAAGCCCAACTGGGCTTTTGCAACCTAACTGAGCAGCTGGGCTGTGCTTAAGCAAGTAAGCCTAAACCCATTAAGAGAACCCAACCTGTGGGCTTCCATTTTTAATTTGTGGGCTTGTAATAATTTTTGTTTTTCTTTATTTTTTATTTTGGGCTTGTAATAATTTTTCTTTTTCTTCTTTTTCTTTCTTTTATGGGCTTGTAATTATTTATTGTTGTTTTTATTTTCTTTTGTGGGGTGTGATAATTTATGCTAGGCTAAGTTTAAAAAAAAAAAAAAAAAAAAAAAAAAAAATTTTGCTCCTAATTTCAAAAATCAAAACTTTTCTCCCATTCAAAAACCAAATTTTACTTGCTCCCATTTTGACAACCAAATTTTTTCTAAAATATCCCATTAAAACCAAACTTGCCAAAAAAAAATGTCTCCCACCAAAACCAAATTTTTCCCAAAAATCCAAACCCTTTAAAAACCAAATTCTGAGCTTTGTAAACATAGTTACTTAGCTTTTGAGCCAATCATGTCTGGATTTTGGTCTGCTCCTGGAGATGGAAATAAAACTCTTAGAGAACTTGCTTATGGACAAACTTCACGTTATGAACCTCCCATAGACCATGATGTCAATAGTCATAGGAATTATTATGGACATTTTCAAAGTCCCGAGCCGCAATACATGAACCCTAATGACTATTCGTACATGCATCATTTATCGCAACGTGAAAATGAACATTTTGCTAGTGCCTCACTCACCCAATCATCACTTATGGATCAAATAGAAGCTCGAATCACAGCTTTAGAAATGCAATCACATGAGGAATCTTTCACATCTAATTTTCTTAGGCAACCTGAAATCTATGCATGTCCCGCATGTGGTAGTTTAGACCACCCTGTTGAGCATTGTCATATTTTGCATAATTTTAGGCCATCTAGAGGAAATCCAATGTATGAAATGCCCATGAATTGTGAGAATGGTAGTCATTGGGACCATAATCAATCCTTTGAGGGTTGCGATCAATATTTTGAAAACCCTAATGACCATGCACACATGTACCATTCACCACAATTTGAACATGAAGAATTTTGTACTCCCATGAATTTAGACTCCACCACAGAAGCTTTAAGACTCTGTAAGCAAGACTATGATAGATCTACAGCACGAATTCATGCACATTTAGATCAGATTTTGCTTCACCGACAAAAGGAGGAAATTCATGAGGAAATGTATGTTGTCCCTAATGAAGTGTCTAGCCCCATTCATGTAAATAATGTTGAATATGAACCTAATTTAGAGGAACATGAATCGACTAATGACACCACCACTGTTAATGCGGACCAATATGCATGCTACCATGATGATGATTATGATGATTATGATGATGTGTTAGAAGAACATGAAAATATTGTGGAACCTGTTGGTTCAATAACATATGGCTTCTCGCCCTCGACCTTCATGAATGTTGTTTTTTCTAATACTCATTGTAATTCATATGATTTTGATATTGACATGGGATTCGTACAATTATTCTGTGAAGATGAGCATGACATAGGAATAGTTGAATCTTCTGTAGACACTAATATGCATGAAAATATATTTGATGTGTCTGATTCTCTACCTAGGTCACATTGTGATATTTCTCCTGATTTGCCGATGCATGAGAATAAATTTGTTGATGAGGTTGATGATTCTGAGTGTGAACTTGCCAATTTGATTGATGATTGTGAGCATGATGTGACATGTGTAGATGAGTTAGGAGATTTTGATTTGATTGATAATGATATGCCTATTCTTCTACCTAAGTCACAATCTGATGGCCTTCCACCCAACCTAGATTTGGTTTGTACCCATATTGTCAAACCGATTTTTCTGAAAATTCCTAATCTAGGATTGGAACTGTGTGCCTCCCAAGTCCTTTTGGACTATTTTGCTTCTAAATATAATACATTTGAGGAACCACAGTTGGAATTAGCATGTTTGCCCGTCCCTAGCACAGTTCATTTCGAGCTAGACCTTTTGCATGATGAACCCCCGAAACTGCGCGATTTTGTTTTCAAAATTATATCTTCTGTAAAATCCAGGTTTGGGGGTAGCTCATTTTGTTTCACAGTTTCACTTGCGTTTCTATCATATTATTATTGTGTGAAATTGTTGAAACCGCTACACTTTTTCTTTTGGGTTGATCCTCAACTCTTTAGATTGTTAGTGTATGGTGAATTTTTTGTATATAATCCAGTAGATAAAATTTCTTAAAAACCCTTTTGTTCCTTTTGTATATATTTTGCTAATCCAATATGATCTCGGCTGAAATATGTTGGATTTTTGCCTTGAATAACGGAGTTTTAATTCTGCTTTCGCCGAAATCGGGTATTCTCTCTCCTTTTACTCTACTCAGCATGTCCCTTTCCATATGTTGCATTTTAATTCTTTCCATATTTTGAAACATTGAGGACAATGTTTAGTTTAGGTTTGGGGGTATAGAGTAGATGCCACGATAATATGCTATAATTAAAAACGAACTCCTTCTTCTTTTTGAAAAAATTGAAAAATTCCAAAAAAAATTATTAAAAAAAATCAAAATTCAAAAAAATTAAAAAATGAAAAATCATAAAAAATGGAGCTCATTTACCTTGAAATGTTGACTCTTGTGCAAATATGTATTTTTATTAGGAGTCTTAGTCTAGATATTTAGGCACCCTGATTCTAGCACAATTCACATAGTGATAAGAAATTTGCACGCGCACGATCTACCAATACATGTATGGCCTCGATCTTCAAGGTGTTTGATAGGAAGTTACGACTGCCAATCACTTTAGAATACTGAACGAAACTTGACTAGCTTGTTCTTTGGTTGGTTGGGATAGAAGGTGGAGGTTACATTAAGAAAGACAACCATCGAATTTAACTGGGTGCATCAAAAAGGGCTACCTCTTGCAAAGTGTCATGTAATCTTTTGTTTCCTTTTGTATTTGTATCAAAAGTGTTTCCTTGTTCAAAAAAAAAAAAAAAAAAAAAAAAAAAAAAAAAAAAAAAATCGATGTATATATTCAAAAAAAAAAAAATATCAGAAAAATACCAAAAAAATCAAGTATTTATCAATTCCATCATCTCTTGTTCCAAAAATAAAAAGAGAATAGTCAATGTAAATAAGAGTCATGTAAATAGTCATCTTTTGTGTTTTTGTGTTGTAAGCAAGGAGGGTGTATGCCATTGATGTACAACGCGAGCAATTGTGAAATACCTCCAACTCATTCACAATTCTCGTAAAGTCCGGACAGCTAGCTAGATTTCGACCTCAGTTCTTAGCCTGAGAAACTATCTCTTGGTGATTAGTAGTCATAACTTCAGATCTTTCTTTACACATGTGTAGATACATTTTACACTCTTATCACATGTCTTTTTTTGTTATCAGTGCTAGGATTGTGCCTTCGATAGCTAGGTTGACATCTCCATTTTGCTGTGAGCTTAACTGTTTTGCACATGTCACATTTGATGGAATCTGAGCTCATATTTTGTCCTTAGGTTTTGTAGGCACACCTCTGGTAAACCTTCACGAGACTTCAACTCGTCCACTAGGGACACTTAGTGGTTTAAAAGGCTTAGTGCATACGCTAAATGCATTCGAGAGACCAGCGGCAGTGGTATAGGTAGGATTTCCTTAGTTTGTATTTACTTGAGGACAAGTAAAATTCAGGTTTGGGGGTATTTGATGAGTGCCAAATATTGTATATATTTATCCCTTTTTGTTGGCATTTAACTCATATGTTGTGCAATAATTCTACATTTTATCCCATATTCTGTATTTTCATTGTTTTCAAGAATAAATATTTTTCTTACTTAATTTTGCATTTTTAGGTAATAAATAAAGTCTGGATGAATTGCGGAGCGGAATAGAGCAGAAAAGTAGTGAAAAGCCGGGAGGAGTTACGCAAGGAAGCCGCGAAGAATGGTGTGCACAAGACCAAAAAGCTAGGAATGGGCTCAAGAAGGAAGAATTGTTCTTAAAGAAGATATGGGCTTGGCATACCCAAGGCTCAAAGCCCTTTCTCAAACCCATTTCCACTATCCAAGCCCGTATCGGATTTCAGCCGTCAGATCGAAGCATTTCAGCATCCTACGGTCGCTCCATCATCGCACATCAAACTCCTAAGCTCCCGCTTTACATCGCAACGCCCATCTCCATCTTGGGCCGTCCTTTTCGTTGCATTCCTCCATCCGACGGTCGCTACCCACAGCCTCCCATCTCATCGTTGGATCTACCTACCATCGTCACATCCCACGGATCAGCTCGCAAAACATCGAACCAGATGCTCCCGCTTCACACCCTAGCACCAAACCCTATACTACCACCCAAACACTCCCTTCTTCCCAAAACATCGATCTCATCTTCTCCACCCGACCATTTCCAGAACCACCACCACCTGCTCTACCCTGCCACCACCAGACCTCGAGTTCCACCACCACCACAAACACCCGACAACACCACCATCTCCATCAACCGACAACAAAACCCATCATCCTATTTCACCCATTTCATTAACCCTACCCACTGTTAGGGTTTTGACATGAGAGAACTAGGTTGATGGGAACTGAATTCGTAGCAGAGGAGCAGAAGAAAGCATGGGTCATCGACAAGAAGGACAATGAACAACAAACAAGGATATTTGGTGAGTGATTTTGAAAATCGAAAAAACCCTAATTTCAAATTTAGGGTTTCTTAAATTTGGGGATTTTTTGTAAACTATAAAAGGGAAGTGTTAGGGATGTAAAAAACTGTTCTTGGGTCATCCAAGTAACCATCCATTAGGGTTTATTTTAGATTTAATTTTAATTTCAAATTTCAATTTTAATCCAATTTCATAATTAGGGTTCTTGTTCACTGTGTAGTGTTTGATGTTTTAGTGTTTAATTGTTTGATGTTTTGTTAGTCTAATGCTCTTAGTTTTATAAATTCACTGTTAGCTTAATGTTTAATTTCTGTTTAGCTTTCATGTCCTGTAGTGTTTAGGTTTAGTGTAATGTTTGTCATGTTCTAATCCATCATGCTAGGGACTTGATGAATCCCTAATTTCTTATTGTGTAGTACATTGATCATATTGCTTTAGAAGGTTAAACAAGTTTAGTGACAGATCACTTTCACAATGTATGCCAAGTATACTTTGTAGTTAGGTTCATGAGCTGTTGATAAGCTGCAACTTAAGCTGAATTCATATGTCTTTTGACTAATTGTACCTTAGAAACACAGTTAGTACTTTGGAAAGAATACCATAGTTGTGTTTAACATGTCTATAGGAGAATACATAGTAGAAGTTAGAGTGAATTCAATCCCCTAGCTCTCACTCATTCCCCACTGTTCTTCATTCCCATCCACAGTTTCTCTCCCATGTTCTGTTTTAGTAAGTTTTAGCTCCTATCATATTTGCATTTTACTTATTGTTTTACTTCAACACAACAATCTCACTCCATCTTCAATGCTCACTGTTTTGTAAATGCTTCTGTTTAGTGTCAAGTAAATGCTTCTGTTTTGTAACTGCTCACTGTTTGTTTCCCCTCATGCTCACTGTGGTGTCTTAACATCACAATCTTTACTTGTTTCACACACTCACTGTCCATTATTCATCTTGCCTCACTGTCAGTTGATGTTGCTTCAACTGTCAGTGTTGAACTTGCTTCAACTGTCACTTTTGTTGTTCTTGTTTAAAGTCTCATGATTAGTAATCTGCCCTGGTTAGTGTAATCAGTTAGAAATTTGTTACAATAAGAAAAATAGCACTTGCACCCCCTTGTCCCTGTGGAACTGACCTGTGCTTGCCCTGTGTTGCTTGCCGACACTGTGCACTTGCAGTTAGAATTTTTAGGATCATTTCGAGTCCTACCACATACGCATGCTAACTTTCACTTTTCGATCTAATAAATCACACCCTTTTCCTCAACGAAAAATCTACCTTTCGTAGTGTTAAGAGCAATTAGTTTATTTGTTTTCGGATGTAAAACATTACAGCCGTTTTTATAACCATCAATAATATTTGGCACGTATTGTTGTGTGTTTTATTTTCTTTCCCCTTATTACTTGCTTGTCGCCAAGCTTTTCGTTTCCCTTTACTCTTGTTATGATGGTAATTTTAGGTAGCACCCTAGACAAAAATTTACGTTTACACTCTCCATTACCATGTTAATAACCTTGCTGCAGTCGAACGATAAATGTAGGCTGAGAAATCTTGTAATGTTATTGATAGAAACGATGATTATGCCTTAAATATGAGGCAAGGATTACACAAGTTTTCCACACACTTATAATACAGAAAACACAAGACAAGTCAAGTCAACTATTGTTGACTTGACAGAAACATACTGTCTAATACACCATCTCAAACTGATACAGGCACAATAACAGTTTCAAAAACAGAACAATTAAAAAGTAAAAAATCTAAGTAACTTCATCTTTGAGACTGTGAAAATAAATATCCTTCAACTTTGTATCCATGAAAGACTGCAACAACCCGTAGAATGTAGGAAAGCAAATCCCCTTGGTGAACATATCATCAATTTTCTCTTCACTAGTAATGTATTGAAGTTGTAGAAACCCCTGATCCATCATTTCTATAATGGTATGATACTGAATCTCTATGTGCTTTGTCCTTGCATGAAAAACATGATTAGAAGCTAAGGATAGAGCACTTGTATTATCCCAATAAAGTAATGTTGGAGTAGCAACTGAAACATGTAACTCACACAGTAAATCTACAAGCCACTTCAGTTCGCAGAAGCAACAGAGATACACTTATATTTAGCCTCAGCTAAAGATTTGGAAACAGTTGGATGCTTTTTAGAAGACCAAGATATTAAATTTTCACCCAAGAAAAAATTCGCAACTGCTCATTGCAGTTGCAAATTTGGCAACTGCAGCAAGTCGTTGCTAATTATTGAGTTGCTGCGAATTTAGTTGCGAATTCGCAACTGCGTAAGAGCCGTTGCTAAATTTGGTTGCTAATGCGCAAAAATGGTGTAGTATAAACCTATCAATTGTACCATCTATCTTATGTTTTATCTTGTACACCCATTCAGATCCCAAAATATTCATATGAGGTTCTAGAGCTACATATTCCAAAGTGTCATTATCTCTCAAAGCTACATATTCCTCTTTCATTGACACGTTCCACTTAGGATTATTCATTGCTTGCTTAAAAGTTTTGGGTTCAGAAAGTGTAGTTAACAAAGATGCATATGCAGAAGAAATTGGATACTTGACAGAAAAATAAGAAACATGATTTGGAAATTGCTTTGGTTTTAAAACACCTTTCTGAGAAGTAGTGACCATAGTAGTAGTAGAAGATATATCATGAAGAGAAGGAACTTCAATAGGTAAAGAAGGAAAAATATAACCAATATAATCATTTTGAGTAGAAAACTCTGATACCATGAAAAAATTTGTAATGTTATTCATAGAAACGATGATTCTTACACACAGAGTCATATTCCTTAAATATGAGGCAATGATTACACAAGTATTCCACACACTTACAATACAGAAAACACAAGACAAGTCAAGTCAACTAATGTTGACTTGACAAACACATACTTTCTAATATAGGCATTTTCTCGAAATCAAATTAAAATGGATTCCAACCTATTATGCTACCAACACTCTGTCATGCAAAGGAAGCATGGAATCAATCTCACCCTGGACATTTCGAAGTAAAAGGTTTTGCTGATTGTATCGTCATCTACAACTGAAGTAACCTGAAAAAGAGTTTTCTTCCAATGGTATTCTTGGATTACGCCATAAAGTCTAATTCAAACTTGCGCAATAGAATAGTGAAGTTTTCATCCTCTCGTATTCTTTGCTTACACCATAAATTCTAATTTAAATTTGAGCAATAGAATATTGAAGTTGAAAAGCTAGGATTAAAATCATGATACACTTGTTGGAAGTGCATCCAACTAAGAATACTAATCTTAAGCATGTCGACAAAAAATTGAAACAATGGAAACACTTTTCCTGAGAGAATTTTCCAAGTCAAGCTGGAAGGACAAATAATATTGAGTTTATTCCTAAGACCAGCATCACTATATAGACCAAAACCCTTTGTAAACACCACACGACCTATGTGGTTGTTGCCAAAATTCTCGACTTCTTTGACATACTCTTCCTCCAGAATCTTGATCGAGAGAATGTTGACCTTCACGCAGGGTTCATTAGACAACTAAAAATAAGAAAATTGCCTAGAAGGTGAGTTTATAACTGTAAATACATATCATTTAGGGTTTCGAGACATTGAAGTTGGCACTACAGCGATTGGCTGATGAAATCTTGGGTCAAAGAGTATAGAATATTAGAATCCCCAGTGAATCGCAATGGGTTTGCAGGCGTTGTAATGTGAATACTTTGGGTCTTGATTACTTGTAGTGGTTGTTCTATAATAAACTGTGCATAATTTTCTCAAATAAATGACATTTAATATTTGGAATGGATCCCTTATTTATTTCTTAACTTAATATTTTATTTAATTTCTCCACTACTAGATGTAAGTGGATGGATGGTTGAAATCAATCCTTTGTTTTTGAAAATCTCATCTTAATCTTGATCTTGATCATCCATCCACTTGTATCTGATGGTGGAAAAAGTAAATAAAAAACTAAATCAGAAAATTTAAATTTCAAAATCTGCTTCCTTTAATGTTCGTATTCATTTGAAATTTTCACGTAAAGCTGCGATTATAATTAATTGACCCGTAGGTAATTAATTTCGAAGATCTGATAGATGTGTTTTTTTAGTAAGCTTGATATCCAAAGATCCGAATGATATGCTTTCCTAGTAAATCTTTATATATTGATACTTTATCTGTTAGTCCAACTGGCACTTCTTGAACCATTTATGCATAAGAGCATTAAATATTAATTATCTTTAACTTCGAAACTGTCGTCCAAAATATAAAGAACGTTGCGTTAAGATTTTTCTCACTAGGGTACTATAAATTCTAATTCACAACTTTACATAGTTGTGTCCATCAAAATTCGTTTTAGCTCAAATATAAGGGGAACCATTTTCAATTTTCTTCTGACAATTACACATATTTTACTACTGTAAAGCTCAATCATCTCGGTGAATCCAAAGAAGGGGTTTACAATAATGATGATTCATAGAGACTCCAAAGAATCACCTTTATATTCAGGTGGCCATTTAACTCGAGAAGAGAGGCTTCAGAGACTCGTTGAACAATCCAAATATCAAGCACGTTATATCGAGTCACAAATATTATTCAAGAGCAATTCAACACGCTCGATGAAGCCTGATGTTGCACGTTTATCTGTAGAGTATAAAACAAGCAGGTTTTATGTTGCGGTGGTTGGTTTAGGTACGTTTCCTGGTAAACGAAAACCATACATGAATTATTATTTGATCATTGATACAGCTAGTGATCGAACGTGGCTTCAATACGAAAATGCCACTAAAACTTTCAATCTAGATATGCCACTTTATCCTTGGAGTTCGTCAACCATGTATCGTCCTATCCCTTGTAATAGGCATCCGCTTTGCAAGGGAGATAAGTGCAATGTTGATGGACAATGCACTTACATATCATCCTATGCGTCTGGATGTGTTACATCTGGTATTGTTACTGAAGAAATGTTCACTCAAGGATCCAACACTGGCGGCCTTGAAAGTATTAAATTACTAATGGGTTGTGGTTTTCGTCAAGATAATTTCGAAAACTTCATCGGTCGGAATCATATATTTGGCAAACCTGATCTTATTGCAGGAATACTCGGTTTAGGACCAGGAGAATGGTCTTTTATAAATCAATTAGGTGTTGCTGGAGAAGGTCAATTTGCCTATTGCTTCGAGACGTTTAATTTTAATATTGAGGGATCAGATACATACTTAAGGTTTGGCGCAGATGCGACGATTGGAGGTGCAGGTCAAAAAGTACATACAACTCCCATTGTTGTGCCTGATTACAAGACTTGGTCATATTACTTAAATCTGGAAGATATTAGTGTAGGTAACAAAAATGTCGGATTTCCTAGAGGCACTTTCAAGCTTAACATTAGAAGAGAAGGCGGTACAATCATAGATTCTGGTACTCCAATATCCGTGATGTATAAAGATCATTTTGATAGAATTGCAGATTTGGTGAAGGCGCATTTTAAGGAACTCGGAGTTGAATATATCGGTTCCCAATACAATTTTACTCTTTGTTTCCGTCCCCGGAGAAGATTTGATATTACTAACTATCCTTCCATAATATTTCATTTTCAACAAGCTGATTATGTTATTACGTATCATAAAGCTAATTTTATGGTAACATTAACTGGAAATATTTGTTTGGGAATTTTTCCAACGAATACAAATAGGCCAGCTTTCATTTTAGGAGCCATGCAACAAACTAATAAATGAATTTTGTATAATGTGAAGGATGGTTCACTCTCATTCGCTGCTGCGGAGTACTGCGAATTAGGTTCTTAAGGGACAATGCCATCAAACTGAGAATGAGAATATAATAAATTTATTTCCTTGGAAATTTAATAAATTAATGTCATTTTAATTCTTCAAGTTCCACTTTTCTTTTGAATACTTTCAGCAGGTCTTTTTCTCTTTAATCAAAATGGCAAAACACGACCTGCATGGGGCATCCGTTAGTTAAGGAAAATTAAGTGTCCTGAGGCCCCTTTTCCTAGCTAGCTCTTTGCTGTGTTCCTCCCAATCCATTCTTAATTTTTTCATGTTAGCTAAATAATTTTTAAAAGATTAAGCAAGAGAAGGTTTCAAATTATAAATCCGGTACTGGTATTGCTTTGAATGACGTGTAGAAAATCTGATATCAAAGATTTAATGAACATAAAACGTAACTCAAATAATTCTCTCTATTGATGTAATTCAAACTCATGGCTCAACATCTTATATATATTGTTTAACGGACTTAACGATTACGAAAACACTTTCCTAATATAACTCAAATTCTAAACATAGAATTCTTCTAGAAACTCAAAACTCTAAACAAATTTGTAAGCCAAACAAACTCCTCCGTAATAAAGTTTCCTAAAACAGACACCTTCTGTATATAAGAAAAAACCGTGTTGACGCTATAAACCAGTTTCCTAAAACTGGCACCGTATATAAAAAAAATCGTGTTCACACTATAAACTAGTTTCAAAACTAGTGTCCTCCGTATATGAAACACTGTGTTCACACTATCTTGGTTTAACCTTCAACATGATGTGACAGGTGCAAAATCCATTTCAGGCGTTTGCAGGAGAAGCCGAGGAAACAAGAAATTAAATATGGCCAAAAGCTTAAGTATTTCAAAGTCTGCATAAAAGAGGATGGAAGGAATGTTATATTATGGGATTTCATCTGAAGAAGCAGAGTTCGGAGTTAGAGCGGGACGAAGACCTCCCTTCTCAAGCTAAACTTGCAGTAATTTGATATAGGGGGATTTAGGTTTTTTCGCAACCAAGTTTTTGGTATAAATTTAGAGATCGATCGGGAATTGCAAAATTGTACAATGTTCATGTAAGTGACTTCACGTTGACTTAATTGACCATCCGATTCAATATTGAAACTACAAAGAAGCCAAACTTGTTATCGCAGGAGGGAATTACATATAGTAAGTTTCTCCCAGGAACAAGAATTTTCAAACTTCATCAGGGATTTCTTGGCTGTTAATCGGTACTGCCTTGTGCTGATTCGTCTTCTTTTTTGTTTGCTTATATTCGCCATAGAAATAAGAAGCAAAACCCCATATAGATAGACCTAATGACATTCCTTTTTCTGCACTGAATTTCTCATTAAAGAAAAATATTGCACAGATTTGTTGAATTGGAAGGAGTAGTGTCATAAGAACTCCACTGAATAAAGATGATGCACAATGTATTACACCCAAAGTTCCCACTACGGCACATTGCATCGATACGGCTGTAAATATTAATACTATGTAATACTTTGTTTCTCCAAGTTCAAAACCCTTTGCTTCTCTGCTAATAGCCTAAAAAATGCACAAAAAATCAAAAACAAATTAAGTCAGATATGTTTAATTAACTCGATAATTAAACTGTTCTAGTTAAGAAAATGTTCTATAAATGAGACGATTTTCACCTGAAAGTCCTTGTTGATTAACATGGCAATGGTGCAAAAAACTGTTGCAACCATTGAAATTATAAACTGCATCCGCATCACCAGATCATATGTTACAGCTTCGCATGCTTTCCTGTACACTAACTCGATAAAAGGCAACATAAACCCAAATAGTGCAGCTGCACCAAGAGTTACAAAGAACCCCAAGAAGTATTGATCCTTCGAGACACCAATAGGTTTATCACCATTAGTATGGAAAGCCAAAACAACAGCACCAAGAGTTAACAACACAACCGAATTAATCGAATACGGAGTAAACTTCTGCCTAACAAGAAGTAGAGCAAATGCAGCAGTAAAAGCTAGTTGAGTAGACATCAACAGTGAAGAAGTTGAAACAGGGAGATAGCTTACACCATAAGCATATAGAAAACTGTCTAAACCAACTATAATCCCCAAGAAAATACATGATATGAAAAGTTTAGGACTGAAACCACCAAATCTTAGCTTCCGGTCAGTCGTCGGGTTTACATCAATTGCTGATATTGATCGAGAATCATGAGATTTTGATTTCGATTTAAACCATGAAACGGAGATAGGTATGAGAAGAAATGGAAAAGCTACAGTTTGCAACCAACTTGATAACCATTTTCTTTGACCACCATGTAAGTAGTAAACCCTTAGCAGCAATGGACCTGTTATTTGTGCTACCGATAAGAATATGCAATTCACTATTAGAATCACTAGTTTCATTTTCTTCTTCTTCTTGTTATCTTCTTCTTGGTGATGGTGGTGTTCATGACTATTACTGGATACTAGTACTCCTCCTTTCATGTTGCTCTGATCATTCTCCACAATACTTTTCATGGCTGGCTAATGATTTATTATCTCAGTTTACAATTCGAATTCTGGTAAGTTCAACTTGTGGTCTCTGCATATTTAAATAGCTGCCTACATTTCCAATCAGTCTCTTTTTACCAACTTTTAATTTGCGTCTTCAAAGTTTTTTTTTCTTTCAATATTTTTTTTTTTTTTTTTGGGTTGGAATGCTTTTTGTGATAGGCATGCTTCTCTGCTGAGCCAGATATTCACCTTATGGTGGTCCTAGCAGACTCGCAATTTATATGAACCACGCACCCACGCGAGGCACGACCATATCCACGTGCATTTTTCAGCAAGTTGACTAAATATTTGTCGACCTTTTAACAAAATGGCGCATGTATCCTTGAAAAATGAAATGAAGCCCAACACTGCGCAAGTTTTAGAACGATTTTTTGGGACCATGATTTTTCTTGGGGGACCATGATTTTATTTTGGGTAAAGACATTAGAAGTAAATATAGGTCACCCCTTGTCTACATATTTATATTAATACCTAAATTACCCTCTTGATTAATTTTGGGTGATGATTAGCTAGTGTTAATAATAGTTAGTGTAATGATTAGTGAGATGATTAAGTTAAAAATAATTAGTGAGATTAAAAAATCAGATGAGTTTTTTTTTAAAGAAGTAGAATTATGAGAGAGTAAAGTTAGAGAAGATGAAGAAGGAAAACATCAAAAACGATGGATTTTACCAACCACAACTGGAGGAAGGGTATTTGGGTACCCAGGTATGCTTCAAACTTAGATAATGTTGGTTGAATTGCTCCAAACTTTCAAAAAAATGAAATTTTTTATGTAAATTTGGGCCAGTTCGGTTAACCATATGTCAACAACATGTAACCGAACACATCTGAAAGTGTAGTTCGGTTACTATATGTCAAGAACATGTAACCGAACACACCTGAAAATGTAGTTCGGTTACATTTTCCAAACACGCATGTTACCGAACTCGCTCGTTAATGGAGGTTTTGGTCGTACATTGCAATGTTCGGTTACCTAGGATAAAATGGTAGGTAACCGAACTTTGAACTTGACAATTTATTTGAGTACATCTTGTTTGTTCGGTTGGTTTGCAAACTTCAACGCAACCAAGTTCCCAACCGAACTTCAGGTTAAAAGTAACCTAGTGTTAGAAGTTCGATTGGTTCGCCAACTTCAACATATTTTGCGAATCAACCGAACTGCGCTTATAGGTAGAGTTCGGTTACAAAGAAAACTTAATAATTTTGCAAACGAACCGAACTTATGGACTTGTATTGTTCTAATACAAGGAGTTCGGTTAAAAGTAATTTTTTGCGAATCAACCGAACTTTGAGTTCGGTAAAAAAAATAATAATTTGTGATAACCGAACTTTTTACTGGAAAAAAAGCTCCATTAAACCTCTCTGAAACTTCCATCTTCAACTCATTTTGATGATTAGTTCTCATTTATTCAACCAAAAACGAATGACAAGTAATGGGTTTGTGAGAATATCTTTGTTAATGTTTTAAATTAAGCTATATATATAGTGGTGATGGTGGTAATCGGAGGTGGTGGTGGTAATCGGTGGTTGTTGGTGGTGATAATTGGAGGTGGTGGTGGTGGTAATCGGCGGTGGTGGTAATCAGTGGTTGGTGGTGGTGGTAATCGGCGGTGGTAGGCGGTGGTGGTGGTGGTAGGCGGTGGTGGTGGTGGTAATCGGTGGTGGGAGGTGGTGGTGAGAGGAGATGGTGGTTATATATATATATAGAGAGAGGTGGTTATTGTGTTGGTTTTAAATTAATTTAGATTAAGGGTAGGTTAGTCATTTCAATGTTCTAGGACACCCCTTATAACTAAAGGGACGGTGGCCTAATAAGACCATGGTCCCCCAAAAAAAACCATGATCCAAAAAAATCATTCAAGTTTCATATTATAAGCCCATCAATAAAAGTTATAAAGTTGCCCGAATACGATTAATTTGGATTTGAAATAATTGCTTATTACTTGGTATTGGGCCTAGTG
Source organism: Papaver somniferum (assembly GCF_003573695.1). Taxonomy (NCBI): domain Eukaryota; kingdom Viridiplantae; phylum Streptophyta; class Magnoliopsida; order Ranunculales; family Papaveraceae; genus Papaver; species Papaver somniferum. The sequence continues at coordinate 198,283,487 of NC_039358.1, read as the reverse complement.
TCCATAACTCACAAGAACATTCCTTAGTTTTAGTAAGAGAAGACCCAGTATTAAAAAGATTTGCCGGTTGTTTATCTCTTTCTGGCTCGTATGACTATGGTTCATTATATCTAAAGAGGGAGGATCCATGGATACTCTTACATGGACACTATCACACATGATTTGTGTCATTTTCTTTACAAAACCTGAACGACAATTAAGTTGAATCTGATATTTAGATGGTACGTTCCTCTTATAAGATTCTACATTCGTACTCAATATGAGCATAATTCGAGATGTACAACATCACCATCTACCTCTTTGAATATCAGCCGTTAAAAGTTGTCGGTGGAAATTGAGATCGGTAAACGATGAGGTTTGGTATCTCGAATTGCAGTCATTTTTGGTAGGAATGTAGAGTATTATAAGAGGTATGTGTCATCAAAATATTATATTTAAATTCATTGTCACTTGGATTATGCAGAGAAAATGGTGCAAAATCATGTGTGATAGTGTCCATCTAAGAGTGTCCATGGATCCTCCCTCATATCTAAATCCGAATTATTATATCTGACTCCAAATTTATTAAATAGTAGGATTATTAACTTTCTTTAAAATCTGGTCTTATATAAAGAGAATCGGGTACAAAAAAAAAAACATAGTTCACACAAATATTTTTGAATCAGATAATGAGCTTATTCACACCTCAAATTAGTCGACGGAAAAGCGAGTAAAAAATAACACAAATTAATGATCTGATATTCGACTTGGGTCAAGCTGGTCAATCTTGGATCCAAGTCTAGTCCAAACAAGGAAGGTGTTAGTTTGAGGGATGGTCTTCACCTTCGTTCTCTAATGTACGACCAACTTCTTTTTATTTGTATAATTTGCATTGATCTTCTGGAAGAGTTTGAATTATTAGAGTGGTGAGGAAGTAAATGCAGAGGCTTTGATTTGCATCAAATTCTTAGACGGATATTGTTTCCTTTCAATAAAAATACAACATAAGCCTCTAATATTTTTCCTTTTTTAAACCTGTCCGAAAAAAATTCCGTTATTTTTCCTATTAGAGCAATAATTAGTACATAGTCAAGTATTTAACTCGCCCCACGGTCTTACTTGGTTGGTGAGCTGGGAGGTATGATTTCAGACTTGGAACTCACCTAAACTTGGCCTAATACTCTGATGAACTTTGTTAGAGCACTGCTTGGTCGAACTCCCAAGTTTTTGTATCTCAAGCTTGTTATCAATGTTCGATCCAAAAAAATATATCTTGATTTCTAATCTACTTAAGTCAAGTCAAGTCAAGCCTCATACTAGGATTAGAGTATGGTAGTTGAGTATCAAACATCACCGAAAAACCCTCGAAGGTTGAAGACTGGAGATTAAACGAAGATATTTGGAGAACTTCATCAACGAAAAGGTATGTGAATAATAAACCATTCTATTTACTCATAATATTACCATTCTATCTAATTGAGACTATGTCGTATGACTTCTAGTAGATTTATATTATTGCAAAGAAGAAATTTCGAGACAAGCTTGTCTTGTTAAACATCTCAAAATATGATTCAAGTAATGGATGTTCATAGGTCCATATAGCAATCCTAGTTCGAAAATTTTATTGTTCAAGAACTATTATTGTGTCAAATAAATTATTTGGAAATTGCACAAGCAATAGTATTTATATCTATGGTAATTGGGAATATTCTGAAACATCGAAACAGAGTTTTCAGAACTACTGAAATCTGGACTCTTGGTAGGTATCCATACCCAGTATGCGTATCCTAGATATCTGAAGTTCCGGAAAGTATGTAGGTATGTATACCGAGTACTCGTACCATAATGTTCAGAATTCGTGAATGAGGGGAGGTACGCATACCCAGTATGGTCCTGAGTTCGTGAATAGATAAGTAAGGGATATGCATACCCAGTACGAGTACCCTAATGATCTGAATTCACGAACTGGTTCATAGGTACGCGTACCCTTTGGTATACCTACCTAGTACGAATTAAGCAGATGCCGTTGTACTATTTTCACAAATATGTTTAGCAATGCTATAACTCTCATGACATAATCTTATTTCCACACAATTAACTGGTAATATAATGGAAGTAAGGATCGTTCCCACGAAGAGCAGTGAGTTTTAGTTGTCAAAGTGTCACAAAAGGGGTTTTGTTTTAGATTCTGAACAAAGTAAATAAAAGCAATTAAAAATATTAAGTTATAAGCAATAGAGAGAGATATGATCAATAGTGAGAGATATGATCGAGGAATCCTTCTTCGCATATAAACTGTCAATGAGTTTTTATAGTTTCCTACTTGTCGTTAATCATAAATTATCACCAACCGTGGAATAACAGCTAGCTCAGTGTTATTCCCTAAATTCCTTTTCACTGAGTACGGAAGCTCTCCAATACCAGATTATATTCTTCTAAACCACCTAGTAGTAGCTCACTCAAGGTGTAATTTGGTCGAACGCTTTATCTTTTGTGAATTTATAGGTTTATCCTAGTAGTTAGACTCTTAGCTCAAGGTCCACTTTCTAGTGTTGTTTATACACACAATCGCTCCACAGATCCTTTTGTAAGGTCTCGTATCCTCTACTTGAGTACAAGTTATTCGACGATTATGTATCTCCTAACTAAATAATAGCAATAGATTAAATCAACAAATCAATTTAGTTGTCCACCAAAACAATCTATCAATCAATCATAAATATTCATTATAATATAAACAAGCGATAATCATATGTAGAACTTCAAAGTACATTAATATAATAACTCAAATCTTGTTTACAACTTAGAACTCATCCTCAATCAATAGGTGTTTATCTAATCATGGATGTAGAAGCATCCATGATATACATATAAGAGAAGTTAAGAGATATCGTTACGAAAGGGAATCGCTCTGAAACCCTAGCTTTCGCTCTGTGTGTTGTTTCTTCTCTACAAGACTTACAATTTCGTGACCCCTTGATATCCTCTCATTCATGACCTAATACCTGTTTATATAGGTTTACATTTCTTGGGTTTTAAGTATCTAGGTTGGTTAAGGAAGCCGACCCTAAGTTACCAAAGAAAGACCTTATAAATAGTTCGGGACTTTTGGCCCTCATGGTTCGCGAACACCGTTTGCGAACTATTATTCAAATAAAATTCAGGGACCTTTGTTCCTGAACACAGTTCCCGAACTTTTCAGTTCACAAAATCCAGTTACGCCCGTTCCCGAACTGGCTTATAGACGTCGGCATTTGATAACTTGGTTTGGCCGTGACCTCTTCGTCCGAACTCGGAATTACCTCATTCTTCTTGCATTCTTTTTGTAATTAAATTCTCTTCAAGATGGTGATGAGAAATACTGAATTTGAATGAGTTAATCTTGGTCTTTGGCCCGTCTCTTGATTTTGAGCATCTTTTGCTCCGTTTCGTCGCACTTCTTCCATTTCGCTTCGACTTGGGCACTTGGATACTTTGAGTACTTCTTTTAGCATATATTTTTAGAAACTTGTAGCTCCTTTTTGGGTGATTCACATAATAGAGACAAATAAGACAAAACAAGAATAATAATACGAAAATATGCAAGAATAATAGCTAAAACAAGTATAGAACGGACATTAAAATCATATGAATTATGCACTTATCAAACACCTTTAAGATATATTTCATCACTAAAATACCTTGTGCGTATGCATCATTACACAAGTCTTAAGTGTTTAAATGAACAGGATATTGCTTATTTGTTCTTAAGGAATACTTTCCATGAACTATCATTGTACACGGTTCCGGTTTCCTGGACCATAGTGTCTATTCTTCTATGTAATTTAAAGACAAGCTTCTCACACGCTTATATGAATTCCTAACAAGAGTTTCATCTAAACAGAGAAAGTGTTTGCTTGATTCTCAAGTTATCTTAGCTTGAATTCAAAGAAATCTTTAGTCTTTAAACTATATAAATAAAGGGACTCAAACAACTGGGAACTTCAATCCCTGACACTTCTCTGTGTCCTAGCTATCCTAGAGTCGTCCTTTATTAATCTAGGCTTCATCTGAGAAACATAATTAGGTTTACGACTTGAAGACTTTACTTAAGGATTCGTGAAGATAGATCTGACTATCTTTACCTTGACATATTTGTATGTCCAGGGCTTGTTTTTTCTTTTATCGGGGTTTTGGTCAATCTCATTCAAGAATGATATAGATAGAAATCAGAAAGTTCTCTTAGTCTCAGAAATTGTGATTCCTCAAGATTCATATAATTGTTCTTTATTGATATGTTTAATATTGTTTTTAAGATGTGGTTAATAATCCAAGCTTCTTGATCAATTCGATCTAAATGGAAACCAAATAGGTTTATCTGTTAGAGGAAGATTGGTACCAAAAGTCTTTACTTAGGTTGAAACAACTCTTAGGATGTAAGGGGCGTTGGCTAAGGAAATCAATTTTGTAAAGCCCTGCGAGGTTCAAGAGACGTAAGGAGCACGACTGCAGCTGAATTTCTTGGAGGGTGAATTCAGTCTCAACTACATTCCGGTCTGATGTCTGATAGTATAGTTCAGATGAACTGTATGGAGCAGTTTAGTACAGTTCGATGTTCAAATCAGGATGAGGTATGGGGGTTTTCTGCAGGTGCAGTTCTCCTCATTAACAAAATTCGTAGTGTCTTGTGTTTTTCCTTTTTTGCATTATTATAAAAGGATTAGCACAAGTAGTACAAAATCAATCTTAGTAGATAATTCCATACTAATTTTGATCTATTACGAGGATCGTTCTTGTAGAATTTGTCTTGAAAGATAGATAACAAGTTTCATACTTGGAAAAATTTGGATCCTCTCTATTTGGATACGATTAGATTGATCTTGGATATTGATTTTTGAGATCGTCCAAATACTCTTCTATACAATCAGTTTCACATACTTTATTTTCTTTGCTTTCTGATTATGAAGACAAAGAATTATAAACTCTATATGTAAATATTGTTCAAGGATCTCCAATTAAATCTACTTGCAATTGTATTAGGTTTTGTTCACACAGGTTTCCGAACAAAAAAGCTAGTGGTGTACATGGTACCCTCTGCTTTTCAATTGGACTAAAGGCTTAGAGTCCTGTTGATAATATATGTTTCTACTAACATGACTTATACCTAATTAAAATCAAAACTTTGACACTATCATGTAGTGATTTAGCAACACCAATACAATTAAAACTATATGTAAGTTCATCATAAAACACATTCAACATTAAAGTTCAAAAAGAAAAAATTGGCTTGGAATTGGTTAAAAAATTGCATAAAATCGGCTTCAAAGACACCTATTTAATCGCTCAAACTTGGATTTATCCTGGAATCGGAAATCGTATAGGTCATTAAGAGAGTAGCTATAATCCCTTGGAAATTGGCCTTGGAGACTTATTTTAACTACTTTCAGGCACGTTGTGTTTTGAGAAAATCTAAACCAGTGTTGGAATTATACCAAATGAAATTAACTTATCTAAGTAAGACTTTTGAGACACATTCAAAAATCCAGTACGTTTGTGAAAGTATAGAGGTGTGCACGGTCCAGTGGATCGATTTTAGCATCATCTGCATCCAATTCAATAATGACGGATTTAAAGTTTGACATTCACATCTAATATATCTAGCATCCTACGAATTTGCATCCACTGAATATGATGATTGACGAGTTGGATACGGATGATCCAATGGATATTTTTTTTAATTAATAATTTAAATATAGAATAACAACAATAATTAACACAACAAATCACTATTAGAAAGTGCAACATGCGGTTGTACTTGTTTTATCCCTGCCTCAAGTTCAAGCCTTAAAAATTCGTTAAATGAAGAGACAAGATGAATATATCGCGACTATATGTAAATAATGTGCTATTCTCATACTAGTTTGCAAATTAGCATAGCTAGTTGGTCTATTTTCTAGTGCTAGTGACAGTGATGGCATATACAACATTTTCCTTGATCGAAATTGCTTCACCGTGATGGCATTGGCATAGACACATTGTTGTGCTCGGCAGAACGTATGCCATCTTATGGAATCATTGTTGCTTAACCGACCTCTTAGACCTCCTGACTAATCCTTGACTTTCGGTTAATGGAATGAGTGTCAAATTACTTGCCTCTGTGGAATATACAATTTATCCGTACAGAAATGTCCTAATCGACCAGCACCTTGTTCTCTTTTCTACCCCAATTATTATTTCTATAAATTTAGCAAAACTCTTTTGTTTTTTTTCTTCTTCTAAAAGCTCGATTTTTGACAAACTCAAATTGTTTGTTGAGAGTATTTTCGTGGACGGTACCAATAATTCATTAAATTGGCTGTCACTGGCCAAATGATTTTGATGTAACCATTAAAGAATGTTGTATACTTTTCGAGGGTAACGTCAAATTTGGTACACTCCATCACAGTTGGATACAGGCTAAAACTGAATGAGTTTTGAAATACTCCAATTCACACCATTTAGAAGTAGCCGTTTTTGGGCCTTCTGCCATTTTCACCGACATCATGAGATCTTTTTCTATTTCGTAAATCATGACATAAACAGCAATTATAACGTGTTTGATTTCAGTTTTAGGTCGTAATTTAGTAATGTATGTAAGTAATCTTTCTGGATTTTAAACATTACTGGTTTACTTAAGCTGTCCAATTTGGATTATTTTTCTTTACTGTTAAACTAACCAATTCATTCGCGTCAAAAAGTTTGTAATATCAATTCGATTATGCTCTCTAGTCATTCATTTTTCTTTTAATAATTGAATATTCGGAAAAATAATTAGTATTACAAGTTTTTTCTTTTTTCTTCATCCCTACTTTCAGTAAAATGTTCATTTTCATGTTTTTATATGGCGAAAAAAATAATATGAAAATCAGGAAATGCAAACTATTTTAAGTTTTCTCTTTTTGTGGTACAAAATTTGGAACATACAGTAATTTAATTATCTTGCGAAAATAATTAAACAAAAAGAGCAAAAAGTTTCCTATAAAATCAGAAATTTTTTTAATGGAAACCAAGGTAGTTGATATTCGTCAAATAAAATAAGTTGTTGTGCAATAATTTTCAAAGTTCATTAACACATTAATTGTTACTAGGTTATATGGAAAAGGTAGAAGAAAGCACCTAACCCCCTCAATATAACCTAACTTAAAATCAAAAACGTTTAAGTGCCAATGAATTTACTGATAACTTCCATTCCTTGTTTAAGTGAAAGAAATGAATGAAAAGGAAAATCATTTTCCCACTGAAAATGACAAAGGAACCAAACCAGCTCTAAAAGTCAATAAAACAACAAATTAAGAATATTAACGTTCTCTATTAATGCAATCCAGCTCCTAGTTAGCAATTGGGGTTACGGGAAACGTTTGGGACGTCATACGTACGTGTATTATTCGTTTCGACGGAAGGTAAATTCGGTCAACGGTTCGTGATTCTGCAATCATTCGGGACGGCATACGTACGTGCATAATTCGTTTTGGAAATATAAATTAGGGACATAAAATTCGGCATGCATTAAAAACAAATAAAAGAATAAGTACTCTGGGAATACCTCATGCATTAAAAACAAATAAAATAATAAGTACTTTGGGAATACCTAATTCGTGTACAAGTATCGATATATATTAGACATAGGCAATATTATCACCAACAAACCGGTGGTTTAATGGACTGGAGACTGGTAGATGAGCTACATGTTAGAGGTTCGAATCTCTGGAAGGAGAAGGGGACGTTGCGCCTTATTAGGTGGTCCAATTCGCGAATGATTCGCCTGATTGCTAACTAGGCTCCGGCTACAATGTTGCTCAATTATATAAGCTTGGTTTCATAATTTTATTAATTAAATGTCCCTTTTTGAGGAAATTAGTAATTTAATGCCACTGATGGCAAAATGACAGAAAAGGCATAGGCCTACAAAAGAACCCCCAACAGATAGAAAAAAAGCAACGGTCACATGGAGACATGGATATGATGGAATATTAAACCCAAATTCTGCTGGCGAACTCTTGTGCCCATGTTACTTGGTTCCCCTTTTCGGCAAATTTTATATCATCAATCATAGACAAACACTATTTCAAATTGCAACAATCACAAATGGTTAACCGGTTTAAATGCAAATGTATTTATCACAATATTCTTGTTTGATCTGATACTAGCGAGTTTCAGACCCAGATCATTAATACTATCCCTCCAGTAACTTTACGCTACCACCGTACTGCAATGACATCGGCTTCACCGGTGAATAACACCTTATTTTTATCGTATGATGCACACTAGAAGAAGTATTGCAAGGTAGGTACGCACACATGACTTGATTATTGCACCGAACGGTGGAGCATGAAAGTATGAATTTAATAAGTCTGAAAAGAAAAGCAACACTGTTTTTACACCTCAACGACTACTACTTCACAATCACATACAGCTAATTTACCCAAATTTTCTTCTCTTCAATTCTTCGCTGTATATTCCAAAAGAAAGAAGCTTTACTCTTACTCTCTGCAAGAGTTTTTATATATAAATATCATCATCACTTCCCTTTACTTAAACTCACCACTCTCAATATCTTCAAAGAACATCAAACAACAAAAAAACTCTCATCTTCTATCTCTCTAAAAAATCTTCTCTGCATTTCTCTAATCCTCCCTTAAGAAAAATGAAGATGTCTGCAGTATTCGCAATCTTTATGATCATGGGTTTATTATCAACCTCATCAAGAGCTCAAGCTCCAGCAGCAACACCAACGGTTGCACCAGTTCCTGTTGCCTCACCACCAATTGCAGCACTAGTACCAGCAGTTTCAGCTGTAGCCCCAACCGTAGCCCCAACAGTTGCCCCAACCGTAGCACCAGTATTAGCTCCATCAGTTGCACCAGTTGTGGCACCAGTTACATCTCCAACTCCATCACCAACATCAGCACCTACTCCATCAGCAGAAGCTCCAACACCTGACACTACTACTCCTACTAGTGCCCCTGGTAGCGCCCCAGCTTCAGGTCCAAGTGCTGATGGTCCAGCTGCTGATACACCATCAAGTGCTTACAGATTTGTTGCTGTTGGATCTGCTTTCGTTGGTACCTTTGTTGCTTCCGTTTTCTTATTCTAAACTCATTCTTCATGAACTAGACTAATTAACCATTGGATCTTAATTTATTTATCTTCTATGGATCGGTTAAACGGCGCGATTTGATCTCATCATTGTTCTTGTTACAATTCTTGTGTATGTCCATTTTATTTTGTTCTTTCTTATTGATATTTGTTGGGGACTATCATCATGGTGGGATAGTGAGTAGTAGTGAGATAGATCTGTGTAATTGGGATGGTATTGGAGGCTGTTGATGTATCTGTGTACATTGGAATTTATTGAATAAACTTTTTTTTTTCTTATTAATTTGTTAAAAATTTGCTCATAATTTTTGTATTGGATTCCAATTTTATTTTCAGTTCTAGCCATTTTCTTTTAATCTGGCTCTAATTAAGCCTTTAATTAAAAATGACCCTTGATTTTAGACATCACCTGATCTGGCCCAAACAGAGAAACTTGAGTCACAGACATGTCAGTGCTAAAACAAACAGTCAAAAACAACTGTACTTCCTTTATTCACTGTGGTTTTTCAGATCACCTTTTTTTTTTGGTGCGGCCATTTTCAGCCAATTTGCACTGTCCCCAAGCATTTGCTGGTTCTTTAGGTGTATTTTACTTGGTTGCTAATCAGTAATTTGAAAATTTGATGAAAATGTATCTCCATATTTGCATAACCAAAAGGGCGATAGAAAATGTGTCACTTGTCTGCGGCTAGTTTTTACCTTTTCATTTTCTTAGTGATTTCCATTGATCTGGGCATATCGTTTGTTCAACTAGAATTATGGCCCATGTAACAGCCGGCCATTTGAGTCGTCCACGTGGCAGTTCGTATTTTGGTATCTACAAATCTTAATCTATATGCCAACAAAAAAAAATTAAAGAAAAAGTAGTCTTATTCTAGCAAGGCACTTGGTGACCGGTCCGACCTACAAATCATCCGGGCCTTCTGTTGTTTTCCGTCATCGTGAGCTTCAAAGATTAAAAAAAAGTTTCAATTTCGCAAATCATAACATAAACAACAATTATAATGTGTTTGATTTAAAAACAATTGTATCCAGTTTCTATAGGAATTCAATTACACCAAGTAGAAAAATACAACCTGGCTGCTGGGAGTGTCCGTTCTAGCACTGGTACAAGTGCAATGTGGTATGGAACTGTGAATAGAATAAGCTGAAAAGAAAAGCATTACTGATTTTTACAGTTCGAAAACCACTATGATTCAAACTTCTTTTCTCTCAATTCGCTGGATATTCGAAAGAACGGTTAAAGAAGCTTTACTTTCACAGCTTTCTCTACTAAATTCTGAATATAAATATCATCACTTCTCTTTACTCAAACTCATCACTCTCAACACCCATCAAACAACAAAAGCTCCCTTCTCAGTGCAAAACAAACAGTCAAACATAGGTGTCCCCAATAAACACCCCTTCTATGTCAAAAATAAAACTCGCCGGAGGACTTTTTGTATCTACTCTCGTACTAGCTTTTTTAGAAATCACTTTTTTTGTACGGCCATTTTGCAAATGTATTCCAGATTTGGTGATCACTAAGTGATATCCTTCGTTTGTAAATTGAATTGTGGAATATACAAAAATGATTAAATTGATCGAGAGAAATCTCGACATTTCTCCGGTGACTGTAATAAATTTGGTCGTACCCTAAAAGTTTGAAGCTAGAACTCTTGAGTTCATGTGAAAACACTAACAAGAACGATGGTTATTTTTATTTTTCCTAATAAGTTAGAAAATTGTTGACGAGAATAAGAAGTGATTGATTGGACCCTCGTAACCAAGAGATGCCGTGAATAAAACTAATTAATTTGCCAGCCCAAGGGCCAGCTACATTTGACAGATTTAATATTATATCCCAGACGCGTCACAAAGATGAAAAATGCAAGATGATTTCGCACCTTTCACGTCCGCCGGCTTGACACAGGTTCATTCAAGTGGAGGCCAACATCCCTGACCTAACACGATGAAATCTCCCATCCCATCCCAAAACATCCTAATATTTTAATCCTTGCTGGCCCCAAGGCTGGCCAAACCGACCACGCTCAACAGTGAATGTACGCAACATACCAAATATTATAACGCGGAAAAGGAAAATGATAAGACTGATACAGCTAATTCAAACCAAGTTTCTCAATCATACATCTCTTTACGATCTTTTTACATATAAATATCACCATTTCTCTTCCTTCAAACTCATCACTCTCAAACAACAAAAATTCTAGCTCTTTTCTCTCTATCGAAAATCTCCTTTGCATTTGCTCATTTGTAATTCTCTATCTCTAAGAAGAAAAATGAAGGTGTCTGCAGTATTCACAATTTTCATGATAATGGGTTTATTATCAACTTCATCAAGAGCTCAAGCTCCGGCAGCAACACCAACAGTTGCACCAGTTCCAATTGCCTCACCACCAACTGTAGCTGCACCTGTACCAGCAGTTTCATCTGTAGCCCCAACCGTAGCACCATCAGTTGCACCAGTAGTAGCACCAGTTACATCACAAACTGCATCACCAACATCAGCAGCTCCAACGCCTGCCAGTACTACTCCTGCTGGTGCCCCTGGTAACGCCCCTGCTTCCGCTCCAGGAGCCGATGGTCCAGCTGCTGATGCACCATCATCAAGTGCACACAGATTTGTTGCTGTCGGATCTGCTTTTGTGGGTACCTTTGTTGCTTCTATTTTCTTATTCTAAGCCCAAAATTTATTGAGTAACGTTTAGCCGTCGGATTTTTTGTCTACGAGTTGGTTGAACGGACGTCATTTGAGCTCATTAGTTTTCATTAAATTCTTGTATACTTTCGCTTTTGTTATCTTTCTTTTTGTCTTTGATGATTTATTATTCTTTGTTTGGGGACTATCACTGTGACGGTGATAGGACGGTGGGGGATGAATGAGCAGTGAGAATTATTTGTAATTGACGGTGTACATGGGATACTAATGAATAAAACTTGATTCTTTTTGTTTATTAATACTCTAGTTATACATTTTGCACGTTGATGCCAATACCCCCAACGACATTACATACCAGAGAAAGAATTCTCAACAACCCTAGAGGCGTACGCCAATGACAATGCTACCCAATCCGAATGGTAGCAGATATTATACACCCAATTTCTCATTTTTGGGATCACGAAAAATTAAGTTTTCTTCCCAATACCATAACCAAAAAATCATAAACATCCACCTACCCCAAAATGCTCCTCAGAACAAAATTATCTGGCCACACACAAAATCTGAAAACTCCACCACCTCATCGGGATATAAATGTCTAACACATGATCAACCAACTCACACTCCTCTACCACCACCAAATTCTTATGGACTTTACCATGTCCACCAAAAATTCGGTTTTCTTGTGGAAATCCATCAATGAAGGATTGCCAACCTTCTCATTCTTACATCACATCCATTTGACCAACTCAGACATATGTCCCAGATGCAACACTGATCCAGAATTAGCAAGTCACCTTCTAATTCACTGTCCAACGGCAACTACCTCTTGGAACACCTTACTCACTCAACTATCAATTTCATTAAACTCCAATCCCCCCCTCACTTTCACCATTACGCCTCAGACGACCATTTCTCAAATCTTATAACAACCTGCATCAACTTCTGTACTCTCCTATTTCTGTTTTCTATTCTGGACCTTATGGCTAGCTAGGAATAACCTGATATACCAACAAAAGCAAACAACTTCAGAAGAAATCCTAGCATGGCACAAAAATCACAACAAGAATTTTATGGGGCGCTACACTCTTCACCACCAATCATATCAGGAGATGCACCGTTATTTAACCATCCAACGAGAGACAAAAGAATAACAACAATATCGATAGGATGGTCTTTCCCACACAACAATTGGATTAAGATTAATACATATGGAGCAGCCAGAGGTCACCCGGGATTTGCGGGAGCAGGATTCATATGCAGAGATTCTGACGCACGAAGTTTAATGGCTCTAGCTCAACCACTAGGAATCACGACTTCCTTAACTGCGGAAACCTGGGCTCTTCTATTATCTTCAAGAACAGCAATAGAAAGACAATGGTTAAGAGTTCTCTTTGAAACCGATTCAGAGAACCTTCTGCGATTCATCACTTCCTCTACTCCACCACCTTGGCACATATCGGGAGTGATAGAGGAAATAAAAATCAAATTTCGTCAAATCCCGCATGCGGCTATTCAGCACAACTACATGGAAGGAAATCAAGCGATAGACGGGTTAGCCAATCATGCAGCAGATGGAAGTCAAATAGGGAATTTATCAACTAAAACATAGGACCAGGCAATCCCATCTTTTATTAGTCAAATTTTATTTCATGATTCCGTGGGCACCACATACCCACAACAAATTGTAACTTAACTCCTTTTAATTATAGCATGCTTCAAAAAAAAAATACCAGAGAAAGAATTTTTCGTGTGAAGATGATAATATTCCAGTCTTTCATTTGTATTCTTTGGCTTTCCTTAGAAAGATTTTTTTTCGTGTGAAGATGATAAAAAAACATATGAGTAATCAATTTACATTTTGAACCAATTACTATAAAAATATGAATTTTTTATTATTATTTGCACTCCGTGATACGTCGCAATTACGGAAAACCCATGACTTCTATTATTTGAATTTAAAATTGGGTGGATGCAAGTGGGGTCATTTGTACCCCTTTCCCACTCCTCAACTGACTATATTATTAGAAGATCACTAGACATCAAAATAACACATGTATTTGTCAGTTAAGTGATAACTGTTGAACGTAAGCATATCAATAAACAGACGATAAGAAACTTATAACAATATTTCTCTAATATCGTCGAGCGAACTGGGTACAGTTCAGCTTGACGGCCCCAGATCAAACAAGATTATCCGCTGAATTTAAACACCAGCAATTATCTTGAAGCCAAAATATTGGGTCCAAGAACGTTTTTTTATGTTCAGTAATTGGGACCAATAATTTGAAAATGATCCCGAAACAATCCACCTATTATAACGTTTCTTCCAAGATGGATTCCTTCGTAAGTTTAAAACTCTAATACCATTGATTCATGACATTTAGTTCAATCGGTGCCTCTAAAAAGAGTTTTGAGCGAAAATGTTCCCCCGATAAAGTATTTAGTGTTGACGAGATTTGAACTCCGGTTATTGATATCATCAACTTCACATTGGTATTACAGTGACACCAGAAAAAATTATTATTGATTTATAAATAGATACGTATAATTGCTGAATAATTACTAATTCAAAAAAATATATAAATAATAATCAAGTATATGAAAAATAATTACTATTCAGTTGTGAGTTTTTTTTTTTTTTTTACAAAAATGTAAAAACCAAACAGACTAACTGACTGTAACTATTCTAGGTTAGGAGACACCCTGAATATCATCAACAAGTTTATTGACAATTTCTTCTGGTGGGCTATCGAGCCAGACCCCCTCAAAAAATCTTTCAGGAGCCTTCTTCGCCAAAGTATCGGCCACAAAAATTAGCTTCTCTATGTTGTTGTTCAAAGACAATGTCTTCAAACTTCATCTTCATTTCTTCAATGTCATGTATTAAGCCCCTAAGATGCCACAGAGCTTGGACCTCTCTTCTATAAAGTTGGATCGCATATGTGGAGACGCACTCAACTTCCAGTTTCATGATCCCCAGTTGAATTGCAATTTGAAGTCCTTCTCTAACCGCCCAAATTTCTGCCATATTGCTCCTATTTTGGTAGATATATTTTGCAAAGCCTGTCAGGCATGGTTTCTAAAAGCGTACGCTTCACGCTACGGAGCGTACGTTTCGCTTCAAATTTCAGCATTTCTCTCTGAAGCGGTCATGTGAAGCGCATCTTTCATGAAGCATACGCTTCACGCTTCGAAGCGTACGCTTCGCTTCAAATTTCAGCATTTCGCTCCGAAGCGGTTATGTGAAGCTTTAAAAATTTCGGCTAATTTTTAAAGCTTTCAAAAGAAAAATATGAATGTTATAAGGGGGAATTGAATTCCCCACCTCCCACTCGTCTGGAGTAGGTTGAACTGGTGTACAAACGCTTTTGTTTTTTATAAAAATTTGACTTATATAAAATTTATATGGATATTATCTTCCTAATAAATTTATAATTACTAGTTACGACTAATTTATTTTTAATAAAATATCCGCTTCAAACATCAACCATGAAGCGACTCTTCACGCTTCGACAAACGCATCGCTTCCTAAAAATGAAAAAAGCTTCACGCTTTCAATACCTTGCTGTCAGGAAAAAACCATCATCATCTCTAACCACTCCCCCAATTCCTGCAAAATGAGAGTTAGAAGACGTGTCATCCATGTTAAGCTTATAATAACTGTTAGAGCATTGCTCGGTCGAACTCGCATGCGTTTCTATCTCAAGCATGTTTGTCAAGTTTAGTTGTCAAAACAATATGTCTTGATTTCTAGACTACCTATAGCTAAGTCTCGGTTTAGGACAGTTTAGTGTAGTTGAGCTCCAGACTCCATAGCGATCATCTTACGAAGACGAAGAACTACTCAAGGAACCAGTGGAACTTCATCCGACTAAAAGGTATGTGGAGACTTGAACTTATTTATCACTCAAAAGTCTACTCTATCTCCTACTCTTGAGACAAAGTCGTATTAGTATGATAGTTTTCATACATACACATTTGCTATTTCGAGCCGGGTTTACTCGCCTATCTCTTTCTCGAAATATGTGTTGGTAAGCTTTCGCTTTAGCCACATTTCATCTTAACCCGTGACGAAAGTCATGAAGACGTTTCAACCTTGAAAATAGCTTTGATGACGATAGTTGTGAATAACGACTGTTATAACATTATAGAAGAATGTTTCAATGATTGAAATATAAAGTTGAAATTACGTAACCAACTATGGATATAAACATATATAGTGTGTTCGCACATTAGTGTATAAATTCATGTGCCGGAAACGAAGTGTGTGCATATGTGTGCATACGGTATTGGTGAAGGAGACAGGTTGGGTGCGCGTACCAGTGAAAGTTTTCGAACCGAAAATTTCTGCTGAGTTTGTAAGTTTGCAAACTGTTAAACCAGTCACCTTAGATACGCATACCCGTACGCGTACTCACGGAAGTTTTCGACCGAAAATTTCTGCTGAGTTTCTAAACTCAAATCCGGTAGCTATGGTACACGTACCCGTACGCGTACCCAAGCTGGTTATATTTCTCATATCGGAAGTTCATGAACTTGAACAATAAATCATTAAGGAATGTAATCTTTGCAAACCGTGGCTATATTGTTCATGAATTGATTCAAGTGAATCAAACCGATTTTGTTTCAATTGTGTCTATTCATAAAGACCTAATTAAGCAATTGAACAACTCTGCAACTAGTTCTTATGAGTCATTTGAAGTAGTTATGTAACTACGGAAAATCCATAGCTACACCCACACTTGTATTCATTGTTCTTCACTAATAATTATTTGGTTTACATAGACTTCATTAAAGAGTTTTTTGGGAGCTCTAGATCTAGTTTTTGGGGAGAAGAAGATAAGGATAAAATAAAATCTGATCCCTTTCTCTCTCTTAGATATTTTCTTAATTAGTAGAGAGTATAAATGAATTTACAAAAATGTCCTTTACTTACAAATTAAGGAAACTAAACTAAGATACTATGTTGACTATCCTAGGGAGGTTATACTACTTCGTCCTTCATTTGGCGCCACATGTCGAGTATGGTATTTTGGTATCTACATTTTGCCCTTTTTTCCTTGAGTACTGCCTGATGTGCGATTCTTAAGAAAAAATCTGTTTTGGTATAGTTCTTGGAGCGAGACGTGTGGGGCTTGAGTGGATGACTTTGACCTTTGCTGATGAGGGAATGAGCGAAAGAATAATAACTTGAAAAGTATATACTTGCCTCTTGTTCTTTTGCGAAGTTCCGAAGCTTCGTCATGGTATAGGAGCACCACTCCTTGATCTTGTTGCGGTCGATCATGAGTTGTTGTTGGAACCATTTATTGCTTCGCTCCGATTTTACCCTTGTATGTTTGGTTGTTGATTCTTCATGTTGGCGAGAAGTAGCGAGGCGTCGTATTGTATGTAATGAGCTAAAAATGACAAAGTATGTAATGAGCGAGAGATCTTCGTCAACGTTATCCCTTTGCTGACGAGAAAATAATGCTACAATCCCGGGTTGGTTCTCTTTCTCCGAATCTTGGTCCTCGGTTATTTCTTTGTTGGTATCCCGCATTATTATTTCGTGGATCATGATTCCCTTGTCTTGACTCTTCATGCCTAAGATTTTGATAAATCTATTCCTGATCTCCACTCGAAACAGCTACCCACTTCGCAGAGATTACGTTTGACGGCTCCCCTTTCTCGTACTTGAAGTCATCTTCCACAGCGCGTATCGTCCTTAGTAAGTGCCGAGAAGCTTCTTCTTAGTCCCCGGAGTTGGTTTTCTTCCCAAATTCAGCGGTGTCGGGATTTCCTCAGTCAGTACTACTTCTCTCCACAGTCATGTCGAGTCTCGGGAGTTTTTACTCCATCCATGCTATCATGTTCAATCCCTTCTTCGTTGGCTTTATACTCTTGGTCTAGTGACCTCTGGCCTTATCATCTCACGACTTTCGGTCTCTTCGCAGTAACCCGCCTTGCTTTTGGTCATCCCGTCTCATCTCTCTCCTGGTGTTGTTTCCAACCCTGCGCGGGTCAGAGTGGCTGGCACGCCTTCCTCCTTCGTCCATTGCGACTCATCTTGCCTCCGCGAGCTTTCCACTCCACTTGCACCCTCAATCTTCATAGATCATGTAAGATTTCCTGATCCACAGTTTCTCTTCTTTTCTCGCCAATGCTTATTCTTCGCCTATTGTGTTTGCTCTTATCCTCGCGCCTTCTTCGCGTCTTAACCTATGATTTTCGTATATCGCCTCCACTAGGATCTTCCTTACGTCTCTCTCCTGGTCATATCCTTCTAGTATCCTTCTCCTATGCCCTCCTCGTTCGTCTTCTTCTTCGTAATCTTCATAACTTCCTTCCCCTCGATATAGGATCCATTTTCGGGACGAAGCCGCTATGTTTTTTGAATTTGCATCTCATTCTTGCGAGATTCCCATTACCACTTCGTTGTTGCGTTCATGCCCTTGTTGTGTCATTCGGTCGCCTCGTTTTGCCACTCCATCTTGCTTTTCTGGTCGGTACCTTACTCGACGGGGTGTCTTACTTGGTTCTTTCGATGTCATATCCTTACGGCATCATCCTCCTCCTCCTCTTCTCGATTCGTCCCCTCTTCCGCGACATCCCCAGCTTTCATGATTCAGGCGGGTTTTTTCATGGATCCAGCTTCTTTGCTCGGGTTGTTCTCTCGTCGTCTTACGGTTTATTCCGTGTTGTCTTTCGTTTTCTTGCCTCCTTTCATCTTTGTATCTCCACCTTTGATATTCCCATCACTTTATTTCCAACGCCCTTCTCAGATCCCTTTATTCGATGTCGTCTCTTCGTCGCCTCCTTCTTTTCCTTCCTCCGTCGTCCTCGTGAGCATATCTCCCTTGTCATGAGCATCTCTCCCTTGTACGCTATATGTGTGCCTCCTTTCGGTGGATGAAGGAACTTAAGATATCCAAAGCAAAAAGCAATATAATGCTCCTTTGTTACCTCCACCCTTGTTTTGCTTAAAGCCTTTCGTTCATTAAGTCTTGAAGGTATTGGACTCGCTTCGTGTTGTTTTTGGTTCCTCGTTGCATGGTTTTGGTTCTTCTTCCATCCATTGATATTCTCGTTGTTTTGATATTGATTGGTGTTGTTTCGTTGTTCCTCGGATGCCCATTTTCTTTGACTCATCGATTCGATTTTGCTCCAAGTTCTCTTCCTCCACGACTTCATTCAACTTTAGCTCTTGCATTGCGTCACTTCATTTCCTTAAATTGTATTACTTGATAATTGTATTTCTTTATTTCATGTTCTTTCTTTCTTTTCTTTCTGCTTTTGTTTTCTTTATTTCTTTTGCCTCTTGAATATATTTTGTTTCCCTTGCTCCTCTACGAGGTCTTATTGCGCCTCCTAGTTAAGGTCTTAGTGCGCCTCACCCTCTCATTAATGGTCTTAATTCGACGAAGTCTCAGGCGCTCGTTATTCTTGCGAATAACGATCCATCAACCTCGCCTTAACATTATCTATTGAGGTCTTACTTCGCGACAATACAACAGGCCTAGTTATTCCCATGAATAATAGCCCCATGATATTGCCGTCTTTTTTGGTCACACAACTCCCTAATCTGGAGGGTGCCGTCCATTTATGTTCCCCCTGATTTCCCCTTCAAGGAGGTTAACCCTAACATGCATGTTGGTCTCCTCCCATCCGGTTATTACTACAGTCAGTTGTTTTCGTGACTTCTTATCCCTTTCGCCGATGTGGATATTGGTTACGAAGTCACACCCTAAGTGAGGTTTCTTTGGGACCGAGTGCATCGTAGCCAAGACTTGCCAGACGGACATGGCCGGTAATGTTCCAGACATCCCAGGCACCCGCAGCTCAACCGAATACGTCGGCGCCTTGGTCATATTTTTGCACCCCTTACCGAAGGTCATCATATAAGGGACCCTCAGCGGATAGGTCTTATCATTGCCCCTAGCTTTCTGTCTGAGAGTTGTTCACGACGCGCGTTAGGACTTTGCCTCTTACACTTTCGTGCGAACTAGGGTGCACGTCGTGGATTCCCATCCTTCCTAGGCGAAGGTTTTAAGGTTTCTCTTAAACCGTTTCGTGGATATTATTTGCCTCCTAATGTGAGGTCTTACTTGCTTGTTTTGAGGTCTCATTTTGCCCGATTAATAACTTCTAGGTGTTGGTCTTATTTGCCTCCCTACATCGATGATTTATTATATCGACGGCTTTGCGTGTTTCCTTTTTGGAACTGCCATCATCCTTTCCTCCTCTACGTCAATGATTTATCACATCGACGCCTTTGCGCGTTTCCTCTTTGGTATTGCGATCATCCTTTCTTCCACTTCGTCAATGATTTATCACATCGACGGCTTTGCGCGTTTCCTCTTTGTATTGCAATCATCCTTTCCTCCACATCGACACATCTTTCCTTGTCCTCTTCCTTGTCTTCTTCGGTTCATAATGAAGTTATTCGACGAAGTGTAATTACTATTTCATTTTTCCTTGTTTGCACGAATCGTCCTCTTTAGTTGATTCTGTCGTCCTTATCGTCATTCTCTCCCATATCTTCGTGAGGTGATTCTGTCGTCCTCATCGATTGATTTCGCCCCTTTCCGTCGTCTTCCCTTCCATCATCTTCTCCCTTTTAGGTTGGCTTTAGCTTCGCTAGAACTATCAACTTCGCAGGGGTGATCGCCTTGTTTAGTCCTTGGATACTCGTTACCAATCATCGTGAACCTAGAACTTGACACTCCACATAGCGGAGCTTCCGTCATTGACCCATATGATTGCCCTAGCCTTTCCTTCGCCTCTCATCTTACCGCCTTCTTCTTTGGTTGATTTCTTCCGAAAATCACAATTCTCCTTTGTTTGCTCCTGGAGTAGCCGGAGGTTTCCCTCGTCTTGAAAACTTGTCCTTGGCTAATGGTATCTCGATAAAACGATCTTTGCTTCGTTATACTCCACTCCTGACGAAGCGCGCCTTCTTTCACTTTCCGTTTTCTTGTTAACTATCTTACCTCGCTGGAAGCTTTGCCGAAGTAATCTTCTTTAATATCTCTTCTTATCTAACTGATCTTTTCCGGAACAGTCATCAACGCTTTGAGGAGCTCGGTTTTATTTCGTCGTCACGCTTCCATTTATCCTCATATTTTCCGCGATTCATGCTTGGTTTCTTTGCCGTTTGCTTCCAAGATGGCATTTCTCCTAAGTTGGTTAGGCTGACGATGTGATAACGCTTTACTTCATCATCTTTGCTATCTTTTGTGCGTCCTTGCATGTTGGAATTTTCCGGGACTATCTTGTTTGCGCTCTAATTTCCTCCTTTTATTTTGCTGGAGTTGACGAACCGGGTCCGAGTTAATGTGTTCTCTTTAATGAAGTCTAGGTAAACCAAATAACTATTAGTGAAGAACAATGAATACAAGTGTGGGTGTAGCCATGGATTTTCCGTAGTTACAAGTTATGCGAAGAAGATGAATACGGTTAATATGGAAGTGCTCATATGGCTAACCATTGGTTAACTATTTGTGAACCAACTAAGTGTATACACGTTTAGGTACGGTTACTCAAACCTAAATGAAATACATTTCATTTGTGTGTGACAAGCTAAGTCTCGATCTAACGGTTGAAAGATAGTAGCTTGGTTAAATCAGGTTTTTTTCATCTAACGGTGAATATTGAATGCTTTGTTTCCAAGGTAACTTGGATTGCAAACCCTGATTTGAAAACTATATAAAGGAGACATATAGCAACTGGAAAACCTAATCCCCACACCTCCTGTGTGATACCAGTAGGTTTTGCTAGAGTCGATTCTCCCTTAACCTTAGATTTCTTCTCGAGACCCTGTAGGTTAACGACTGAAAGACTTCATTGGGATTGTGAAGCCAGACGAAATTACTTCTCTTGTAGTTGAGCGATCTGATCTTGCCATTTTTTATCGTACGAGTTCAATTGAATAATTGATTTGAGATTATATCTCCGATAGGGCAAGATAAAAAGAAATCACAAACATCTTCGTCTCATCGTTTGTGATTCCACAATATCTAGTTTCGCTACCATACGATTTAGATTATTGTCAGGTGATTGATAATTCTAGGTTGTTCTTCGGGAATATAAGTCAGGGTTATCAATTGGTTTATGTTTACCTTGATTTTTTCAAAATACGAAACAAAACTCTTAGGTTTATCTGTGGGAGACAGATTTATCTATCATCGTACACTTTTCTGTGTGATACAGATTTGTTTGTTAAAGTCTTCGACTTTGGGTCGTAGCAACTCTTGGTTGTGGGGGAGATCAGCTAAGGGAATCAAGTGTGTAGTATCCTGTTGGGATCAGAGACGTAAGAAGCGCAACTGTACCTTGAATCGGTGTGAGATTGATTAGGGTTCAACTACAGTCCAGACCAAAGTTAGTTTGTAGTAGGCTAGTGTCTGTAGCGGCTTAATACAATGTGGTGTTCAATCTGTACTAGGTCCCGAGGTTTTTCTGCATTCGCGGTTTACTCGTTAACAAAATTTCTGGTGTCTGTGTTATTTCTATTCCGCATAATATTTTGTTATATAATTGAAATATCACATGTTGTGCGTTAAGATCAATCAATTAGAATATCCAACCTTTGGTTGTTGATTTAAATCGATTGACACTTGGGTATTGGTCTTTGGTACCATCCAAGTTGTAGTTGCAGGAAATCCTACACTACACTCTTCATGTGATTTCATTATTAATCAACTCATTTTAGGTTTATATTCTTAATTTTATTGATTAATCTTTGGATGTTCTTACAAGAAAATATAAAGAACTCAAGAATGATCCCTGCTCTAAACTTTCTCTCTCCTATTTACTTGTTTCTTACTCAAAAAAGATCTATCTCCTCTTTACAATTCGAACGACTATTTATAAGGAGATACATAGTGGATGACAGCTAATCTGTCCCTTATTTTCGGGTATGGTTTGCGACATTCTCGCAACCTTACATATGTTAATTTCGCAAACTCTCTAATTTTCGTAGGGTTATCATATATTTCTCGTGATCTTAGCTGACGTCATTTATTTTATCATTTCTGAAATTGTTCTGCGACGCTGTTGTATTATGTCATTGATAATTTCGCTGAAACATTGTCATTGCCAGATTCTGATCCTACATCTTGCCTCTTCTCATATCTTCTCTACAAAGTAGAGAATGATGTGATAAATGCCGCAGCGGTTCATCTTTTCATATTCTACATTTATCACCCATATTCTCTCTTCCATTTATTTCTTGTCACGTCTTCTGTAACCGCTGCTTTTCAACCGCTCAGGTCTTTTCTTCTTAATGGTGTTTATTTCTTCGAGTAAAAAATATCCTTTATATACTCTTCTTCCCCCCCCCTTTCCACTTTTCTTTTTACTTTCTCTTCTATTTTTATTCTCTCATCTCTGCAACTCTGTTATTCTTCTGCAAATTCTTCTGCTGTAATTTTTTCTTCCTTCAATCCTTTTACTTTGTATACATTCCCATACTCTATATTCAAACATGGCTCCAAGTGGTCATAGATATAAGAAGAATTTACAAGACGTCCAAAAAGATCTTGTTGATAAAGGTTTCACACTCTCCACCATTCCTGGTGAGAATGCCAAATCAATTCTTTCTGTCAATCTTTTCTCTGATCAATATTGTGATGATCAATCAATCATAATTTCGCTAGGTCAAATTCTCGTAGGTCTCCCTATTCCTATTTATAACCCCGATCTTCCTTTATTTTATGAAATTCTCGCTCATTCGGGATTTTCGCGAGCCATTTTCCAACTGAGTGGGGACTGCATCCATCTGATGCTAGAGTTCGCTAATCGTGGTGCTGGTAGAGGATCTTTGTATTCCAAAGAACTTAGGGATCCTAAATTCGCAAACCTAGAGATAGTTGCTGAGAAGTATACAGTAGCGAATTTCTTTGAGAACTATGAACTTATCTCCATGAAGAAAGAGAATACTCGTTGGGGTATTCGCTTAAAAAGGAAAGATAATATTGATGAAGCCAAAATTCTTATGCAAGATATTGATTGGAATTCTGGTAAAAACACAACTCCTCGTCAATCTAAAGATGATAAATGGTTTGTTTTTCCTTTAATGCTAAAAGGACCCTACATTGGTGGGTCAAATATTCTTTCTGCGAATCTCGCTGCTTATCAACCTTGGGTTTTCTCTTGGCCTGAGAAGGAGAAAGAGGTATGTTTTTCCCCTTTAATTCGTTTTATATTTCTTTATTGATTTTTTCTATTCTGTTCGCTAACTCTTGCGACATTCCGCAGATCCAAAAACTGAAAGATAGTTATAACAGGACTGGGAAATCTAGTACTCTGTTAGCTCTTCTCTTATACACAGATGAGGTAAGAAATTTTCTCTTATGATTTTAAATAGTACTGTTACTTCCATGCTTCCATTTCTTATTTCTATATGTGTGTAAAGATTATTGCTGAAGAAGAAAAATCTGCTGATGTTGCGAAGATTGGTGATAAAGGTAAAGGTGCTCTTCGCAGGGAAAAATCAACTGGTCCTCCTCCAAAGAAAAGGAAAGTTCGTTCTTCTTCCCCTTAAAATATCCCTCCTCATGAAAATTCTGAAAGTGATAAGGGTCATGAGGACAACGATGATATTGCTGCAAGTGAAGATTCTCCACCTGAATCTTCTATGGCTAAGTTATCCGGCCTCTTTTCTGATTCTCTACAAAGAATGGAGATAGCCAATTCGCAGATACCTGCAAATCTCTCGCTACCCTTTGTGATGTTCCTTTATTGGATGGTGATAGCTCTATTCGTGGAGTTTCTAGATCAGTGACTCCCGATTTTTTGCATTCTCTCAATAGTCGGGTATATTTTTATCCTTTTACTTCTTCATTGCTATAATTCAAAATTTCTTTCTATATTAATATTTTTTATATTTTTTCGCAGGCTGGAAAAGCTTCTTTTGTTGTTGCCTCAGATCTAGAGAGAAGACGTGAAAATCTTGAAAAGAAGAATCTTAAATTTCGCAAAAACAATGAAGAATTGGAAGCTGAAGTTAAAGGTCTTCGCGAGAAAAATAGACAATTAGAAATTGATTCTTCCTCGTATAAGAACAAAATTTCTAGTCTTCAGCAAGCTAATAATCAGCTTTACGGTATGTTACTTTTCTCTTTTCTCTTTATTCATTCATTCTGTTGTTTTATCTTATTTAAACGATCTGCAGACATTTATGGTCTTTCTGATGAAGCTACCCTTCTTCGTTCATTTCCTAATGCCTTGGATAATGATACCCTTCTTGAGCGTCTTAACAATTTCTTAAATAGCTTCTCAAATGATAGGATTTCTTCTCTTTCTTTAAATGAGCTTAGATCTAAATTTCTCCTCTTAGAAATTGATCATAGATCTAGTTTAGGCTTAGCCAATCGATTTAAGCGTCTCCTTCTTGATTCTAAAGAGAAAACCAATGAGTTAAGAACCAAAATTAGTGGTCTCATAGATGATAAGGATCGCATCTCTGATCAAGGTGCCAAGGCTCTGGCGAGGTTCCAAGAGGCTCTTCTTGAAGTTCAACTTGAACGAGATGAAGCTAACCGCAAGAATATCGAACTCTGCGAAAGGGAAAATCAAATTCGTTCTCGTCTTCTTATAAGTAGTGAGGATGAATTTGTTTGGGCTGCGAAAATCTTAGATGATGCTAGAAAAGACTTAGGTGTAAATGTTAGTCTCCAAGTTGAACATACAGCCTTGATTAGAGATATGATTTCTGACAGAGAAGGTTGCTAACTGCTCTTTTTACTAATTTTGCTTCTTATGAATTTCATCAAGTTAATAATTGATTGTTTTTTCGCAGATTCTGAAAATAATATCGTGAAAAGATTGAAGAACGAAGCTGAAAAGGAGGAACTCGCAAAGAATCTTTCTTCTCGCAACGACAAGTATTCTAGATTAAAGAATCAAATCAAGATCACTGTTGCGAATTTTAAGAATGACGCTATGCATTTTCGCAATCAAACATCCAAATGGTTTGTGATGATCATAATATCCCACATTCTGATTATCCTTGTCTTTTAGAAGAAATCCCACAGAATACTCCCAGTTTGATTATCTCTGATAGCGAAGCTGACGATGAAGAATCTGATAGTGATGGAAGTTCTGATGGTGATGAAGATTCTGACGCAGATGAAGAAGGAACAAGTCATGAAGATAATGAAGGATTAACCAAGAATAGTCTTTATTTCTTCTTTGATTCTTTGTAATACTTGTACATTTATTTCTTCTTTCTGTATATTTGTGTTTCTTTCATTTTGACCTGCATTAAAACAATTCTTCTTTGCAATACAGTTAATAATAATCATTAATTCTTGAATTTTGAGTAAATCTATCATATGGAGCAAATAACATTTTCTAATTTCATACATTCCCATACTTGCCTCTGTTATTTGAATCCAAATGAGAGATTTCATAAAAAATTCTTATTGTATAACTTCGCAATCTTTGCGAAGTGAATTTTGTTTCTTTTCAAAATCTCATTCCTGTGTGGTCTTATTTTGCCTTCCTAATTAAAGGTCTTATTATGCCACCTCTTGTCATTGCGACAAAATCGCAGGACGTCCTTGCACTTTCATGCAAAAACCCATTGATCTTGCCTTAACTTTTCTTTTGTATTATGGCCTCTTCAGGAATGTTGCGACAATATGACAGGCCTAAATATTCTTGCGAAAATAAAGCCCCATGACATTGCCGTCTTGCGACGAAATCGCAGGACGTCTTCGCACTTTCATGCGAAAACCCATTGATCTCGTCTTATCTTTTCTTTTGTATTATTGCCTCTTCAGGATTGTTGCACAAATATGACAAGCCTTAATATCCTTGCGAATAAAAACTCATGACATTTGCGTCTTAAGACACTTATCAGCTCCCTAATGGAGGGTGCCGCCCTTATCTCCCCCTGGTTGCCCCTTCAAGGAGGCGTACTTCTACCATACAAGGTTAGCTCCTCCCATCCAGTCTTAACAACAACCAGTTGTTTTCGCAGCCTCTTATCCCTTTTACCTATAGGGCTTATGGTTACGAGACTGCACCCTAAGTGGGGTTTTCTTCAGGCCGAGTGCAGTATAAGCCAAGACTTGTCAAGAATGGCAAGGTACGCTTCAAACGTCCCGGCACTCTTGACTCAACCGTGTACCTCGGCGCCTTGATCAGATCTGCACTCCTTGGGAGAGTCCTTATTACCTTAGTCCCAACCTAAGTCATATGCTTAAGAGAATCCAAGGTGCCTCTCCCGGATGGGCTTCATTGACCCCAAATCTCCATGACTCAGGTTCCGGTGGCGGTGTAGCCTTTCCCTGAGCCATGCAACAGGTACCCCCTTATATGACGTACTTTAGGTCTTACATTTGCCTCTTGCGAAATTGTATTCGCGAACTAGGGTGTACGCCATAAAGGTTCGCCTCTTTCTCTTTTGTCATTCTCTGATTTTTTCTGTAAAATTCATTATCTCTGCGAGAGTCTCGCAAATCATTATATTGTATCTGAATTTCGCAATCTCAATTTTGTTGTTCAATCAAATGTATTTTTGAGAATTTTACTTATTGCGAGATTATCGCAACAACTTAATCATTCATACATTTCTTGTTTTTATTACCTTTGCCATCCTCTGCTTCTTTATTATTTTCTGCTACTGCTTCCTTGGTAGTGGTATGTTCATCATTTTATTCTGAGCTAGCATTAATTTCGCAACATCTCTTCTTTTTTCGATTGTATCCACCATCAACCTCTCACTTCTTTGTACATCTTTGATTTTGTGTCGCCAGTTTTCCTTCTTGTTTGCTCTTCCTTCGCAAGATTCTATCTCAGTTTCGTAACATCTCTTTCCTTCAACCCAATCTCCCTTTATGATTCCTACACCATTGGGGTGAGGGAATTTGATGCATTGGTGGAAAGTTGAAGCTACACCTAGAATCCCATGTAGCCAAGGTCGACCAATTACGCATTGTAGGGTGATTCTACATCAACGACACAGAATGAGATTTCAGAAGATATTCCCTTCAATGGAATTGCATAGTAACCTCCCCTTTAGGCTTGTTAGCAGTACCATTAAAACCATATATCTTATATGTTGATGGTATAAGATCATCATCTCTTCCACCCATGGTTTTATAAGTATGATAAAATAAGATGTTCACAGAGCTTCCAGTATCGACTAGAATTCTATTGATTGCCCATGAATCTTCAGCTTCATCATCCTCATCTTCTTTCGGTTTTGGATTAATTTCTAATTTTATTACCAATGGATTGTCATGCACCTCTTCTCCTTCGGGAATTTCTTCTGCAGTAAAAGAAATGATCTGTTTCTGCCATTCCTCTAGTGGCGAGATTTTCGCAATATTCATAATTTCTCTTCCATCATTATCTCTTGCGAACACTCTACTCAAAACATTATCATGAAAATCTTCAATTGTCTTATATGAATGTACGATAGAGTGACAGAATAGATTTTTTGCTTTTGCACCAACTTCTATGAAGAATGTTTTTCTTTTTCATCGTATTCACTTTGTGATGTTCTGGTGGTGGTGGTAATGGTTGAGATTGTGGATGCCCTACCAGAAAGTCGTTTAGTTTTCCTTGATCTATCATTCTCAAAATAATTCTTTTACATTTCTGCAATCATTTGTGGTATGTCCATGAAAATGATGATAAGAACAAAATTCATGACTTCTGTGGTTTGGAGGTGGTTCCGTTCCCATGTTCCATGGTGTTGGTATATTTCCATCAAGATTATAGCTTCCCATATCTTCTCCACACTTGCATTTAGAGGTGGCATCTTGATTTCTTCCCATATTACCTTGTGATCCTTGTCCTTATTATAGTTTGGTCTTTGACCTCCATAAGTTTCTTGCGGTTGATCGAGTCTTTGAATCTTGTTATTTCCTCCACGATTGTAGAAATTTCTTTCTCTTTCATACTCTTCTTGATCTCGGCTCCCATAGCTACCAATTTCTGCTGATTGTTACTTGTCACCTTCTCTTGTTGTACTTGCGAAGTATTCGCCACTGTGTTTATTAGCTTGGGTAATAAGCTTGCATTCGTTGTTTGTGAGCTGGTGTTCGCAACTGGATATGATTCCATTTCATTTTTCTTTCCTCTAGAGCAATGTATTCTTCTTGAAGTTCTCGCAATTCAGTCATTGTAATCGTATTCTTGACTCTGAAAATTTGGACATACAATAGGTTTGTTGCAAACATAGCATTGATAAATGATAATATGAGATATCTCTCATCTACACGGCCAGCCATTTCGCTACACATAGTTCTCCATCTTTTAGTCAAGTGTTTCAAACTTTCGCCAACCCTTTGTTTTAATCCAAACACATCTTCTATACCAGGTCGTGAGGAATTATTACTTATATATGCTCCCAAGAATGTAGTCTGCAAATGATTGAAGGAGGTTATTGTATTCTTTGGTAAACCTTCAAACCATTTTAACGCTTCTCCTGTTAAGCTGGATGCGAAATATTTGCACAATACCGCATCATGATTTTCCCATTGTAACATGCACCTCACATAGCTTTAATGTGTTGAATTGCACAAGTTGTTCCATCAAAAATGCTGGTTAATGCGGGCAAATTGCATTTCGGTGGTATTCCTCCTAATTGTACTTCCCTTGTAAATGGAGTTTTCGCAGCTTCTTCTATTGCTTCATCCAATTGTCTTCTACCTACTTCTCCTATGTTATTTAGCATTCCTCTCATTTCTTCTAATTCTTTCAAGATTTGTTTATTTACACCTGAATCTTGATCCATTGGTCTCTTTAATTTTGCTTCTCTTCTTCTGCGTTCACGTCTATCTTCTCTTGCGAAATTTTGCATCTCTTCTTCATTATCCTCATCTCGTCTTCTTCTGCGATTCTCTTCCTCATCTCTATCTTGAATTCGAAAATGATGATGTCTTTCATTTTTCCCTCCATAATTTTGTTCATTTCTTATCAATTCAATTCGCTGTCTTTCAGCCATTCTTTTTACTCTATCATACTCCTCATTGAGATTATCGTTATTCCGGTTTTGTGTACGTCTTCTTTCTCGATTGTCATGATTGTTCTGGCGAATTGTCTCTTGAAGCTCTTGTTCTTCCATTTCCGCTCTCAATCTTTCACGTTCGCAGATTAAACGTGCTTGTTCAGCATAATGTTTTTCAATTTCTTCTTCAATTGTCTGTTGATTTCTTTGAGTTTCTCTCACATGTAAAATTCTTCTTCCTTCCTCTTGATTTCCTTCGCCATCTTGGTTATTTTGTCCCTGATTTTGCCTGTTCTCTTGATTTCCTCCAATTTTCCCATCATCAAAAGTTTCATTTTGTGGAATGTAACGATCATCAGTTCTTTCTCTATTTTCACGATATTCTTCATTAGGATTTGACATTTCTTCTTGAAAATTGTTTCCAGCATTGATTGTGGGTGAATTTCGCCTCATTTCTCTTCTAGTCGATCTTGAATATGATTTTGTAATACTTCTCGATCTTCTATTCTGTAGTCTTATATTCTCCATCCTTAATTCGTTATTTTTCCTTGTTAAATTCGCACGTTCTTCTGCCTCATCTCTTCTTTCTTCATGTATTATTCGTCTCAATGTTTCTAATGCTCCAATTTCCTCACCTCCATGAATTATTCCTTCATCTGCTTCTTGATTTCTCTCTTCCTGTTTATAATTTATGTTTTGTTGCTCTTCTTCTATCTCTTCTATTGAATTTGATCGCCAAGTGTGTATGCTCACCCTGTCATAATCTGTATTCCTCTCTTGAACTAGTGTTTGTTGAATTGGCGGTTGAATTTGATTTTCTCTATTATTTCTTATTCTATTAATTCTCCCATTTCACTTCTTTCTCTTCCAGCAATTCTTTTGCTTCTTCTAATAGTAGTCGGTTGTTCGGATGTATTTCTTCTTCTAGCCATTTCTTCAATGTTAACATTATTGCAAGAAATTATGAAAAATTCTTAATCAATCACTTTAAATTTTCACAAATCTCAATCAATCTTTAGCTTTTTCTAGAATAATCTTCAACTGCTCCCTGTTTCTAGCGCCATTATGTAGTTGCAGGAAATCCTACACTACACTCTTCATGTGATTTCATTATTAATCAACTCATTATAGGTTTATATTCTTAATCTTATTGATTAATCTTTGGATTTTCTTACAAGAAAAGATAAAGAACTCAAGAATGATCTCTGCTCTAAACTTTTTCTCTCCTATTTGCTTTTTTCTTACTCAAAAAAGATCTCTCTCCTCTTTACAATTCGAACGACTATTTATAAGGAGGTACATAGTGGATGACAGCTAATCTGTCCCTTATTTTCGGGTATGGTTTGCGACATTCTCGCAACCTTACAGATGTTAATTTCGCAAACTCTCTAATTTTCGCAGGGTTATCATATCTTTCTCGTGATCTTAGCTGACGTCATTTATTTTATCATTTCTGAAATTATTCTGCGACGCTGTTGTATTGTGTCATTGATAATTTCGCTGAAACATTGTCATTGAGAGATTCTGATCCTACACAAGTTTATCTCTCTAGTATTTGATAAAGACTCACATATTTCCATTTGCTTGAGTAAAGATCAAATCGAGAGATTGAGATATTAACTCTTTGATATACTCTTATCTAGATTGAGTCTGGCTGTCTAGTTGCTTCTCTAAAAAGTATATTGGAGTTAGTCCATACATATTGCTAATCGAAATATTGGGTGAGGTTGTTAGACCCCCGCATTTTCAATTGGTATCATAGCAGGCAAACACGTTAAAGACCTTATAAGTCTGTGTTTGTAGCGATCTGATTATGGAAAAGTCTATCTCTAATAACGTACAAGTTCAGAAATTACCAGATGATTCTAAAAGCTTGGATTCACCTGAGAGAACTGACACATCTAAGTCAATATCTAAACATTCTCTTGATGTAAAAACTGTTGATTGAGAAACTCTCCTAGAAGAACAGTTGGATGAACTTTCTGATGAAGGTGATTCAGATATTGATAGAGATGTTGATGAGGAAGTCTCAGAGTATCTTAAGTTTTTGGATTCGTGGAATAGGAAGAAGAATACAACTTCTCATGTCTCATCTCTTCTGACTCCTCTCTGTCGAGAAAACAATAAATTGAGAAGATGTTACGCAGGTGTTTATTTTTCGAATCGTTCTAACGAATCGATCCTCAAGGATTCTGAGGAAAACCTACGTATGAAGTCACTTGAATGTGATAATCTTTATCAAAAGTACTTTTTGTTGGAAGAGTGATAGACGCATTTATGTGTCTAATATAGCTCATTTGTATATATTGTTAGTACTCGATATTGTACTTATTCGGTTATTTTATGTATTTGTAGGTGTTTTTGGAAGAATAAAGCTTTTGCGGCGAAATTGGCTAAAAAATGGTTTTTGCGCCCGTGGGGGAAAATTACTATACGGACTCTCATTTTGGATAAGGGGTAACCTAATTACTAAGGGGTGACCCATTTCCAGGCATCTGCTAAAGGGAGACCGGAACTGGATAGGGGGAGGTCATCTTCAAAGTTTCAAAACTGGATTTTGGCGGGAAAAAAGGCAGCATCGTCAACAGTTTTGGATCAAGGATTTGAGCGACCTAGCAGGCGATTCAATGGGCAAATTTGGTACCCACGGACTCTACAAGACATAAGGGACCTGTTAGAAGCGATTAGACCCATCTAATTGGGCTGGATAAGTCAGAAAATCCACACAAAGTCAAGACAGTGCACACGGTCCCTGTTTAGGGTTTTGAATTGGTTTGAAAGATTTGGGAGAGATTCTTGCGTGGGATATACTTCAAAACAGTTGAGTTCAAGTCAGAGAAGATTTTGGGAGCAATAGAATAGCTAACAGACGCATACAAAGATCGACAGATGGAATTATTGTTAAAACTGCACGTGAAGAATAAGAGATTTATTCTCGAATTTGATCGAGTTTCTAGGGAATCTGAAGGTTATATATAGTTGGGTTTTTGTCATAGAAGGGTTAGAAACCCTGAGGAGAGAATTAGGAGAGAGTTCAGAGCCGAGACGAAGAACAGAAATCATACCTGCTGCTGCTGCTGCTGCTCGAGGAGGAAGACGAAGAAGGAAGAACGGACTCGCAGAGTCAGTCATTTTTCCACAGTGCTTACAGTGAAATCAAACTGTCGTTTCTCTACAGCATATCATTATTATCGTATATAAACAGCATCATCTGTTTTGTAACAGCGACGCTGTAACACTTCTACAGCGTTGCGAATTTCTGTTTCATCTTATTTCTTCAATAAAAACACCTATTCAGCCATGAGTGATTATTTTGTGTGTGTTTTTACCATGAAGAGCTAAACCCATTAGCCAAGGCGACGGAGGAAGCCATTATTCCACATTAATTGGTATAATTCTAATTTTATTATTTATTTGCAATATTATTATTTGATTATTTGCATGGGATTGAATTGAAATATTAGTTCTTATTGAATAGTTGTGAATTAATTTGATGAAGCATGCTGGGTTTTAAATACTTTTGATGTTTTATACTCTTTGATTACAACTATTACTTCAAGAATATACTTGAGGCAAATATTAGAATTATTTTTAAAGATAAAATTGCATGAATATTATTTAGAGTTTACTATTTATTTGGTCAATGGTGGAATCCTAGTCTTGGTATTTTTCTCCAAAACTTTGAATTATTTTATTTAGTTGCCTGTTTAATTTAAATCTATAAAAATTGTTTTCTTCACAAGTCTGAAAAGACCCAGTTTTTACCACTACTATAATCACTATTTGAAACCATCAAATTTTTGGTGCCGCCGACGCGGATTTGTGTTTAGGTAGCATTTTTTTAGATTTATTTTATTTTTATTATTATTTTTGTTCTTCTTTACGTTTTTGGGTTTTTTTTTTGTTTCCTTGCAGATTCTTGAAGTTGGAGCAAAAGAAATTTTTGCCAAAGTTTTTGGTGGACATTTAAAGACGTGGAGCGAAAAGCAAAGCTATAGGAACGAAAGAAGAAGAATTTTTTTATTTTTTGATAAAAAGAGAGAAAAAAAAAGAGAGGCATTTTTATTTTTGTAATTTTTTTTTTCAGACTTTCTTTCTTTACTTTTTTTTTTTTTATGGACTTTGGACATTAATTTTGGGACATTTTTATTTTTATTTTTAAACCCTACGGAAGGGTATCCTTAAATACAAACTGTTTGCAGGGAAGGACGGTGATTACAATATCACCTCGGCCCCTCGGGTTCGCACACGACATAGGAGTCGTGGCCCGAGTCGACTTCAGCGGTTCTTCGCCCGTCTGGTACGGGAGGTAAAATTCTAAACACCCGCGAATCTCCTGCAAGCGGGTTACTGGACTCCTTAAGGTGAATATGCTGAGGACTTGAATATGGACTGTTTTTAAATTCCTAGTAAAGGGCAAGGACTGGACCATATAGATAAGGGTTCGGATTTCATCACCGCTCCTTCTTGCCCGCCTTAGGAAACGAAACCTAAAGCGAACCTAAGCCTAAAATTTGGACTAGAAAGAGACTTATAGGGTATCGAGCTTAACAAGACATCATTCGAAAAATATTGGTTACTCTTTTAAGCACACCTCGAAGTTCTTGACGGTTTCTGCGAGTTGAATGCGTGACTGCGCGCATTGGATCGGTGAGGTTTTGGGTATCAAAGCTCCATGAGCTTCCCTCGCCTCGATTCAACTTGCTTAAACTCGGATTGATTCCAGAGGGGTTTGCTCAAATGTAACGAATTCCCTTTCGAAGGATTAGAAGCTGGTCTAGAAACAATCTAAGTGGAGCCATCATGCTGTTGGTTTGCTAGAAATCTTTAGGTTTGCTGTGGTAAATTCGAGTCAGCCTGTGTGTGATTGCTAGAACCTTCTGTTAGGATTTTTTTTATTTCTTTGAATTCTTTTAGTGTATGCCCGATTTTGTTAATAGGGCTTGGAAAAGAGATACTCTAGGTCGATTTGTTAGCGAAAAACCTAATAGTTCTTCTGATTTAAGCAGGGAGCTCGAAGACTCTTCTTTGGAGAGCCCTGGTTTTGGAAACTTCAGTTTTGAGAATGTCTCTTCGTGAGGAAAGTACCCCAAGTACTTCTGTTGTGCCAAGCGATGGCAACTTTGAAAGATTACATGTTCCCAACTAGGACCAACCGAGCTTCATGCATTAAATTGCCAGCCACTACGGCTAATTTCGAGATTAAAACCTAGTATTCTTCAGATGATCCCATATTCTTAGGAAGGATGATGAGAACCCTTATTTTCATATTAGGGACTTTGAGGAAATTTGTGGGACAATTAGAATAAAAGACCTTACTGATGAAGTCTTGAAACTTAAAATGTTTCCTTTTCCTTGAGAGATAAAGCCAAGGAGGCTGAACAACCTACCATCTGAATCCATTGAAACATGGCAGGAACTATTGCTGCTTTCTATATGAAATTCTACCTAAGCATAAACTGCAGC
Organism: Papaver somniferum; assembly: GCF_003573695.1. Taxonomy (NCBI): domain Eukaryota; kingdom Viridiplantae; phylum Streptophyta; class Magnoliopsida; order Ranunculales; family Papaveraceae; genus Papaver; species Papaver somniferum. The sequence goes on along the minus strand of NC_039358.1, from coordinate 198,248,319 downwards.
TGTTAGGCATAAAATTAGTGCTAGTGTGCAACAAGAGGGGAGAGTCTCTTTAGGTTTTTAGAGCGATTCAGGATCTCCTATCACAGTTGTCCTCACCATGGATTTGATAATATGGAACTCGTAAAATTATTTATGATGGTTTAGACTATTCGACCAAAATCATGGTTGAGTTCTATGTGCGCTGTGAGTTCACTAGTAAAAATGCTGATGATGCTTTTACCTTCTTAGGAGCTATCGCTGAAAAATCCCAACAGTGGGAATCTTGTATTGAACCCCCTAAAAGACTCTTAGTCAATAGAAGCAGCACCAATGTGGTAGATACAAGTTTTGGTTCAGATGCTAAGTTTGCTGCTTTATCTAGGAGGTTAGAAGCTTTGGAAATGGGCCAGTCTAAAAATAGGTCCCTTGTTGAACCTAATAGAGCCTCTCAAGTCTCTAGTTGTGGAATAGAGCCCGATAATTCATTTTGGGAAGGTCAGGTTAGTGAAGAGCAAGCCCATGCTGTCTATAACAATGCTAGGTTTGAGAACCGTCAAAAGTGTGACCCATACTCAGAAACCTACAACCCTGGTTGGAGAAACCATCCTAATTTCTCTTGGTCTAAGGGCCAGAGTCAAGGCCATTCTAGGAATTCTCAGCCTCCCCCAGGTTTTGGTTTTAAGAACTCTTCAGGTCAAACCCAGTTTCAAAACACTTCCGAGAAAAAGATCTCTACCTTAGAGGATACTCTCACTATGTTAGCAAATAACCATGAAATGCTGACAAAGAACCACATGAGCTTTCAACAAGAAACTAGGCAAGAATTGAAGAATAATTCCCAGAGTCTTGCCAAATTAGAACTTCAAGTAGGACAAATAGCTAAGTTCATAAGTGAGAGAGAAGATGGAAGGTTCCCTAGTCGTACTGATCCCAACCCAAAAGGAGAGAAATCGTACAATCATGTGAATGCTGTCACAACCCTTAGGAGTGGAAAGAAAGTTGACAACAAGGTTGCCATGCCTGATAGTGAACATGCTGTAGTTCACCCTGCTGAGCCAGAAAATGAGGAGACTGATAGAGTCTCCAAGGAGACCAATGAGGGTCCTGTTGAGCCCGGCTTTGTTCCCAGAGCCCCATTCCCACAGCTGCTAGTTCCGACTAAGAGGGAGTCCAACTTTAATGATATATTGGAGGTTTTTAAGCAGGTTAATATCAACCTTCCATTATTAGATGCAATTAGGCAGATTCCCTCTTATGACAAGTTCCTTAAGGACTTGTGTACGCGAAAGCGTAAATCAGTGTCCAGAAAAACCTTCATAGCTAGTCATGTGAGTTCTATTATTCAGAATACCACTACTCCTAAGTATAAAGACCCAGGGTCCCCTACCATTTCTTGTACAATAGGTAAGTACCGTGTTGAGAAAAGCGTTGCTTGACTTAGGAGCCAGTGTGAACTTACTGCCATACCATGTGTACCTTAAGCTAGGACTTGGTGAGATGAAACCTACCCAGATAACACTCCAGTTAGCTGATAGGTCCGTTAAAATCCCTCGTGGTGTGATCGAGGATGTTCTTATTGAGGTCGACAAGTTTATTTATCCAGTGGATTTCGTGGTCCTAGATACCCAACCTGTCCCCGACCCAGAGAACCAAATACCTGTGATTTTAGGTCGCCCATTCTTAGCTACGTCTAATGCGATCATAAACTGTCGAAATGGTATTATGAATCTATCTTTTGGTAATATGACTATTGAGCTGAATATTTTTAATGTAAACAAGCTACATTCTGAGCTAGATAGCACATGTATTGAAGAGGTGAACATGATAGGAACCTTAGTTCAGGAGTCATTACCAAACATCGTACCGGAAAATACATTGGAGAGTTGTTTATCCCATTTTAGCCTGGATTTCGACGATGATAGTAACATTGAACAAGTAAATGCTCTGTTGGATTCTGTTCCTATGTTAGATATTGATATATGGAAAGATAGGTTCGAACCATTACTAGCTTCTGAGTCTATCTTAATACCTTATTTAAAAGAGCCTCCTGAGTTGGAGTCTAACTATACATTTTTAGGCCCACCCGAGTCTTTCCCTGTGATTATAGCCTCCGATTTGGATAGTGATCAGGAAAGTAGTCCAGAGACCGTGCTTCAAGAAAATAAGGAAGCCTTAGAGTGGACCATAGAAGATATGAAGCAAGCTGAGGATGAACCACCTGATTATGACTTAGAGAAAGCAATTGACCTTTTTCAAGAACCCGATGGTCTAGAAATTAGGAACATTGTGACTAGTCATTGTAGAGGCACCCAAAATTCTAAGTTTGGGGGTAGAGATTGTCAATTATCCCCAATAGAAGTCCCTAACTTGGGACTCAAGCCTAGTGCATCTGAGGTATCGCTTGAGTGTATTCAGACTCCACAACCTGATCCGCCTGATAATGTCCAGGAGAAAATCCATATGTTAGAGACCCGTTTTTCGGATGAATCTGTTTGCCGAGACACTCATATGAAGCCCAAGTGGGCACCTCAGATAAATCCAGTTGTCTTGCGAGAAACTTTAGATCAGGTTGTGCTCTATCTGCTCATTTTTCTGATCTTGAGCATTTGTCTCCTATTTGTGGCAGTTCTATTTGGTCTTATGGACCCACAATTATTTCGACTATTGGTATACGACTTTGGAAGGTGAAAATTCTTTTTGAGGTATTTGATGTCTAGCTAATGACTATAAATTTAGCATTTACTGGGAGGCTCCCGCGTTCATGTGATACGGTAATATCCTTCCTTATTTCTTTTCCCTCCAGTGGTAATAGTTTCTCCTTGTTCATGCTTTTATTTTCATCCTTAGAACATTGAGGACAATGTAAGATTTAAGTTTGGGGGTGGGGAAGAAACACTTTTTGTTAGCTTTTAGTTGCAATAAATAAACTCCAGAGCCTAGAAATTTATGCCTATTGAGGATTGCACTAACTAATCTAAGTGGATGGAAGCATTTTGATTGTAGGAGTTTGAGGAACCAATCTGATTAGATGGAAACATCTAAAGAGTCTATTCATAAAAGCACAGAGCTCAGATGTTAGAAATAACATGATAGTTTCACCATATCTCGTTGAGTCCTTTTCACTTCTATTTTTATTTTATTTTGTTTTTAAACTATGTTTCTCTAAGTGATAGGTGGGGCCCACGATTCAAGTTGTTACCAATGCTAGGGTGAATTAGAGTGATTGAGATACCATGAAAAAATGAAAAAAAAAAAAAAGTTGAAAAGAAAAGATGAAAAAAAAATGAAAAAAAAAAAGAAAAAAAAAAAAAAAAAAGAAAAGAAATTGAGACCAGACCATTTGACCAAAAGGAATAAATTCAATAAAGTCGACCACTGGTACCCTTGTATTTGCCAGTGTTGATATTAGTCAGACTAGTATCTCAATCCATTAGGATAGGTTCATTTTGGCGGAGGCCTTCAGACAGATATGGGAAACGTCGTTCACTTAGTAAACATCAAAACCATACATGTTTTTCTATATCCATCTTCTTGATCTATCCATGTGATTAGTTTTGACTCCGAATATGATGTCCATAGTGCAACTATCTGAGTAGAGCTCTGTCACTTTATATGAATTTTAGTATGCTTGAGTGCAAACTCGTGTACAGCAATTGGAATTTCGCATCAGGGTACTTCTTCCTGTAGTCAATAAGTATGCCAACCAAGGAGATTCTTTAGTGCCTTCCAAGGTTCTGCGTAGATAGCTAAGGTCTGGAGTACAGGTTTTGTGGGTATATCTCTGGTAAGCCCACCCGAGACTATAACTCGGCCACTAGGGCCACCTAGGGGTTTAAAGGCTTATTGCATACGCTAAATGCAATCGACGATGCCTGCGACAATGAGTTAGGATTTTATTTTGTAGTTTTGATTTGCTCGGGACTAGCAAATAATAAGTTTGGGGGTATTTGATAGACGCATTTATGTGTATAATATAGCTCATTTGTATATATTGTTAGTACTCGATATTGTACTTATTCGGTTATTTTATGTATTTGTAGGTGTTTTTGGAAGAATAAAGCTTTTGCGGCGAAATTGGCTAAAAAATGGTTTTTGCGCCCGTGGGAGAAAATTACTATACGGACTCTCATTTTGGATAAGGGGTAACCTAATTACTAAGGGGTGACCCATTTCAAGGCATCTGCTAAAGGGAGACTGGAACTGGATAGGGGGAGGTCATCTTCAAAGTTTCAAAACTGGATTTTGGCGGGAAAAAAGGCAGCAGTGTCAACAGTTTTGGATCAAGGATTTGAGCGACCTAGCAGGCGATTCAATGGGCAAATTTGGTACCTACGAACTCTACAAGACATAAGGGACCTGTTAGAAGCGATTAGACCCATCTAATTGGGCTGGATAAGTCAGAAAATCCACACAAAGTCAAGACAGTGCACACGGTCCCTGTTTATAGTTTTGAATTGGTTTGAAAGATTAGGGAGAGATTCTTGCGTGGGATATACTTCAAAACAGTTGAGTTCAAGTCAGAGAAGATTTTGGGAGCAATAGAATAGCTAACAGACGCATACAAAGATCGACAGATGGAATTATTGTTAAAACTGCACGTGAAGAATAAGAGATTTATTCTCGAATTTGATCGAGTTTCTAGGGAATCTGAAGGCTATATGTAGTTGGGTTTTTGTCATAGAAGGGTTAGAAACCCTGAGGAGAGAATTAGGAGAGAGTTCAGAGCCGAGACGAAGAACAGAAATCATACCTGCTGCTGCTGCTGCTGCTCGAGGAGGAAGACGAAGAAGGAAGAACGGACTCGCAGAGTCAGTCGTTTTTCCACAGTGCTTACAGTGAAATCAAACTGTCGTTTCTCTACAGCATATCATTATTATCGTATATAAACAGCATCATCTGTTTTGTAACAGCGACGATGTAACACTTCTACAGCGTTGCGAATTTCTGTTTCATCTTATTTCTTCAATAAAAACACCTATTCAGCCATGAGTGATTATTTTGTGTGTGTTTTTACCATGAATAGCTAAACCCATTAGCCAAGGCGACGGAGGAAGCCATTGTTCCACATTAATTGGTATAATTCTAATTTTATTATTTATTTGCAATATTATTATTTGATTATTTGCATGGGATTGAATTGAAATATTAGTTCTTATTGAATAGTTGTGAATTAATTTGATGAAGCATGCTGGGTTTTAAATACTTTTGATGTTTTATACTCTTTGATTACAACTATTACTTCAAGAATATACTTGAGGAAAATATTAGAATTATTTTTAAAGATAAAATTGCATGAATATTATTTAGAGTTTACTATTTATTTGGTCAATGGTGGAATCCTAGTCTTGGTATTTTTCTCCAAAACTTTGAATTATTTTATTTAGTTCCCTGTTTAATTTAAATCTATAAAAATTGTTTTCTTCACAAGTCTGAAAAGACCCAGTTTTTACCACTACTACAATCACTATTTGAAAACCATCAAAGAGAAACTTGTAGAATCTGAAGCAAGGTTTAACTCTCAACAAATTAGTTTTGATGACAGAGAAAGTGCTTGTCTCTCTCGAGAAAAACGCCTTGAGGCTGATTTAGATGCTGCTCTTGATAAAATCAAGATGTTGGAAGATGACTTGAAAAAGTTCAATACTAGTTCAAGCAAATTAACCACTATGCTAGGAGCAAGTAAAAATCATCGTGATACACGAGGATTGGGCTATAAGGGAATAGATGCTCCAAGTATTAGAAAAGAGGTAAAATTTGTCAAGGCTAGTGATTTTCTTGTTTGGGCATCACAAGAAGTTGTGAAACCAAGATCATATGTTAAGGCTAATCCCCTTAATGCTACAGGTTGTAACTGTCTAACCTTTAGGCAAAAGAATCAGTGTTGTGATAAACCTATTTTTGTCTAAAAACATCATACAAATCCTTTTCACGATCGTAATGATTATCAAAAGGATAACTTCGTAAAGACGAAGACAAGATCCGATGTTCCCAGTTGGAGAGAGACTAACTTGCAAAAGAATAGTAAATCCAATCCTCTTTCGAGAAATCTTGAAGAGAGTAACGGGAAGAAGGTTACGGTTGTTTCTAAACGCACTCATAAGTGGGTTCCAAAGAAAGTCAATGACACTTTGAGTGTGAAAAGGAATGATCTCCCAGAAAATTCCATGATTATGGAGAAGGAAGTATCCATGATGTTGGAACTTAAAGAGTTCTTTGGAAAGATGGATTTGGATGTGAAAGGTTCTAAAAGTGATCTCTTTCATGATAATCCAAAAGTCACTTGTGGTGAGCAAGACATTGTTCACCTCAACACAACTTGAGTGTGTTTTAAGTGCATCCTCACCAAGGAATGCCCTGTTATGTATACGGTGAGGGAAACACGAAAATTGGGGCGCACAGATTATGTTTGGTAAGGTTGTAGAATTTAATTGGATTCATCTAAAAAGGTATGTCTATAAACTTGAGCAAGATTTGTGCTTTTATTTGCTTAGAGAACTTATAATGATTCACGTACCTTTCTTATCGTTCTTTTCTACCTAACTTGATCTGTGTTTAAGGTTCTTAAATATTTAGGTTTGAAAATAATAGTTCGGGATGTTTGGATTACATGGTACACATACCAGGTATGCATAACATCATTTAAAATCAAAATCCAGGGTTTTATTTACGCATACCCGTTTGCATACTGCTCCAGGATACGAAAATTCGTTTGCAAACCCGTATGCATACTTGACGTTGATATTCGGTAAATTTGTTTTGGTCGTAACTTCTTCGTCCGAACTCGGAATGACCTCATTCTTTTTGAATTATCTTCCTCGTTGAATTATCTTCAAAATGGTGATGAGAAATCCTAAATGTGAATGAGTTGAGGTTGGTCTTTGTCGCGTATCTTGTTTTTGAGTGTTTTGCTTCTTTATGTCGCACTTGTTCTACTGGACTTGGGCCTTGGATTCTTGGAGTAATTCTCTTCTAAGATCATTTGTAGATTTTACAAGAATGATGTTGGTGAATCACAAAGAAGGAAATTTAAGAATGGGCAGTAGTACACGTTGTTATGGGATTCTTGAATGTTCACAATCATCTTATGTGAACTATGATGCATGGTCTTTAATGACTTTGTATGTTCTTCTTTGTTAAGAAAATATTTTTATACGCTTTTGGTAACCACTCTTGGTGTAAATCCGTGCGAAAAAGATTGATTCTACCTTCTAAGGACAAAGATTGATTTTTTGCAGTATTAATTTTTATGGTTTTATATATTGCAATATGTTATGGGATATGTGTGTCTGCATCCGTGAACTATGATTGTCCCATACCCTGTCAAAAGTTATGTCTTTCATATGTCGAGATGCATATATGTATTGATAAGAGAATGAATAAACTTTTGACATGACAAAATTTTTAAGCCTATTATATGTCATTATGCAAATATTTATGGAAAATAGGATGAACTTTTGTTTACGAGGATTATGTCTATTATATGTCATTGTGCAAATAGTGATGAAGATAGAATGAATCTTTGTATATTCCGCAGTATTGATCTTCCATGATCCATATTTTATGTATATATTGTGCGGCTCCATAAGTCTTCTTATGTGAGCATTTCCAACTAAACAAATGATAGATTCGTTTGTGATTAATTTGGTTGTATATTCCGATTAAATTAATCATGGGTTCTCTTGTGATTAGTTTAATTGAGAATTTTTGGATACAAAATCATTTCCTTATGGTTTTTGGTGTCCAAAGAAATCCTTCTTTTCCTGTAAAAGTAAGGTCGCTCTTGTTGTTCTTTCGGGAATGACATCAAATGGGGGAGAGTTCTTTTGAACTTGTACTTAATTTCCATATCTTTGTGGGGAGTGCGGCTGTGGAATATTTTAGGGGTTATCTTGTATCTTTATAAACTCCTTGATGAATGCATTTAGCTTCGGCTTTATGATTGCATCTAAACAAGTTGATATGTACTTTTCCTTGGTCTTGAAGCATCTCCGTGGAAATTTCATTAGGATCCCGTTTTCGTACCATTGCCAATTTTATTGACAAAAATAGGGAGAATTAATATGTAGTTCACACTACAAATACATATGGTTTACGTGTTTTACAGATCATTATGTAAGGGGGAGTGGTTTTCATGTTGAGATGAAAGTATTGACTAAGGGGAATGATACATATCACCATATTATTGTTGCCGAAGTTATGATATAAGAACTTTGATACTGTGTAATAATACTATGACACTGTATAACAATGATCGAGAGCTTTTGTTTTCTCATTGTTATGGCTACAGATCTTCAACAACTATGATGCTGAATTGAACATCTATGGAACCATGGGAGTACTTGGAAAAGACGAAGTTTTCAAGTAATGTTGAAGCACCAAGGAGATCAAGCATGTGGACGAGAAGCTACAAAGTTTTATTTATTTTGTAATCCATACGTATTGATAGTTTTGCCACTAAAATTGACAAAGGGGAAAATTGTTAGAGCATTGCTCGGTCGAACTCGCATGCATTGCTATCTCAAGCATGTTTGACAAGTTTAGTTGTCAAAACTATATGTCTTGATTTCTAGACTACTTATTGCTAAGTCTCGGTTTAGGACAGTTTAGTGTAGTTGAGCTCCAGACTCCATGGTGATCATCTTACGAAGACGAAGAACTACTCAAGGAACCAGTGGAACTTCATCTGACTAAAAGGTATGTGGAGACTTGAACTTATCTATCACTCAAAAGTCTACTCTATCTCCTACTCTTGAGACAAAGTCGTATAAGTATGATAGTTTTCATACATACACATTTGCTATTTCGAGTCGGGTTTACTCGCTTATCTCTTTCTAGAAATATGTGTTGGTAAGCTTTCGCTTTAGCCACATTTCATCTTAACCCGTGACGAAAGTCATGATGACGTTTCAATCTTGAAAATAGCTTTGATGACGATAGTTGTGAATAACGACTGTTATAACATTATAGAAGAATGTTTCAATGATTGAAATGTAGAGTTGAGATTACGTAACCAACTATGGATATAAGCATATATAGCGTGTTCGCACATTAGTGTATAAATCCATTTGCCGGAAACCAAGTGTGTGCATATGTGTGCATACGGTATTGGTGAAGGAGACAGGTTGGGTACGCGTACCAGCGGAAGTTTTCAAACCGAAAATTTCTGCTGAGTTTGTAAGTTTGCAAACTGTTAAACCAGTCACCTTAGGTACGCATACCCGTACGCGTACCCACAGAAGTTTTCGACCGAAAATTTCTGCTGAGTTTCTAAACTCAAATCCGGTAGCTATGGTACACGTACCCGTACGCATACCCAGGATGGTTATATTTCTCAAATCGGAAGTTCATGAACTTGAACAATAAATCATTAAGGAATGCAATCTTTGCAAACCGTGGCTATATTGTTCATGAATTGATTCAAGTGAATCAAACCGATTTTGTTTCAATTGTGTCTATTCATAAAGACCTAATTAAGCAATTGAACAACTCTTCAACTAGTTCTTATGAGTCATTTGAACTAGTTATGTGAAGAAGATGAATACGGTTAATATGGAAGTGCTCATATGGCTAACCATTGGTTAACTATTTGTGAACCAATTAAGTGTACACGTTTAGGTACGGTTACTCAAACCTAAATGAAATACATTTCATTTGTGTGTGACAAACTAAGTCTCGATCTAACGGTTGAAAGATAGTGGCTTGGTTAAATCAGGTTTTTCATCTAACGGTAAATATTGAATGCTTTGTTACCAAGGTAACTTGGATTGCAAACCCTGATTTGAAAACTATATAAAGGAGACATCTAGCAACTGGAAAAACTAATCCCCACACCTCCTGTGTGATACTAGTTGGTTTTTCTAGAGTCGATTCTCCTTTAACCTTAGGTTTTTCTTCTCGAGACCCTGTAGGTTAACGACTGAAAGGCTTCATTGGGATTGTGAAGCTAGACGAAACTACTTCTCTTGTAGTTGAGCGATCTGATCTTGCCATTTTCTATCGTACGAGTTCAATTAAATAATTGATTTGAGATTATATCTCCGATAGGGCAAGATAAAAAGAAATCACAAACATCTTCGTCTCATCGTTTGTGATTCCACAATATCTAGTTTCGCTATCATACGATTTAGATTATTGTCAGGTGATTGATAATTCTAGGTTGTTCTTCGGGAATATAAGTCCGGGTTATCAATTGGTTTCTGTTTACCTTGATTTTATCAAAATACGAAACAAAACTTTTAGGTTTATCTGTGGGAGACAGATTTATCTATCATTGTTGACTTTTCTGTGTGATACAGATTTGTTTATTAAAGTCTTCGACTTTGGGTCGTAGTAACCCTTGGTTGTGGGTGAGATCAGCTAAGGGAATCAAGTGCGTAATATCCTGCTGGGATCAGAGACGTAAGGAGCGCAACTGTAACTTGAATCGATGTGAGATTGATTAGGGTTCAACTACAGTCCAGACCGAAGTTAGTTTGTAGAAGGCTAGTGTCTGTAGCAGCTTAATACAGTGTGGTGTTCAATCTGGACTAGGTCCCGGGGTTTTTCTGCATTTGCGGTTTCCTTGTTAACAAAATTTCTGGTGTCTGTGTTATTTCTATTCCGCATTATATTTTGTTATATAATTGAAATATCACAGGTTGTGCGTTAAGATCAATCAATTAGAATATCCAACATTTGGTTGTTGATTTAAATTGATTGACACTTGGATATTGGTCTTTGGTACCATCTAAGTTTATCTCTCTAGTATTTGATAAAGACTCGCAGTTTTCCATTTGCTTGAGTAAAGATGAAATCGAGAGATTGAGATATTAACTCTTTGATATACTTTTATCTAGATTGAGTCTGTCTGTCTAGTTGATTCTCTAGACAGTATATTGGAGTTAGTCCATACAGATTGCTAATCGAAATATTGGGTGAGGTTGTTAGACCCCCGCATTTTCAGTAACCATTTCTAGGATACTCCCACTTAACCAAAATCTCCTGCACACTTTTAATATAACCTTTCTTATGCATAGTTGAGAAATAAAATTCTCTTGCTCTCCTGATTTCCAAGTCAAGAGGTTTAAGAAGAACAAACCTTTCATTTTCATAATTCCATCTGTTTCTACCATTCCAAATACACCATAGAACATGTGGGATTATCTAATTCCAACTAATTTCACCAACATATGCATCAATTGAACACAACTGCCTAAGAAATGTTGGTGTCATGGTATCCAGATTGAAATTCTTACATGTCAACATACTTAACTTACTCCATATAGGGGCTACTGCATTACAATTGAAGAACAAATGATATACAGTCTCAAAATCATTTTCACGAAAAAACAGCCAGGATTAGGGGAAATTCCATTTCTATAAAAAGACTCATTTAAGTTCAGTTTATTGTGGCAAAGTTTCCACAAGAGAAATTTAATTTTTTGTGGGAAATTGCTACCCCACAAGTACTTCTAGTCCAAATTGGTATTTTGATTACCAAGTTTTCTGGAAATAAGAAATATGTCTTTTTAACACTAACCTTGTCGTCTTTCCTATGACTCCACACCATCCTATTAACACTAATATTGATAGGAATAGAATGGATTTTACTCACCACATCTGCAGGAATCTGATTACTAACAGTAGCGAGATTCCACTGCTTAGTAATGAGATTAATGACATTCTTAACTCTAAGACTAGCCAAATTTTCAAAGTTCAAATCAGAAACAACAGCCAAAGGTAACTCTGAAACCCATGGATCCTTCCAAAAGTCTACCTTGCTGCCGTCACCAATACACCATCTAAGGCTACCTTTTATAGCATCTCTCCCTTTCATTAAGCTTCTCCAACTATTTGAACAGCCAACAGGGCTACAAACAGTTTGCCGGTTTATGTTATGCATCTTCCTAGAGTCTTTGTCCCCACCCCATAAAAAGTTTCTTCTATATCTAACAATTTTACTAAGCAGACCTTTTGGCAATTTTAACATTGACATAACATGATTTGACACAGGATCAAGAACAGATTTAATTAACACACTCCTGCCAGCCATGTTAAGATTTTTGGATTTCCAGCCAGCCATCCAATTACTAAGTTTCTCATGTAACTCAAAGAAAGTTTTTGCCGTAACTCTACCCCATTCAAGTAGAATGCCAAAGTACTTACCTGGAGAAGTAGCCACCTGAACTTTGAGAGCCCTAGCCATGCCCATTATAAAGCTTCTACCAAGGTTGCTAGATGTAGGAAGAGTAGACTTAGCATCACTAACAATCTGCCCAGATCACCTACTAAACTTTTCAAGGATAAGTTTCAAATTACAAGCATTTTTGTAATTGGCCTTGAGGAAGATAATGCTATCATCTGCATAAAATGAGTGAGTAATTGTTGGAGCACCTTTAGCCACAGTAAACCCTTGCAAGTACTCAATACCTTTTTGAATTAATCTGGATGGACCTTCAAGACAAAGTATAAATACAAATGGAGACAAGGGGTCTCCAAATTCCATGCTAGGAGCACCGTTTATAAGAACTTGAAAAGACACGGTGTTAATACAATTCATTATCAATCTCACCACTTTATCATCAAAACCAACACAATTAAGGATTTTAGCAATAAATGGCCAACTAACCATATCATAGGCTTTATCAAAATCAAGTTTAAGAGCCATCTAACCTTTTTTTCCTTTCTTAGCCTTAAAAGAGTGAATAACTTCATTACAAATGATGGTAGAATCAAAACTAGACCTACCTTCAATGAAAGCATGCTGATCACTATAAATGATTTTATTCAAAAGAGGCCTGATTCTATTGGTCAGAATCTTAGTTATGATTTTCATAGCATAATTACAAAGACTAATTGGCGTATACTCTTTAACACTAATATGACTGTTATTCTTAAGAATCAAAGCTAAAAAAGTTGTGTTCAACCTATGATCTAACGTTCCATCAGTGAAAAATCCTTAACCATCTTAACTATACTTGGGCCAACAATATCCCAATATTTTTGAAAAAAAAGTCCTTGCAGGCCATCAGGCCCAGGGGCTTTCATAACACCGAGTTGTCGCATAACATTTTTTATTTCCATAATAGACACTTCCCTAGTGATACTAACATTCTCATTCTCAGACACAATACATGGAAAGAGAAACTCGATTTCATTATGATCTAAACCAGTATTAGTGGAATTAAAGAGACCAGAGAAATTGCTAACAATTTCACGCTCAATATCTTGCTCAGTATTTAGCCACTTACCATTAAGGTCCTTTAATATGCGAATGGAGTTCCTCCTTCTTCTAACCAGAGTAGAAGTATGAAAGAATTTGGTGTTTAAGTCACCCTCTTTAAGCCACTCAACCCTTGATTTTTGCTTCCATAGAACCTCCTCCAGGTGAAGAAAATTTAAATACTCATACAAACAAGTAATCATGTGGTTTTTGGCTTCCACGGCAGGAGAATTGTCAAAATCATTTTGAGCATAATTCAAATTAGCAAAAGCACAGTCAATTCTGGTATATAAATTACAAAAAACATTCTTGTTCCAAAGTTTAGCGTTTTTTTGAAACCTATCGACATTCTCAAAATAATTTTGACTACTATGGTTTAATGGGTTGTTCCAACTATCTTTAACAACATTCTGAAACCTAGGGTCTTTGGTACATATAGTGTGACAGACAGGAAAATTTCCCCTCTAAAGGGTTGGATTTCAACCCGATTAGCAGGGCAAACTCCCGTGCATCACTCGAAGTATAAAACAGTAAGGATACACAACATAAAATCAAGGAAAAAGAAATCAAGGAAAAGAAATTTAAGGCTCTAACAAAGTCGAAAGAAATTACTATAATTTAACAATACCAAACTATAAGTATGGAAATTTAGTAATTAACAATCAAGTGTAAAATTTTAGAACTTTAGGCTAAACAACATGAAAACGGAGGCATGAACAGGAGATACAATTTAACTGGGATATATTTCAGATGCAATCACACTTGCGAAATGAGTAGGAATTTAAGATGGAATAAGCACAAAAGGTTGCAAATACCCCTAGTAGTTCAGGTAAGATAATTTAGGTTAGTTTAAAGTTAGCCCCCAAAGTATTACGTATGGTAGAAAATCAAAGTTTGCAAGAGCCATTCAAATAAATAACCACATGAAGAAGAGACAAATGAACTAAAACATGAGTGAAATTCGCAGCACTTCATTTCAGAGATCCAACAGTACTAATCCAGTTAAGTCTAAAAGATGGTAATATAAGTAAAAACAGACCCATATACATATACTTAAATTTAGACATTTCATTTACGTCATAACTAAGCAAAATGCGACAAAATGCATATCAGTCGATACCGATATAAAACTATCCAACAAGAAAAGATTCCCATATTTTATATGCAACAAAATATAATAAAGGTATGGTTCATAAGCAACATCAGACCACCCCAAAGCCGTCCCCGTGATATACATATAATGGCAAAGATCTCATCTCATAAAAATGACAAGAACTCAAAGTAATCAACTAATTTTTCACGGACAGGAAAATATTTCCATTCATAAATTCAATGTATAATGCCGAGAGGTGTCAAGTTAAAAGAACATGGTGTAAATAAGAAACTATAAGAAGACAGTATAAATGCAAGGGATCCAATCCCATGTTACCCAAACACCTTTTGATATTGATTACAACACAAGGCTATTTGTCAACCAAAGCTTCCTGTGTAACCAAGTTTAAAAATTCCTTTATAAAATACAAAGACATTACATTGAGAACTGGGTAGCAAGTAATTATACCGTTAAACCAAAGTGCAGATCAAAGCAAAATATGTGGAGAAATGGATCCTTTCCAAAACAGGTGGTTAATTAAGATCATGCCATCATAGATAAACAATTTAGTAACTAAAGAGGTTCCAAAAATTTTAGCTTAAATTCCCTCTCGGTAATGTCGACAAATCAAAATGAAATCAGGAGTTTCTTGTAAAATTCTCAATTTCCAATATTGATGGGATTAACGAAATTAACAAAGCATTAAAGCACAAGAAGCATGAATAAAACTAACTTAGGGAAAGCATGAACACACCACTTTGGCTATGTTTTCCAAATATGCAAGAAAATGCCAGCTACTTATAGAGTTTTCAAGTACGTATTTCGTTGGGTCATTTTCTCAAACAGTTGAAATCTTAGTTTAAGAATTTTGGATGGAACTTGAAATTCAAACTTGATAGCTGCATGGCATTTTTAGTCTAAACTTTCAAAAGATAATTCGTAACATTTGAAACTAATCACAGTACAAATCCAAAGATTGAACACAGAGAACATTTAAGATTTAAAGGCAGAAAATTAAAAGTACAATTGAAAATACCATTAGTAACAATGGAGAAAACTCCCCTACCTTTTGCAGAGTACAAATTCAGCCGCAAACCGTTGATGGGTTGAACTCGAATTTCAATTTTTAAAACTACAATTTCTTTTTTTGTTTGAGATCGTTTGAGTGGAAAACAGAAGCAAATAGATTTTATTTTGGAAAGAAAAAAAAAAGAAAACGAAGTTCTGTTAAAATTCTTATAGAAGACAGAAAAAGGCGAAAACACCCCCCGCTGCTCATGCCTTACTCGTGGTTCTCATGCTCAAAATATCTAATGTTTCCCCTGGTCTACCACTATTCATGCTCACTAAAGCTACTAAGGGTAGGGCAGTTCATGGTCGGTTTTGGTTCGGTTTCTAGCCAAACCAAAACCGAAACCAATACTATTGGTTTCTAAAAAT
This sequence comes from Papaver somniferum, assembly GCF_003573695.1. Lineage (NCBI taxonomy): Eukaryota > Viridiplantae > Streptophyta > Magnoliopsida > Ranunculales > Papaveraceae > Papaver > Papaver somniferum. The sequence continues at coordinate 198,232,606 of NC_039358.1, read as the reverse complement.
CTAAACCAAACCAATCCATTAACCATTGGTTCGGTTTCCAAATGGTTCCAGTTGGTTTCGGTTTGTCCCAGTGGTTTTTGGTTAACTAATAATTATGTCAAACCAAAAAAAAAATACACAAATTTACAGATAAAAAAAATCGTAGTTGCCGAATGTATTGGTTTACACAAATACACAGACAAAAAAAATAAAATAAAATAAAATATCAAGAATAGTTAAAGCTTACTCTAATTCTAGAGATCAAAAGAAGATATATAATATATCTTAATTTAGTTATTGGCAAATAAAAAAGAAGGAAGACGGGAAGAAAAAAGTCGAGTAGCAGCAGCTGTAGTTGGGGTGGAGAAGGGAGGCGGCTGAGAGAAGGAGAAAGAGAAAGAGGGAGAGTATCATAATGAAATATTAGATTTAAGGTTTCTATTTATCCTCTAAATCAATGGGTAGAATCTAATACTTGTAAATCGACGGTAGAAACTAAGTTTAAAAAGTAATCGGTTTTCCAATGGTTTTTGGTTCGGTTTTAGAGGTCAAACCAAGCCAAAACCACCACTATCGGTTTTCCACTTTCTACACCGTAACCAATCCATTAGTAAATGGTTCGGTTTGGTTTCTTCCTAATTGGTCTGGTTTGGTCCGGTTCCAGCGGAAAACCGAAACCATATTCAACCCTAACTAAGGGATAACCATTTAGCTAAGGAAACTGAAACTTGGTTTAGGGCACTCTCCACTATTATAAGCATCATCTACTGGGATCCCACATGCTCACTGCACAGTTCTAGCTAAATGGGTTAGGCTCGGCTCAAAGCCTAAGAGAAATTTTAGCGTCGTTACATATAACCTCTAACTTAAAAGGTCTTTGTTTGAAATTCTTTTTAGGTTCCAGATCAAATAAAACCACTTTATGATCAGAATTAAAATAAGAAAGGTGAAATACCTGTGCATTATGGTAAGTTTTGCACCATTCCTTATTAGCAAGAACACGGTCCAGCCTTTCCTTGATGTTAGCAAGACCAACTCTCTTATTATTCTACGTGTACCTAGGCCCATTATCTCCCAAATCGATCAGACCACATTGGCCCATGACATCTTTTAACTCTTGCAGCTGACTAGCAGACGGCTCTTTCCCACCAGCTCTTTCACTCCTTGTTCCAATCGTATTCAAGTCTCCCATAACCATATGACCATCCTGGCCAAACTCAGTAATGGCACCAAGTTCCTCCCAAATCCTCTTTCTCTGAACTTTATTTGTACTCGCATATATGGTAGACATTATCCATGGGATTTTGAACTTTGCCGTAACAACAATATGAACAACCCATCTAGAATTCCTAGTGTCCTGAAGATCAACTTCCTCAGGATCCCATAAAATGCACATCCCCAAAAAAAACCTCGGGATGAATAACAATTGACTTAGTAAAACCTAAGCGGCTAACAATATCTGCAGCATGAGAAGCAAGCACTCTAGTCTCTAGCAAGGCCACAATAGTTGGCTTATGTATCTTGATCAACTTCTTCATAATACGAACAAAAGAGGGTCTAGCAGCCCCCGTGCAATTCCAAACTAAAATCTTCATTGAGAAATTATCGATACACTTAGCAAAAGAGACTGACCTAGCAGGTCCTCTGTGGGTTGGGATTTACATTCTCCTTGCAATTGCTGCCTTGTTCAGCTCCAGAATTGGAGTAAACTTCGTCTTGAACTGTCGCTAGTAGAACAAATCCGGATCCAAGTGAGTGCTGAACAGCATCTCGAACTTCCAAAAATTATTTGGGCTTCTTATGATTGTTGGGGTTTCCACCGTTGGATCCATTTCCTCCACTAGGATTATGCTTCTTCCCACGTCCTAGACACGCATTCTAGATCTTCCCTTTCCTGATTTTGAAACTCCTTTGGGTCCAAGTAAGTCCAGTTTGAAGGGGAAAATCTTAGTGGGATCAAGACCTGATTGATTCTGTCAATGAACTCCAGTCCAGTTGTTCCTGGGCATGCACTACCTCTGGAAAAATTTGGTACATCAACCTTCTCATCTATGATATATCCTCCATTAAATAAAGCTTTAAGTCCACCTGTGATATCCGTTCTATCATTATTTCTGTCAGGTATTTTTGCATGGCTTGAAGCTCATCTTAAGCTCTTCGAACTAGAAGATCTTCCACCTTCCATATTACTTCCACTGTACTTGGAAAGATTGGATATGCCTCTTTTCTTTTAATGACAAGGTTAAATATCATTAACTATAAAATATAGTATAGTAAGTTTACAAGTTCGTTTTCATCAAAAACATTGGATAGAATTCAAAACTCTTTGTTGTATATTTGATGACATATGTTGGAGACTTTTTATCCGTGCTTCTTTATCTATGTAATCCGCAACTGAGTTATGTTTTCTGCTCATATACTTAACCTTGCATGGTGTTTTCCACAGCCAAAAGATTTTTATTGCTTACCATGTTAACTGAATCTGTTAATGCTTTGCAGTTCGTCACTATGGAAACGCTTGACAAGATGTTTTCGCTCATTTAGATTCCTAGACTTTAAACTACTTAGATTCCTTTAACAAATATTTTAGTTCCGCGTGAAACGCCGAAGATGCCCACTCAGATCCCGCTGATATATGCATGAAAGTTTCTTGATCTACCGAATTTAGGATAAATACATAGCTAATGGAGAAGTCTTCTTTCTTAAAAGAAACATCAGTAAACACTATCCAATCCGAATTTAAGTATGATTATTTGGTTCTGTAAATTGTTCTTCTATGAGGAATATTTTCCCTATTGACATTTTTTTGAGGTATATGTTGCAAGAAACTCTTGAGTTTTTATATAAGGTTGGTCGAGTTTGGATTGGATTTTTCAAAAACTACGGAACATCTATGTTTCCATATGAACCATGAGGTGGTTGAAATTTTGTCCGAGTAATGCATGAATTTAGGATCCGTGATACACCCTTTAACCCGGGTATTGACCGAATCCGTACAAATTCTTGTATTAACAGTTTCAAGAGAGAATCCAAACTAGACAGCTCTAGCAAATGTACAAAATTTAATCAGGTGTTGTTCAATTTCTTGCTCCTGAGAGCCACACATTAGGTAAACCATTGTTATCTCTGCATTGTGGGCCCGAGTCTTGAGTCAGTTGGAAGATCTTTCTGAATTAAATTCCAGATGGATAATTTTATTCTTGGGATTACTTGAATTTTTTTTTTGATGTTCCACTCTAATTTTGTTTTCATCTTGAAGTTTTGGTGATATGGCTTGGATTTCTTCTCTAAGTATGGAGTAAAATAATCTTCATGTTTTCCTTGATCCCAACTATCCTCTGCAGTTATCAACTCTTTAACTATTTGTGGTGCCGGTTATTGAATATCCGTGTGTTTGGGGATTATATCTCTATTAGGAACTCATCCGTCTTCCCATATTTTTGTAGAAGATCTATTTTTAACTTGTAGGATTTTTGAAATGACTTTTTCATGTTTTGGATGATTTCGGGGGCTGAAGCAAATTCCGACTTTTGAAGATTGAACACTTGTCCCGTATTCTCGCGAAGTCAGCTTTTGTGAATAAGAAGCAGCCACTCGTGAAGAAAAGATGAGATATATTCGGTGTATTTTTATTTTATTTTAAACGCAGAGAATTTTCTATCCTTAATTGCGTTTCTAGAATTCTAGATAGAATCTCCATGCATAGTAGAAAAAGGCATGGACATAACGGGTCACCTGCATGTCTTAAACCTCTTGAAGTGGTGAATTTCGGACCAGGAAATCCATTAAGGAAGATGGAGAAAATGGTGGTCGATATACATTGCTTGACAAGATTTACCCAAAAATTACTGAATCTAAAAGCCATGAGAGACAAATTAATGAAATTCCACTTAACCATATCAAAGCCTTTTGATAGATCTAATTTTAACGTAAATACGCGTTTTTACTTTTGAAATTTTTATTGTACGAATTAGCTCATATGCTATGATACCGTTATCAGCGATTTATCTCCTAGGAAGGAAAGCTGGTCGACTAAGGGAGATTAGCTTATTCAGAATGGATTTTAGTCTGATTACTAATATCTTGGATAAGATCTTGTAATTATATTGCTTAAGCTAATGGGCCTGAAGTCTACTGGGGTTTGGAGGATGACTATTTTTGGAATTAGGGTTATGAAAGAGTAATTGAACTCCGGATTTAGGTTTACCAGTTAGCTAGTCATACAAAATAGCAAACATTTAGTCAAGTTCAATTAGTATTCAAAAAAAGATAAACAAACCGTGAGAAAACTAATATCCAAATTAAATAATTTCTTACTCGAATTCTTTTTATCCTTTTGGCCCTAACGCATTTAGTAAGAACCTGCCCTCTTGTGGGTATTTTCCTTTTCAATTGGCCCTTCCACATCCAGATGGAAGGGCCAATTAATTATGTTTTACTTGAAATAAAAAGTAATTCTTTGATTATTTTTTCCCGTTGATAAAAAAAACCTCCTGTTGATTACGTTTTATCTTTCTTTATCCTAGATGAATATTGGATAAAATAAGTTGTTCTCCTGTTGCGTTGAAGTTTTGAAAATAGACGTTTAAATGCCACCCAAAACTAAGCGTTGAACATGACGTGACGCCCATTTAGAATTTCATCAAAAGTGAGCGCGCCCCCAAACGCGTCACAAAGATAAAAAATCAAGAATTCCTTTAATTCGCATTTGTCGCCCGATGAAAGTTCATTCATGACATCCATGTATTTCGTAGGCCAACATCCCTGACCTAACACGATGATTTGCCCACACATCCTAATATTTTAATATTGCTGGCCAAATGGTACTTTGGGAGTCTAAACCGACCACGCAGCGCACAACAATGGATGTGTACGCAACATACCACCAATATCATATAACGCGGAATGATAAGAGAGCGATAGATAGATAGATACAGCTAAGATAACCCAAATTTCTTATCACAATTCGCTGTGTATATTCAAACAACTAAGAAAGATTAACAGTCTTCAATCATACATCTTCTCTTTACGAATATATTTTTACATATAAATATCTCCACTTCTCTTCCTTCAAACTCATCACTCTCAATTTCAAAACACATCAAACAAGAAAACAACTCTCTTCTATCCCAAGCACAAATTCCTTTCTGCACTACCCATTTCTAATTCTTTTATCTCCAAAAAGAAAAATGAAGATGTCTTCAGTATTCGCAATTTTCATGATCATGGGTTTATTATCAACCTCATCAAGGGCTCAAGCTCCGGCAGCAACACCAACAGTTGCACCGGTTCCTATTGCCTCTCCACCTACCGTTGCACCAATACCAGCAGTTTCATCACCAACACCATCAGTTGCACCATCAGCAGCACCAGTTACATCACCAACTCCATCACCTACCGTTTCACCAACATCAGCCCCTACTCCATCTTCATTAGCTCCAACACCTGCTACTGCTAAAGCTCCAGCTGCTGCTTCCCCTGGTACCACCCCTGCTTCCGCTCCAGGAGCTGATGGTCCAGCTGCTGATGCACCATCATCAAGTGCACACAGATTTGTTGCTATCGGATCTGGTTTTGTTGGTACCTTTGTTGCTTCTGTTTTCTTATTCTAAGCCCAAGATTATTGAGCAAAGGATAGCCGTCAGAATTCTATCTACGGTTCGGTTGAACGGGCGTGATTTGAGCTCATCATTCTTTTTTCAAATTCGTGTGTAATTCCATTTTTGTTACTATAATTTTTTCTATTTTGATTTATTATTCTTTGTTTGGGACCATCACTGTGACGGTGATAGGACGGTGGGGATGGATGATTCGGTGTACATTGGGATACTTTTGAATAGATAATAATTCTTGGTGAGATGATGGTTGTTAAAAAAATTTATTATGGTTAAGTCGCTGATTATCACTTAATAATTTCCAAGATATCAAATTAACAATTGCATTTTGCGTTGAGACCAAAATATTTTTTGCGTAAACATTTTTTGCTTCCACAACTAAGAGTCTGAGAACAACAATTTTTCGTTTAAATGATCCAGAAATAATCTACGTGTTGATGTGTTTTTCTAGAGATGGGTTAGATTTGAACTATCATCATCATTAATTTTACGGTTGCGTTGCAGTGACATCTACAAAATTACTACTGATTTAGAGTTATATATATTTATATTTAACAGGGATGGGATCCGTTGACATGGTTATATTGATATAATCTTCACATTTGAGCGTCATTTTTTCTACTGAGTCCACCGACAATGAATTTGAAGCTAATTTTTTGTGACATGTTCTTCTTATAAGTCACTATATTCCAACAAAAAATGAGAGCATTCCGAGATGTATAAAGCCACCATCTACGATATTGAATATCATGAAGATTAATGGTTGAAATTAAAATTTGTGGATGGTGGAGTTTCGTATTTCAAAATACTTTCATTTTTGGTAGGAATGTAGAGTTTTATATGAGGAACATGTCATCAAAATATTAGCTTCAAATTCATTGTCAGTTAGACTCAGTAGAAAAAATGACGCTAAAATACGAAGATTATGTCAATATAACCATGTCAACGGATCCTACCCTTTTTAACATGAATAGAATTAGATATGTATTATTGTTTTAAAAATATATTTTGAATGAAAAATATTAAAATATAACAAAGGATTACTGATTCATTGGTGTTGTGAGTAATTGGATATGACTCATTAATGTAAGTTGGCTAGCTAGCCATAGAAAATAGCGAGAAAACGGAATCCAGTACACAACTAAATCAAACCCTTTAAACTCCTAATCCATGTGAGGTCATGCGTCGCGCGATAAGAATACATACTCTTGGGTGAACGTCCCCGCCCCCTTAAAATTGGTATATTCCATTTTTCTTTGAATTACTATATGATAACCCGTACTCCGCACCGGATATGGTTTTTTGGTTTGATTATGAATTTTTAATGTGTTCCCTTTGCGACGCCGCATTAGGAGCCTTATATCCTTTTTATGGTGCCCGTCAAGTAGGATAATTATCTAAAGTAAATAGATGAAATATTTGGAATAATGTTACATTTTCATTTCTATAATAGTCAAGTTTACTTAAAATTGTTGAAAATTACTGGCAGCACATGAACGTCAACCGCGTAGCAGATTCTATTTAAAATAAGTGAGAAGTAAAAGAGTTGAAATGTGGAAATGGAACTCCATTCTTATTGTACTCTTCACATTGAAGAAACAGGGGTGTGGATGTCACTTGTTTCCTTCACCCTTTTCAGTGGTTCAAGTCCATTATCTTTGTTACTGCACCACCAGTTTCTCGTAGCTCCACGGACACTACCTCTCCCTAGTGATCCTGACAATTCCAACCAATCCACTAATGCAATTCTTAATAAATATGCTAACGGGATTTGGAACTTGGTCTAATCTGTACATATATGATTAAATATGCATCCTGGTCCAATGACATTAAGAGACCATTACGGAAGCATGCACCGTTTTGTATCATCATTTGTATGTTTAATAGCTAGATAACAAAAGTTTATATGTACAGAAGTACTTGGGCATGGTCCGCAATGCCAAAAGTAGCCAGATCTCCTTGATGTTTCACCCAATGAAGTGGTGGTTCCCTTTTTCCGATCTGCATCAAAACCAAAACAACTAATTAGTCATCCATATTAAGAGGGAAAGAGAGAGGGTGAGAGAGATGTTATATACTTACCAGTGGAGAGGTATTTGGAAAAAGAGAAAGCAGATGGAAAGAGTGAGTTTTCGGAGGTAGAAGAGGAAGAGTATTTAAATGTATTGGCAGTTGAAGTTGCCCCCACCCTCATTTCCATTGTTGATTTGCTTAAGTTTTTCACGAACGCAATGTTCTTACAAAACTTTGTCTTGGGTTGCTAGATATAGATGGAACAAAAAAGTGGGTAGTCTTCAGTCAGTGAACATGTGTGGCTGGATAAAGTATGGGACCGATGTTTTGGATGATTTATAACTGATATTTTAGAAATAAAAAAGATGAAGAAACAATAAAAATGGAGTTTTAGGAACCTTCATATCTGATGTTCCGTTTGTAATATTGAATTCCAACAACAGCAAAAAAGTGTGAAATTAAGATAAAGAACATAAACTAAATGTAACTGCACATGTACATCTGCAGTTTAAGATTTCATGAGAATTAAATAGAATTTTTTGATCTTTTGAGGTTGCTAACCTTGTATCAAGTTATTAGATGTTTTTCCCGAGCCGTTAAAGATGTTTTTACCCTCCCAATAGTTGAACTCTCACACAGGGAATGAAGACTCCAAGCTTGGTTTTATAAACCAATTTAGAAACATATAAATGATTGTAACTACTCAAGTCTGTCTCATTGTTAATGTAATGTTAGTGGGAATTTGAAAAAGAGATAATCAGAAGACAAACCTTGTAAGCCCTGAAAAATCTCTTCTTCCATCAACATGACTGATTCTCGAACCCATGCATTTCATTTCCCAATGGACCTTAATATTGATCACCCGGATTTGATGATGATAGTTTGTCTGCTTAGGATCTTCTATAGTTACCCTGCCAATGGGGACCATCGTTAAAATTCAAACCACAAAATTGATAAATTGATAAACAGAAATAGAGAATCACTACTGGGAATTTTGGATATATCGAGTTGTCGAGAAAAATAAGATAAGGCAGATTTTATATCAATCCCGTTGTTAAGAATAAGAATAACTTTGACGCAAAAAGAAAAGAAAAAAAAAGAGAGTAAACAGAAAAATGAATGAATATGATTAGCGAGTTACATTACCCAAAATCTTCATTGTATAACACTTTTTTGTTGGATCTAGTATCATCGATCGTTATCATACCTATTTTCATGAAAAAAAAAAGAGACGGAGAAAAAGAAAGTGAGGTAAAGGAGTTTTGTGATTCATTAAATAACTTGTTCTTACCTTCTTTTTTGGTTTCTCTTTCGAGTGTGGATATCCCGGTAACTTCTTTTGGTTGTGGTGATGTACGTGGTCTTATTGGTGAAGAAGAAGTGGGAAGTTATTTACTGACTTAACGAACCTGAAGGTAGAAAGTGTGGCAGTTGTTTACCGGGATTCTATGTAAGTTAGGGTGTAAATTACGGGTGTAAATAGAGTGTCAACTCATGAAAATTTATAGTTGATGTGGAGCCACAATCAATGAGAGATCTCTATTTTGGAATACTCAAACCACAATTGTCCACATCAGGTTTTGGTGGGGTCAGAACGAAAGAGAATTCAATATTTAGTTTCAATTATTATCTTGTTTGATTAATTGATTGATTGATACGAATGTAACAGTAAATACCGGTTTTTAATGAAAAACCAAAATGGAAAACGAAAAAACAGTCTTCCCGTAAACATAAAAGAAAAAAAGAAAAATACTTTTATTCGAGTTTTCTTTGCCGTCTCTTCACGAACTCACCACACGATTTTCTTCCGTGACTAAGTGCTACTTTCTTTGATTCTTCCGCGAGATGGAGAGGTAGAGTAGATAGTTTTGGGGGTTTCTCTTTTAATCTTCTTTTGTTGATTCTCTTTTAATCTTTTTTTGTTGTTGATTGAGGTTTTGAGACTGTTTTTTTTTCCTTTTAAGATTTGAAGAAGTGGTTTTGTGTTTGTGTTGTAGGAATTCGTCGATTGAAGAGGAAAGCTTGGGTTTTTGATACAGTGGATTGCAAACAGATTCAATTTTGTGTTTGTTTCTCTGAAGCAATAAACCCTAACTCTATTTTTTTTTCTAAAAATTTGCAGGTACGATTTTTGTCCAAGATAAGTTACGGAGAAATCCTAATACCCATTCAAGGTGATTTTACTCTTATTCTAATTACTGATAACTTTCAAAATTATCTGTGTTGATATACATACATTCTTAGCATCTCTGAGACTGTCACAGTAAGTTACTTTTTTTCAGTAACGTTGATATACATACATTGTTAGCATCTCTGAGACACAATAAGTTGCTTTGCACTGATTTTTTTTTTGTAGAGATCTATTCTGCAGAGGTTAGAGTTGTCACAGTGATCATCAGCTCAAAGATGACAATTGTTTTGTTTTTATCCACTGCCCCTTAACGAAAGGTTCACACTGTATTTTATGCATATGCGCTTGACAGTCGCATGAGCTGTCAATTTTTTACTAGGAATTGGCCCGTGATTTGTGCAGAAGATCTGTTTAAAACATAGTGGTAAAAGGACTAACTAATTCGCATCCCTCTTGCTCATTGCTTTCATCAAACTATGGTTAACAATTTTGGCTACCATTTAGACTGCCTGTATACTGATTACTGTTTCGACTATCTTATGATTTCCATTTCAGGTTTTATGGAAAAGAATGAAGAGGAGTGTGCCAATTTATGATTAATAAATAGTAATATGTATACATAGATGCTGAAGTAGTTGTAAAGATGAACTTGGCTCTTGGGATCCAGGTAAAAGATAGTGAACAAATACCAAAACTAATCTTAAACCAACGGGAGTGGCAGGCCCATGAGTTTTCCCTTTGATTATGTGTAATGAATTTTTTAGATTTTGGTCAATTATGGTTGTTACTCTTTTTGTTAGTGTTTTCAGTTTTTAGTTTGTTTCGGGTTCATTGTCAGTTTATGTTCTGGGATATACCTCATCTTTAAAATATGATACTTGCTTGCAGGCCTACTTCATAACCAATATGGAGCCAATTAAGTTTTGGGAGAGTAAACATTGAGTTACCTATTCACGGCTTTCTTGAAGTAAAGAATGGAAGAGTACACTGACAACTAAGAGCTCAGCCTGAGTAGTAAGTCGTGCTTTTAACATTAAGTTAAAGCAGCTGTAACTGGATCTTCGCGACAGTAGGCATTTTGGAAGAGTAAAGGAAGGTAAGGTGATTTTGAAAAATCAGTCCAGAATTATCCTTTGTCATGCATTTAAATTTATTTTGTCTTTGTCTCCTGCAATGATTTTAGGCTTAGACTAAATAAATTAGAAATTTCATACTCCAGGATATAGAGAGATCTTGATGAAAAAAATGGTCGTTCGCTCCAGGAAATTCCTATTCAGAAAACACGATACCCTGATATATCAAGCATGAGGGATTCGGAAATTCGTTAATCATGAAGGAGATACTACAAGTCTACAACAAATCGGAACTCTAGGAAGAATTTGGCAGGCTGAGGGAAAACCATTATTTCTTCATTGCGTGCGAGATCCGAGATAGTTTGGCTGTTGCAACTTCAGGTATAGTGTTTCCATCCCTATGTTTTTTTGTTTTATTCCCATTTACTCTTGATGTGCGTTGGGTTATTTATTTCTTTTGCGAATTTGGTAATGCATACTTCAATACAGTGGTGCGAAATGTATACATGTTGACCATCATTTCCTTCCACGGATATTGCATATCTATTACTTTCCGGTGGCCATACGATGTTAGGATCTTCACGGACCGCCGGACCTTATTTTTGGGTCCGAGCACATAGCACCGATACTGTTTCCACTTGACCACCTGTTGCAGCAGGTGTGGGGTTTTAATCTAAAAGGCCTCGGTGTTATGTAAGGAGATGCCAAAGCTTATTAAGCGTCATATGTACTCCTCTTATTCCATGTGGGACTATCCTAGCTATACATATGTGGTGTTTATCGAGCCACATACTCCAACAATCTCCACCTTGGCGAGATTAAACCACCTCACCAATCCAATCATACTCCACCATATGATCACCGTCTGTATAGCTACCCATCGAACATGATTATTGTCACTACGCGCCCTGGAACCCTACTCCACCTTGAGTTAATTGGAAGGCTAGCACTAACTCCACCTTGAGCACAACCTTGCCCACCATAGAATCCTGCTCCACCTGAGTTAATAGGGTGTGGCACTAACTCCACCTTGAGCGCCAACTTTACTATGGGCCTTGCCTGCTCCACCTTGAGTTTGACTCCACTTGCGCCCTAAACCGGGTGACATACACAACCACTTCTCCGTTCGGACAGTAGCCCCAACCATACGCTCTGATACCAGTTGTTAGGATCTTCACGGACCGCCGGACCCTACTTCTGGGCCCGACCACATAGCACCGATACTGTCCCCACTTGACCACCTGTTTGCAGCAGGTGTGGAGTTTTAATCTAAAAGACCTCGGTGCTATGTAAGGAGATGCCAAAGCTTATTAAACGCCATATGTACTCCTCTTATTCCATGTGGGACTATCCTAGCTATACATATGTGGTGTTTATCGAGCCACATACTCCAACATACAACGCCTTCCAGATTCAAGATTTTTATAAGGCTGGATGAGGTGAACTTACCGGGCTGCTAAAAAAAAGACGAACTTAATTATATGGGATGAATCTCTCATGGAAAATCGACATGCATTAGAGGAACTGGATAAAACTTTGGGAGATGTGATGACACTTAAGGTGGCGATACTGCTATCACAAAACCATTCGGTATTCTTCATTATCTTAGCACCAACTAGTCAAAGTGTAAAAGAGGTGAAAAGAAGTGGGAATGTAATGCAGGCGATCGCAACTCTCACTCATTCTACATAGGAGGCAGTTTCCATCGAAGATGTGTTTCCATTTATTTAGATGAACCTGTTTTCTCTCATGGCCAGTTGCATTTGAAGTTTCGAGGACTACAAGCCGAAGCCATCAAGGATGTATAGAAAACGCATTTGTTTATGAAAAGATATTCGGTAATCTGAAGTGATACCAACACCAGTCTCATGTAGTTCAAAATTTTTTTAAGTGCAATTGGATCGTTGCTTTTTAAGATTGTCTAGATTAATTATTTGTTTTTTTTTTTTTTTTTTTTTTTTTTTTTTTGAAGGATAGCTTTGTTCAGTTGGATCTAATATAATGGGTTTTACTGACTGTGGGATCACCCTGAGTTATGTTAATGGAAGAAATTGCATTTAACGACACAGGCATGATATCACTCTGGTAGAGGTATTTGTACACATGTTCTCGTAGAGCAATAATGGTTTGGAGTTCAGATCAAATTATAATTTCTAATATTTTTTTTTTTTTACTCGGTCAATAAAAATAGAATAAAAAAGCGAAACTGTACAGGGATCAAGCTATGTTAGCGCTAAGCCAAAAGGCCGCACGCTAAAAATAACCTAAAAACGATAGTAAACCTCTCCAGGACATTCAACAGATTGAATAAAACCTGGCCTACCCTCATAAAACTCATAATGTTCCTCGGCCAACAAACATGCTTGTTTGGCCGAGACATCAGCTGAAAAATTAGCCTCTCTGTAGCTATGAACATAGCTAATATTGTTGTAAAAAGTCTTCGCTACTCTCCACCTCTGCATTAGTTGCCATGGTAATTCATCTTTTTGAAGAGCAAAGAGGCAACTCATCGAATCCGATCTGACACATAGGTTCTTCACATTCCATCTTTGAGCAACGACATCACCATAGATAACCGCACAAACTTCAGCATAGAAGTTAGTCTGCCAGCCCATACCAACGCACAGAACTCCCAAGACGACCGAGTTGGAATCACGGAAGATAACACCAGAACCAGCTTGCCCCGGGTTGCCAAGTGATGCACCATCACAACAGATCATAAGTTCACCAGGATTTGGTGGCGTCCAAGTAACTTCAATTGGATCAGAGTGATCGCAAGATCTATGCTTCACTCTAAAGAAATTAACAATACGCAAATCCTCCAAAGTATTATGCATATGGCCCTTCATTCTAATAGAGTTATCACGAATTACCTGATGAACCCTTCCCTTAAATTCCAGCCAACGCACCCGCATGTTCTCAAAATAAGCTTTGTTACGCAACTTCCATAACTCCGTAACTATTGCAAGATTAGCAACAAGCCAAAGGTCTTTTATCATTCTACTCCGTCCCTTTTCCACCTTGTAAGATGCAACGAGATCCTCGTATGGCTGTAGCTTAAAAATAGCAGCTGCCCAATTCCAAATCCTCTTAGCAATTTTGCAATGCCAAGTAATATGGCTAACATCTTCGCAATCTTCCCTGCATAATCGACACATAGAAGGCATCTCCCTACCTGTCTTCTTCATAACATTATCATCAGTAGCACAACATTGTTTATGAAATAGCTTCCAGTACTGAACACTCAAAGTAGGATGTACAACACTTCTAGAGAAAAGAGCTGCAACTGGCGAGACTTCTATAGGCCCACGGATGGCGGCCTTGGACGACTTGACAGAGAAAGAACCCTTACTGTCCAAGTCCCAAATTTTATAGTCATCTCCACCACCAATAAGAGGCAAATTATCAACATCAATATTGCAACGTAACATCAAATCTTTAGTCTTTGGAAGAATAACCCAAGAGCCATCAACAATAATATCACTAACTTTGGCCTTAAAATCATTAGGCCCCTTTGTTGTGATACCAAGGCGTTGCGCAATAGAAAAATCATCACACAAATTATCAAAAAATAAGGAAGTATTAGCACCGTTACCTATAATTGAGCGTGTATGTCTTTGCACGAAGTTATGCACCAATCTGATCCCTGGAAAAACCGAAGAACCCAACTTATAATCAATCAAGTTGCCACTAACCTTGAAATATTTTGCCTTCAAAAACCTTGTCCAAGTCTTATTAGAGTCACGAATCGAAACCCACAACTTCATAAGCATTGCCTTATTAACATCATTCAATTTCTTTAGACCAAGCCCACCTTCACGCCTAGAACGGCATAAATCATCATAAAGAACCGTGTAATGTTTGCGCTTCTCAGCATCCCCAGACCACAAAAAATTGCGAATGGCCCTCTCCACCGTTTTGATGGCCGTGCATGGCCATTTATACACAACCATTTAATGAAGCAAATAACTAGAGATTACTAATTTGATCAAAACTAAACGGGCTTGAAAATACAAGAGCTTACCCTTCCAACCTGCCAGCTTGTCCATAATCTTTTCCATTACTTGACTAATATGAATATGACGCACAATACCAGGTTTCAATTGGATTCCCAAATATTTATCCGGGAAATGCGCCCTCTCCATGCCCATAAAGTTTGCAATAGCAACAACACGAGAATGTCTATCTCCACCATAATAGAATTTGCTTTTGGCATAACTAACATACTGCCCGGAAGCACGTTGATACATGCCAAGCATCTCCTTCAAATTCTGCAGACTATGAAGATTTCCTTTACAGAAAATAAGAATATCATCCGCAAAGAGTAAATGGGTTGGAGCCACACCTTTCTTACTCACCATGTGGTGCATACTTCTGGCAGCAAACAACTTTGAAAGATTGCGGCTCAAAACATCTTCAATAAGAACAAAAATCAGAGGGGAAAGAGGATCACCTTGACGAAGACCTCTTGTGATACTGAAAAAACCTTCAGGGCTACCATTAATCATAATAGATATACGGGCAGAGTTAAGAATACTAAGCAGCCACGAACACCATGCATCAGAAAAGCCATATTGACGAAAAACTTCAACAACAAACTCCCAACTAACTGTGTCAAAATCTTGGGATATATCTAATTTAAGGCTAACATTACCATGCTTCCGTTCAACACTAATCTCATTGATCAGTTCCGAGGCCAAAGCAATGTTCTCGTGAATGTTTCTTCCTTTCATGAACGCCACTTGCTCTTCAGAAATCAATTTATTCAGCACCGTGCCAAGTCTGGTCGCCATAATCTTTGTCATGATTTTGAAGAAGAAGTTGCTTAAACCGATTGGCCTATAATCTTTAATAGCATCAGACTTATTATTTTTTGGAATAAGAACAATAAAACTAGAGTTAATGCCATTAGGAATTTTCTTCATCGCCCAACAGTTTGCAATAGCATTAAAAAGATATCTAGAAATAATGTTCCAACAGATTCGAAAGAAGGAACCTGTAAATCCATCAGGGCCAGGTGCAGAATCCGCTCCCAGATAAAAAACAGCTTCCTTAACTTCCTCCAAGGATGGAATAGCATCCATAAAAACACTCTCAGCAGCTGAGATGTTCTCGTGCTCATATTCAAACAAGCTTGGATCGATATGCACAGCTCCACCATTGAACTTTGCACGATAGTGATCAACAATGTAATCTTTTATTTCATCCTGCAAAAACAAAGTAGAGTTAGTAGAAATCTTCAGTTCAGAGATTGTGTTTTGGCTTCTCCTCATTCGAATAGCATTGTGAAAGAAACGAGTGTTTTGATCTCCATCTTCCAACCAACTAGTTCGCGACTTGTGCTTGAGCATAATGGCCAGCTCAGAACGCACCTCATCAACAGCCTTCCTGGCATCAGCAACCTTCAAAAATTGTATCTCACAACTAACATTATGATCCAAAATATCATTCTCCTTGTCAAGATTCAATTCCGCTTGTTTTAAACGAAACTGAACATCCCCAAACACCGTTCGATTCCAAATATTCAAAGCATCCTTCAATCTCTTCAACTTTGACGTAAAAAAAAATGGAGGAGCACCATCCAACCTAACACTCCAATTATCTTTAACGAAATCCAAAAAAGATGGATAAGAAAGCCACATCTTCTGAATTCTAAAAGGAGCTTTTTTCGGCCTTGGACTATCAAAAGCAAAACCTAAAAGAGGAGAATGGTCCGAGCAGATTCTCGGCATAGCTTTGCACCTCCAGTTAGCAAACTTATCATGCCACGCACCATTAATAACAACCCTATCATGTTTAGAAACAATTATATGCATTCCACTCCGACAATTAGACCAAGTATACTTCTTCCCAATAGCATCTGCTTCAACCAAACCATTGTCAGAGATCCAACTTCGAAACTCATTCAAATAAATTTCTTTGATCGGCCTGCCACCCTTCTTCTCATCTAAATGCAAAACACAATTGAAATCACCCAACACCAACCATGGATTGGAAATATATCCCAGCCCCAATTACCGCCAAAGAGATCCCTTGCCACCGTATCAGAAGAAGCATGCACAGCCGTGATAAAATTACCAGAAAAATCCAAAGTGATAGCCTGCTTAGAAGAAGATAAAACAATCGGCCTTGCTAGAGTATTCCTCTAAAAGACCCAAATATTACCTCTCTGACCATGCACCTCATTAGTGATAACATCTTCACAAAAATCAAGCAAATTTAGCTTCCTAACAAAACGTGTAGTGCAACGAACCTGAGGCTCCGCAATACAAATAACATCAGGATTGTGCAAGCGATAAAGCTCGGCCCTTGCACCCTCTTTAGCCAAGCCTTGAGCATTCCAATAAAAGACACACATTAATTAACTCTACTCTTTGAAGGGCTTGCCGAACCCTGTCTAGAAGATTTTCCACTTCGCGTTTGAACTTGACTAGCAGTTGCCATAGCAACTGTCTTCTTCTTAGGAGCTTTAGATTTTTTCTTTTTTCAGCCAACTCCTTCTTCTCATGATCAGCTAATTCCTTATCAGCAAGGATCTCCAAATTTCTTGCATCCTCTTCAACTAATTTGGTAGTGATGATTGCAGCCGTATCCTCACCTGCAATCTCGTCATCAGCCTCAATAACTTCCTTATCAATTTCCTCGGTCCCAGTTTCAAACCTATTAGAAAGCGTTAAGTTCTCTAAAGATTTAGCTGGTGAAGATCTTCTTGAAGTCTTAGTGGGTTCACTAAAACTAGCATCATCATGAGCAGCAACAGTAATTGGAATAACTGGAGAATGATGCAAATTTAAGACCTGCTTCCTCAAATTCTCTAACCTTGTTCTAGCAATATCTTGTTGAAGTTTGGCAGCTTCGGCATCAGCCTCACGTTACCTAGCCATCTCCTTCATGGCCTCATAATTCCTATAAGCTTCCATCTCTTGCATCTCCAAATTGGTATCATCTTCCTTTGTTAAGTTATCATGCACCATCTCCAAATTATAATTTCTAATAATTGTATATGTATGGTGAAGCTACACCAACTCAAAAATCGTAAGTGACGGGACGAAGGGAAGCCGAACCACACCAAATCAAATATAATAAGCGACGAGGCGAGGCGTAGCCGAGCCACACCAAATCAAAAAGGCATCAGACGGGCGGGGCGAAACCGTGCAACACCAAATCAAAAATGCACCGGGACGGGGCGAGGAGAAGCCGAGCCATGCCTAATAAAAAATGTATCACGACGGGGCGGGGCGAAACCGTGCAACACCAAATCAAATAAACATCGGGATAGGGCGAGGCGAAGCCAAAGCCGGGCCACACCTAATCAAAAATATATCGTGACGGGGGGAAGCGAAGCCGAGCCATGCCTAATCAAAAATGTATCACGACGGGACGGGGCGAAACCGTGCAACACCAAATCAAAAACACATCGGGATAGGGCGAGGCGAAGCCAAAGCGGGGGCACACCTAATCAAAAATATATTGTGACGGGACGGGGTGAATCCCACACAACATCTAATAAAAAAATGTATGACCGTGCAAGGCGAAGTCACGTCACACCAACTCAAAGGCGAAGCCGCATCACACCAACTCAAAAATATGGTTAAAAAAAAATGAGGATCCGCCCGGTGCGTAGCACGGGCCCAAAGTCTAGTGACCCTTGATTTTAAATAACATCTGACTCAAACAATGTCACATGAGTCAGACTCACAGGTTACTGCAACACAAACATTGCATCTTATTCTAAATTAGTAATGTGGGGATCCGCTCACACTTTCTGTTTCACAGTTTGAACACTATTTTTCCATAAAAATTAAACGGTAACAAGTTTAAAACTAATGTTTTGCCAAGATATTTTGGAGATATACTCCTGTTACAATGTTCTATATACATACAAAAAGTGAAGGTATTCTAACATAGTAAGCATCACTATTTTTCAATGTTAAGTTCAATAGTTGAAAATTCGATGACTATCAACAGCTGATTTTGAAAGTAATAGATCGCAACGGTATCCATTTCGGGATATGTTCACATTTGATACCAAAGTAGAGCTTTGTGCTACGAATATATCCAAAATATTAGTTTCAAATCCACTATTATTTCGTTTTATATGAAAAAAATGGTGTCAGAGATGGAAAGTGGGAGTGGGTCCTCCCTCATCAGTAATATCCCAAATTAGATGTGAGCCATGGGATTTTGTACCGAATAAACACCCGTTTTATCTCAATATTTAAATTCGGGGAAAACTTTTTAGTATTTATCTTCATTCTTTTGTAGTTATTTCAGAAATCAGTTTACTGGACGACATTTTACAATGTATTTAAGCCAATTCAAAAACTACCATTATTACGATCCCTGCTACCACTCAAATGTGACTATGGCGAGCACTTAGAGATGACATAAATGAAATCGGAGGTGAAAACCAAGCCATACATGTTTTGATTTTTTTTTCCATTGGACTACATTAAGGGCAACCCCATTACTTTGCCCTTAATGTAGATAACATCACTTAAGTTCTCTTAAATTTGGAAATGAGGTTGTCAGGATTTTCCTAGGGAATAATCACTGACAACCGCGAAATAACGGATCTTGAGATATTATGATGAATAATAAGTAAACCAAGCACAAGCAACTATAATAATACGAGAAAGATAAATCAACTCACAAGACACAAGGTTTATAGTGGTTCGACCAATACATACAACTTGTATATATTGTCTACGTCCACTTTGAGCCGCACCAACTCAAATCCACTATGAAGAAAAAACGATTACAACGTCGTGTAAATCCCAGCAAACCCTTGGTTACACCGCAACAATTACCCGAGACGATAACCTTGTCTCTTGTTCCTCACCAATATGCTCTCACAACGAAATCCTAGCTTTAGACCTAAAATCTATACAAGAAATCTCTCACCGATCTCTTAATCGTTTTCTACACAATGTATAAATTCTACAAGGCCTAACTACCTATTCATATAGGTTACAAACTTGGCCACCAAGAATTCTAACCGGTTTAGGAAACCCCTTCCCTAAATAACCACGACTAACTTTAGGAAATAATTAATTAGTCTTCAATTAACTAACAATCTCCCACTTTGAAGACTCATTTATTGTCTTCAATTTTTCTTTTCTTCAACTTTGGATTTGACGGTGCTAAAACATCTTCATGCCACTGAGATTTTCTTCCCAGATCCTCATTCTGAGAGACCAACTAAATCCTTGCAGAGCTTTAGCTTGTCTGATATAACTCCCTTGGTAAACATATCCGCCTGATTCTTCGAACCAAGAATCTTCTCGAGCTTCAACTCTCCTTCTTCTAAGAGATACCGAATGAAATGATAACGAATATCTATATGCTTCGTCCTAGCATGATAGGCTGAGTTCTTGGCTAAATGCATAACGCTTTGACTGTCGCTAAACAGAACACTATCTCGTTGTTCCTTTCCCAACTCATCTAACAAACCTCGTAACCAAATCATCTCCTTGCTCGCTTCTGTTACTGCTACGTACTCCGCTTCTGTAGCAGAAAATGTCACCAACTTCTGTAAACGTGAGTTCGAACTCACTGCAGCTGACCCCATAGTATAAACATAACCGATCGTACTTCGCCTTTTATCTACATCACCTGCGAAGTCTGCATCCACATAACCCCTCAAAATAGAACCACCTTTTCCATAACACAATGCAACGTTTGTGTTACCTCTCAAATACCTGAGAATCCACTTCACAGCTTCCCAATGTTGTTTTCCTGGGTTGCTTGCATATCTACTCACTACTCCGACTGCATATGAAATATCCGGTCTCGTGCACACCATATCATACATTAGACTCCCAATAGCCGAAGAATATGGTACGTTAGACATGTACTCCTTTTTTTCATCTGTCTTCGCACACTGCATACTTGAAAGACGAATTTGACTTCCAAGTGGAGAATTAACTGGTTTAGCATTCTCCATATTTAATCTTTTCAACACTCGTTCAATATAATCATCCTGACTAAGCATAAGTACAACCTTAGCTCTGTCTCTTATGATCCTCATACCAAGAATCTTCTTTGCTTCACCAAGATATTTCATAGAAAACTCACTCGCTAATTGTTTCTTCAAATTCTCAACTTCTTGTAGAGATGTTCCGACAACCAACATATCATCCACATACAATAGTAATATGATGTAGTCAGAACCATTCCTTTTGAAGTAACAACAATGATCTGCATTACACCGTGAGTAACCACTTTTATGCATGAAATTATCAAACTTCTTGTACCACTGTCTCGGGGCTTGTTTTAAACCATACAAACTCTTCTTTAGCTTGCACACCATCTCTTCCTCGCCTTTTACTATGAATCCTTCTGGATGCTTCATGTAAATTTCTTCATCTAGGTCACCATGAAGAAAAGTTGTCTTTACATCCAACTGTTCAAGGTAGAGATCTTCAGAAGCCACTAGACTTAACATTACTCGAATAGTAGTCATCTTCACAACTGGAGAAAATATCTCGTTGTAGTCAACACCAGGTTTCTGCTGAAAACCTTTCACAACCAACCTCGCCTTGTAGCGAATTTATCCATTTTCTTCATATTTCTTCCGATAAACCCACTTGTTATGCAACGCCTTCTTACCTCTTGGTAATTTTACTAACACCCAAGTGTCATTCTCATCAAGTAAATTTATTTCATCCTCTATAGCAAGTTGCCACTTGATTGAATCATCAACCGCTAGTGCTTCCTTAATATCTTCAGGTTCGCCTCCATCCGTAAGTAATAGATAATTCAAAGCATACCTTGGGTTTGGTTTAGGAGTTCTTGACGATCTTCTTACTTCTTGTGAAACTGTAGGAATAACTCCCACTGCAGTAAAAGTCTCTTCAACTTGTAATTCTCTGCCTTCAGCAACATCATGTTCTTCTTGTTTCACACTTCTTCCAGAAACATCATCAATATCGATATACAACTCCTTATCGACGTTGCTTGACCTGACATCTTCAATTTGTGTTGTATTCCTGTCCTTGTACAACTCATTCTCATTAAAAGTGACAACTCTACTTTTAATAACTTTGTGACCCTCATAGTCCCAAAGTTTATACCCAAAAGCGTCAATTTCATAACCAATGAATATACACTTCTTTGCTTGAGCACCTATCTTAGACCTCTCACCGGGACTAAGATGAACATAACCAACACAACCAAAAACTTTCAAATAAGAAAGATTTACCTTTTTTCCAGTCCAAACCTACTCTGGTATCTTCATATCTAATGAACTACTAGGTGTATTATTGATTAGATAAGCAGCCGTCTCTGTTGCATGTGCCCAGAAGGTCTCGGTCAAACCAGACTGCAAGCTCATGCACCTTGCACGTGCATTCAACGTCCAATTCATACGTTATGCTACTCCATTCTCCTGTGGTGTTCTTGGAACTGTCCTCTCCAAACGAATTCCATTTGTAGCACATAACTGTAAGAATTTTGTTTTGTCATACTCACCACCGTTGTCTGACCTTAGACACTTCAACTTCAGACCAATTTCTGTTTCAACCAAAGCTTCCCACTTCTTAAACACTTCTTACACCTCAAACTTATTCTTCATGAAGTAAAGCCACACCTTCCTTGAGTGATCATCAATAAAGGTGACATAATACTGGAACCCGCTGTGAGATGCAACATCAATTGGTCCCCATACATCCGTGTGAACCAAATCAAGTTTTCCACTTCTCAAGTCTCTTCCTCCTCTGCTGAAACTAACCCGTTTTTGTTTTCCAAGAACACAGTCTTCACAAAAACTCATATCAACAGAATTCACCTTAGGTAGATATCCTCACGAACATAGAATCTTCATGTTCTTCTCACTCATGTGCCCTAATATTCTATGCCATAAGTTGGTGTCTTCACCACTACTAGCCACTGCTAATTTATTTCCATCTGAAGTCCGGTATAGAGTATTGACTCTAACTCCTCGAGCTAACACCATAGCCCCTTTCTTTACTTTCCAATTGTGTTTTGTTAACACAACTGCACAGTCATCATCACAAACTTGTCCCACACTCACCAAGTTTTTCTTCAAATTTGGAACGCGTCGTACATCCTTCAATTTCCTTGTCGAACCGTTGACTTTCAAGATCACATCACCCAAACCGATGATGTCGCATGCTTCACCGTCACCCAAGAATACTTGGCCATAGTATCCTTCTTTATAAGAGATCATAATACTCTTATCACCTGTCGCATGGAAAGAAGGTCCCGAGTCTATAATCCAAGACTCATCTTGCTTGTCCTCGGAGAGTAGTAGAAAACCTTCCGTAATCACCTTCTTGTTATCAACAAGGACCTTCACCGGTTCCGTAGCTGCAACTACGTTGACCTCTTCTTGATTACCTTTGTTTCCACCATTATTAGCACCTTTGTTTTCCGGACAATCGCACTTGAAGTGTCCTACTTTCTTACACGCCCAACACTCAACAACATCTCTAGGTCGAGATTGAGATCTCCCCCTAGATTTCCCTCTAGACTTCCATCTGGATTTGTTGTTGTTGTTCCTATTTGAACTCCTGCATCTATCTTCATCATGCATACTTAAGGCCGAGCTTGAAGAACTAGAAACATAACCTTGTTCTATTCTTCTCTCCTCTTCAGCGATCAACCTTTGTTGCACATCATCAAGCTTCAACTTCTCGCACCCTGCAGAATTGCTAATGGTTGTCCTTGAAGTCTCCCAACTCTTTGGTAATGACGACAACAACCGTAAAGCTTGAACTTCATCATCAAAACTAATACTAACTTTTGAAAGCTGAGAAATAATTGATTTAAACTTCCCAAGATGTGCTGCAATCGCTTCGCCTTCTTGCATCCTCAGATTAAATAATTGTTCACACAACATAATCTTCCCCGAGGTTGATGACTTTTGATACAACTTTTCAAGTTTATCTATAAGATTCTTCGTATTAGTTTCCTCTTGTACATTATTGTAGACTTCCTCCGTTAGACATTTACGGATCACGGCTATACACTTGCGATCAGGAGTATTCCATTCATCGTCTTTGCCTGCTCCCATTTTCGCAACTCCACCCAATGGATCAGAAAAGTCTTTCTCATATAGGTAGTCTTCCATCTGAGACTTCCAAAATGCAAAGTTCTTCCCATTAAAAACTTTAACCCTAGATACCGTACTTTCATTATTATCACACATAACTCCCACTCCAATCGTACTACGATAAACCTTAAATCTCTAACCCGAGCTCTGATACCAATTGTCAGGATTTTCTTAGGAAAAAATCACTGACAACCGCGGAATAACGAATCTTGAGATATTATGATGAATAATAAGTAAACCAAGCACAAACAACTATAATAATATGAGAAAGATAAATCAACTCATAAGACACAAGATTTATAATGGTTCGACCAATACATACAACTTGTACATATTGTCTATGTCCACTTTAAGCCGCACCAACTCAAATCCACTATGAAGAAAAAACGATTACAACGTCGTGTTAATCCCAGTAAACCCTTGGTTACACTACAAAAATTACCCGAGACTATAGCCTTGTCTCTTGTTCCTCACCAATATGCTCTCACAACGAAACCCTAGATTTAGACCTAAAATCTATTGAGAAATCTCTCACCGATCTCTTAATTGTTTTCTACACAATGTACAAATTCTACAAGGCCTAACTACCTATTTATATAGGTTACAAACTTGGCCACCAAGAATTCTAATCGGTTTGGGAAACCCCTTCCCTAAATAACCACGACTAACTTTAGAAAATAATTAATTAGTCTTCAATTAACTAACAATATTTTATACTAGATTACATCACTTGAGTTCTATAATCTCCACAAAGATTCCGCTGATTCATTTTCTTGTATGATTCCTTCAGCATCTCTTGCGATCATTATTTGTTGATCCTTTATCTACCAAGCAGTTTCCATTTCCTCGATTGTTGCTCGTACAATCCCTAGGGGCCCCAACATCTAAGCTGATGAATGAGAGAAATTCCTAATATGTTGTGGATGAAAGAGTATGGTCTTTGACAGTGAAAGTTTTTGGGAAACGGGTACTCAGAGGATGAAATTCAGAGACCAGCAAAGAATGTTGTATCATTAAGCTTCAAAGTCGTTCGATTCTTTTCAGTAAATATTTCGACCCTTCCCAAGAAGTTGGTGAGTATAATTGGTCAATGAAATAATGCTTTCAGGATACGATGAAGCCCTAACAACGTTGTTGGATGCAAGAGTTGTACTCCCTTGACCCAACCAAAAAAACACAGTATAAGATTCTGATGATGCTTAGAGAGAAAAGAAAACTGAGTTTTGATGTGTATTGATGGGAAGAATCCTTCGCAATTTATGGAGGATTCCATGCCTTTTGGAGATGTCTTTTCATCTCCAACAGACGCTTTCAAAAGTAATCATTCATTAATGGGAAGAGACGCGACTGTAGAAAATTTGGAAACCGAATTAGGTTTTGAATTTCAAACCCAGAAAAATTTTCTACGAGATGCTATCTCATACTCTGCTAAGGCGCGTTGCCCCCTAGAAAATTTAGGAAACCGATTTAGGTTTCAAACACAGCCATCAGCAAACAATATTGAAAATATCCAACAAAATTTACACCCTACTGACAAGTTTCCAAATTAACTTAAAAGTTTGAAAATTAGTAACATCAAAACTTCCATGGTAGCTTTTTTCTTTCTCGGAAAAAAAAAAAGCTGAGCCTCAAATTTTCATCAATAGCCTATTTAAGATCGAATTCATTAGAAAGTTAATAGGATCCATGTTAATGGATAGGTAGCAACCAAACGATAAATGGAATGGTGGTCCATCTTCAACATCGGAGTATAAAGTCACACCTTCCAATCCTTATTTACATTTTTCTTATTTTTATATAATTTTTCATGAACTAGTTAAAAGTAAGTAAGGTACCAAAATTTATATAAGACAATATATATTATGGTATCTCCCCGGTACCCACCTGTTGGCAATATTTAAAACGTCGTGGATGTAGAACTCACTTTTTTTCCTGTAAGTTCAATACTATTGACCAACCTTTAGATATTTTCAAAGAACGAACTTTTGGGGACTACTCAAAAAATGGGGGGGACTACTCTCAAGTTTTTGGGGTGGTTATTGGTAGTAATTTCCAATCACCCCTTATGATTTTTTTATAAATACCTACTTTACCCTTAATGATAAACTTAATTAGTGTGATGATTAATTAGTGTTAGTGTTATGATTAGTAACTGATTAGTTAGTGATTAGTGAGTTATATTAGTGGGATTGTTTTGTTATAAACATTATTTTGAGAGAAAAGAAGAAGAAGAAGGAAATAGGAAGAAAAGATGGGTGAACCCAAAAAATCTTATTTTGAGTTTACTAATTATGATGTGAGTGATTCATGTGATGATACCTCAGAATCAGAATCAGACCCCTGATGTGTTTTTCAATTGAGTTGTAGTAAGATGATTCGTTCACTCAGATTTGTTGAGAATTTGTTTTAAGACTTAATAAATAAAATAAGGAAAAATATATATACAAAATTTGTCACAGGATGAAGAGAGACCGGGACTCAGGATTTCACTACTTTTCATATTGTTGTGGTTCAGTCATTACTTCTAGACAATATAGCTCAAACAAAAGAAGTTGTGACTCTATTTCTTTGCCAAAAATAGATTTCGTAAAATATTATTTGTAAGTTAAAAGCATGACGCATCTGAAGAAATTAAAACTAAGCATGCGACATCTAACAAAATAACAAGTAATTAATAGAAACCATAAAGCAATTAAATCTATGCAAAAAAGTCAATAAAAGAATTAATTCATTTACCACAATCATGAAAAGTTGCTTCCTCCGTCGTCCCAGTGATGGGGTCTAGCTCCGCATGGTGAAAAAACACTCAAAGGAATTTTTCATTCCTCAAAAAGGTGCTTACAAGGAGAAAATGGAGAAATAATTCAAAATCGGGTTTGTAACAATTATATTTGTTACAAACCAGATAACTACGACCCACAGTATGTGTCATTGATATTATTGCTCTAAGACCCACGTTAAGAGTCGTTGTCACTATTGGAAAACGACTGTCTTTGGCAGTCTGTTCTTCGTGTTCTACAGCAGCAGAAAAATATTCTCTGCAACTCGTCCAATCTCCTCTCTGTAGCTCTCTATTCTCTTCCCCAAAAAATCCATCCCCTTCTATGACATCCCAGCACTCTTTAAATACTCGACAAGGCCTCATTAACTTCTCGAATAATCTCCAATTCCTCCACATAACTTCGGCAGTAAAGAAAATATACTCTCCGGAATATCTTTCCATATTCGACTTTGTCGCGCGTCTGAATGGTGTTGACACATTCCGACAGACTCATTCAATAGCCAGCACGAATCCAACTTCCTCCAGCCACACGCAGAACTCCAAAAATATCACCGAGAATATTTTGTTTCCCTGTTTCGTCAAAACTCCTCCTTTATCGATTCTGTGACTCATCACTACCCTGTTTAGATAGAACATGCCGATACCAATTCATTTCTGTGCTCGATTCTGCCTTAAACTCCTCACAAATCCAAACAAATCATTCCGGGAATAAACTCGAGAACAAAATTCCCTGTTTTCTTCCAACGGCAATTCCGACCAATTTTAATCGAATCCAAACCCATTACCCGGCCTGTTAAGACAAATCTAGTCATCCCAACAAGTATCCGTCATTGAGTCTCCTTGAATCCCGACCAAAATGTGAACCCTAATTTTGCCACTTAAGTTCCCGCCAATACTGATATTTGAATGGGGAAGATGAAGGCCCCTTATCCAGTCCGGGGGTGCGATTAGCAGATGCCTAGAAATGGGGTTCCCCTTAGTAATTAGGTTACCCCTTATCCAAAGTGCGGGTCCGTATAGCAAATGTCCTCCAGGGGTGCATTGAGCAACTTTTCGAGCCGAATTTTCCAACAATATTTATTTCCAAAAAATACCTACAAACACACAAAAGACCATAATAAGAATAAAAACGAGCACTAACAATACGAAACATTAAGGAAAAATTAGACACATAAATGCGTCCATCAAATACCCCCAAACTTATTATTTGCTAGTCCTCGAGCAAAACTAATAAAAATAAAAACGAGTTAATCTCGTGAGGGTTTACCATAGGTGTACCCACAAAACCATGACTTCTACTTGGTCACAAGTATCCAAAGAGCTATGAGGACATACATATTCTCAACCTATCTCCAAGTAACTAGAATGCTAGAGAAATTAAAGGTGCCAGCTCTAAAGCTGACTAAAGAAAAGGGGAGACACATCCGCAACACTGCTAGATAAAGAGATATTCGCTACACAGCTAGATAAACATTGTAAGATGCGTCCGCTGATTTACAGCTGGATAAGATTAGGAGAGACATAAAGATGAGAGGGCCATCTGCTACACAGCTGGACTAATTACGTGTGATAAGTTAAACTAGTGCTAGAAATATCTTGTGCCAGATTGAAAGCGGACTAACAAAGCAACCAAATGTATCTTTCTTCGACTCTCTCATAGTGCTCAGTAAAAACAACGTCTTCTTCGGCTTCAACTGTTGACAATAAACTCTCGAACCTCCTAAAACCTTGACAAAAAACGTTTCTCCTTAATTTCTTGCTTGAAAATTCTTTATAGATTTCTACTTCCCTATGGCCTTATTGAACAAAACTTAACGATGATTTTTTTTTTTTTTTTTGTTGGAAACAAAATTTACAAGACAACAATTTACATGGCAATGAGAGAAGGACTTTCAAAACTTAGATCTTCGCAACTTGTGATGTCTTGGTATCATGGATTCTAACAACTTATATCATTTGCTCTTATAACTTCAACTTTGATTTTTTGAATTATTCATTTCTATTGTTGCATCTAAACCTAAAACATCTTCAACTTTCTTCATAGATTTTGATGTCGCTCCGCTTGTTGATGATGATAAGTTTCTACTGAGAGAGAGTCGTAATAATCCAGTAACTAAGACTACATTGTGAGGTTGCTTTGTCTTTCAGGCATTTCCTCCTGACCTACTCGCCTTTCCATCATGGATGGTTAGGTCCATCACGGTTACCCTCTAAAAGGAACAAGTTCTCTCCTGAATTTCAAGGATCTCAATGTCTTTTTCCCTAATGTCTCAATAGGTTTTTATCTCTAGCAATACCCCAAACTTATTATTTGCTAGTCCTCAAGCAAAACTAATAAAAATAAAACCGAGTTAATCTCGGGAGGGTTTACCAGAGGTGTACCCACAAAACCATGACTTCTACTTGGTCACAAGTATCCAAAGAGCTATGAGGACATACATATTCTCAACCTATCTCCAAGTAACTACAATGCTAGAGAAATTAAAGGTGCCATCTCTAAAGATGACTAAATAAAAGGGGAGACACATCCGCAACACTGCTAGATAAAGAGATATCCGCTACACAGCTAGATAAACATTGTAAGATGCGTCCGCTGATTTACAGCTGGATAAGATTAGGAGAGAGATAAAGATGAGAGGGACATATGCTACACAGCTGGACTAATTACGTGTGATGAGTTAAACCAGTGCTAGAAAGATCTTGTGCCAGACTGAAAGCGGACTAACAAAGCAACCAAATGTATCTTTCTTCGACTCTCTCATAGTGCTCAGTAGAAACAACGTCTTCTTCGGCTTCAACTGTTGATGATAAACTCTCGAACCTCGTAGAACCTTGACAATAAACTTTTCTCCTTAATTTCTTGCTTGAAACTTCTTTATAGATTTCTACTTCCCTATGGCCTTATTGAACAAAACTTAACGATGATTTTTTTTTTTTTTTTTTTTGTTGGAAACAAAATTTACAAGACAACAATTTACATGGCAATGAGAGAAGGACTTTCAAAACTTGGATCTTCGCAACTTGTGATGTCTTGGTATCATGGATTCTAACAACTTATATCATTTGCTCTTATAACTTCAACTTTGATTTTTTGAATTATTCATTTCTATTGTTGCATCTAAACCTAAAACATCTTCAACTTTCTTCATAGATTTTGATGTCGCTCCGCTTGTTGATGATGATAAGTTTCTACTGAGAGAGAGTCGTAATAATCCAGTAACTAAGACTACATTGTGAGGTTGCTTTGTCTTTCAGGCATTTCCTCCTGACCTACTCGCCTTTCCATCATGGATGGTTAGGTCCATCACGGTTACCCTCTAAAAGGAACAAGTTCTCTCCTGAATTTCAAGGATCTCAATGTCTTTTCCCTAATGTCTCAATAGGTTTTTATCTCTAGCAATACCCCAAACTTATTATTTGCTAGTCCTCAAGCAAAACTAATAAAAATAAAACCGAGTTAATCTCGGGAGGGTTTACCAGAGGTGTACCCACAAAACCATGACTTCTACTTGGTCACAAGTATCCAAAGAGCTATGAGGACATACATATTCTCAACCTATCTCCAAGTAACTACAATGCTAGAGAAATTAAAGGTGCCATCTCTAAAGATGACTAAATAAAAGGGGAGACACATCCGCAACACTGCTAGATAAAGAGATATCCGCTACACAGCTAGATAAACATTGTAAGATGCGTCCGCTGATTTACAGCTGGAAAGATTAGGAGAGAGATAAAGATGAGAGGGACATATGCTACACAGCTGGACTAATTACGTGTGATGAGTTAAACCAGTGCTAGAAAGATCTTGTGCCAGACTGAAAGCGGACTAACAAAGCAACCAAATGTATCTTTCTTCGACTCTCTCATAGTGCTCAGTAGAAACAACGTCTTCTTCGGCTTCAACTGTTGATGATAAACTCTCGAACCTCGTAGAACCTTGACAATAAACTTTTCTCCTTAATTTCTTGCTTGAAACTTCTTTATAGATTTCTACTTCCCTATGGCCTTATTGAACAAAACTTAACGATGATTTTTTTTTTTTTTTTTTTTTGTTGGAAACAAAATTTACAAGACAACAATTTACATGGCAATGAGAGAAGGACTTTCAAAACTTGGATCTTCGCAACTTGTGATGTCTTGGTATCATGGATTCTAACAACTTATATCATTTGCTCTTATAACTTCAACTTTGATTTTTTGAATTATTCATTTCTATTGTTGCATCTAAACCTAAAACATCTTCAACTTTCTTCATAGATTTTGATGTCGCTCCGCTTGTTGATGATGATAAGTTTCTACTGAGAGAGAGTCGTAATAATCCAGTAACTAAGACTACATTGTGAGGTTGCTTTGTCTTTCAGGCATTTCCTCCTGACCTACTCGCCTTTCCATCATGGATGGTTAGGTCCATCACGGTTACCCTCTAAAAGGAACAAGTTCTCTCCTGAATTTCAAGGATCTCAATGTCTTTTTCCCTAATGTCTCAATAGGTTTTTATCTCTAGCAATACCCCAAACTTATTATTTGCTAGTCCTCAAGCAAAACTAATAAAAATAAAACCGAGTTAATCTCGGGAGGGTTTACCAGAGGTGTACCCACAAAACCATGACTTCTACTTGGTCACAAGTATCCAAAGAGCTATGAGGACATCCATATTCTCAACCTATCTCCAAGTAACTACAATGCTAGAGAAATTAAAGGTGACATCTCTAAAGATGACTAAATAAAAGGGGAGACACATCCGCAACACTGCTAGATAAAGAGATATCCGCTACACAGCTAGATAAACATTGTAAGATGCGTCCGCTGATTTACAGCTGGATAAGATTAGGAGAGAGATAAAGATGAGAGGGACATATGCTACACAGCTGGACTAATTACGTGTGATGAGTTAAACCAGTGCTAGAAAGATCTTGTGCCAGACTGAAAGCGGACTAACAAAGCAACCAAATGTATCTTTCTTCGACTCTCTCATAGTGCTCAGTAGAAACAACGTCTTCTTCGGCTTCAACTGTTGATGATAAACTCTCGAACCTCGTAGAACCTTGACAATAAACTTTTCTCCTTAATTTCTTGCTTGAAACTTCTTTATAGATTTCTACTTCCCTATGGCTTTATTGAACAAAACTTAACGATGATTTTTTTTTTTTTTTTTTTTTTGTTGGAAACAAAATTTACAAGACAACAATTTACATGGCAATGAGAGAAGGACTTTCAAAACTTGGATCTTCGCAACTTGTGATGTCTTGGTATCATGGATTCTAACAACTTATATCATTTGCTCTTATAACTTCAACTTTGATTTTTTGAATTACTCTTTTCTATTGTTGCATCTAAACCTAAAACATCTTCAACTTTCTTCATAGATTTTGATGTCGCTCCGCTTGTTGATGATGATAAGTTTCTACTGAGATAGAGTCGTAATAATCCAGTAACTAAGACTACATTGTGAGGTTTCTTTGTCTTTCAGGCATTTCCTCCTGACCTACTCGCCTTTTCATCATGGATGGTTAGGTCCATCACGGTTACCCTCTAAAAGGAACAAGTTCTCTCCTGAATTTCAAGGATCTCAATGTCTTTTTTTATAATGTCTCAATAGGTTGTTATCTCTATTATTCCAATTTCTATCTTTTCGGTGAGAAACAGTATGTAAACTTATCTAACCGGGTACTATATGACGCTAGAAGTTTCAAAAATGCGACTAAAATGTTTCTCCCATACCCCAACACTTAAATCTAACATTGTCCTCGATGTTCTAAAGATAAAATTAAAAGCATGAAGAAGGAGAAACTGTTACCACTTGAAGAAAAAAAGATAAGGAAAGATATTAACGTGTCGCAAGAATATTGGGTTACCTCCCAAGAAGTACTAAGTTTAAAGTCTTCATCCAGACATCGGAAGGAATTAGTCACCTCATAGAATCATGTAGAAGTAGTCGGAATAACTGTGGGTCATCTGGATCAAAAAGTATTACCCACAAGAAGAGTAAACTGCAACAGACCAAAAAGATACCGAACATACCCTTGTTTAAGACAACTACATCTAGTTGTGGCCCAGGTTCAGGTTCTATAACTGGGTCTCGATAACAGGTTTTCATCGGTTGGATTTCCTCAAAGCTAAGATCCGGTTCAGGTATTAGAGTTTGGAAAAACTAAACTAAGAACTTAGAAGCACATAACAACAAACTGAATAATTGGGGATCCTCGAAGTCAATTATATTTGACTCACACAGCTGACCACAATGAAAGAAGTGGTCTCCCTTAGGAAAATGTGTTGACCCTAATATCCTAAAGTGATTAGGTTTAGTCTCAAAACTTAATAACCGACACATCTTAAAATCAAAAGTTCCCACAATTGGAAGAAAAGTTTTTGGTGGGAAAACAAAGTCAATCTTGGTATCATAGCCTGGGTTAACCACATCAACCAGAGGATTGGTTTCTAACAACCGAGCTTCTTCTTGGACATCATTAGGTTCGGGAAAACGTGTATGAAGATAATCTTGTAAGATGGTTGAGGCACAAATTTCAAGTCCTACAGGAGGGTACTTTCTAAGAGTTAAAGCACACGGAGAATGATAATCACCCCCAAACTTATAGTTTTATGTGTCTCTAGAAAGACTAGTCACAACTTCCCTAATTTCTAGGTCATCAGATTCCTGAAAATGGTCAATTGCTTCTTCTAAGTCTGGTTCATCCTCACTCATCTCTACGAGTTTATCATCTTCTAAGACTAGTGTTTCTAAATCGCTAGATTCTAAAACAGTATTCTCAGGGTAAACTCTTTCCTCTAAACCATCATCACAATCATATAAAGGATTATCAGAGAAAGTTTCATATAAAGGCTCATCAACTAAGGTTTTAATCATAGTTACCTCCTCCGATTCACTGATAGGCATATCAAATAATGGATTATCCAACATACTGCAGGCTAAAGGATCATGAACTACATCGTCTAAAACGGTGGTATCTCTAGTAAAATCCACATCCTTTTGAATAGGTGAATAATTATTAAAATTATTTGGATTTGTACTAGAAACAACACTATCATTATAAAGCTCAATCGGAGTAACAAATTCCTGATCACTATGCCTACATATTTCATGTTCTTCATCAATACTATCATCATCATAATCATCACTATAATAACATGAAAATGATCGTACCTTATCAAAACAAGTAGTGTTACCAATTCTAACCTCGTCATCTTGATTATGTGAATAAAATCTATCCTTATTTTCGAGGGTGGTAATGGGAAAACTACACTGGAAATTAAGACTATCCTGAGCAAGTTTTTCCACAATCCTATTTGTATTCTCAGTAAATTGCTTGAGGGTCTCTTCTAGAGATAACTTAGTTGACCGCTCTATGGACTCTTCTGGGAGAAGAATATTATAAGTATCTTTCATAAATAACTTCCGTGCTGACTCATTGAAACTCTTGAGAGACTCTTCCAGAGAAATAGAAGGATTGTTTTGCTCGTATGACCTGTGGGTATGTGGATAGTAATTGGGCTCAAAATGGTATGGACCATAACCTTCAAAGGTTTCGCGTTCCCAATCACTATTCACACTATGGTCATAAAAATGATAATGTCTAAGCTGCTCAGTCGGATACTCATTGTATTGGCTATTATAATACCAGTTCGACATCCTAACTACAAGGGAGTTCTAAACAAACACAAAGAAGGCTGACTCAACCACAACAAGCCTATTTTATCTAGCAAACAAAAAGCATAATGGCTCCACTTAGATTGTTTCTAGACCAGCTTCTAATCCTTCGAAAGGGAATTCGTTACAATTTAAGCAAACCCCTCTGGAATCAATCCGAGTCAAAGTAAGTTGAATAGAGGCGAGGGAAGCTGCGTAGAGCTTTGATACCCAAGGCCTCACTGCATTACAAGGCGGCGTAGTCACGCATTCAACTCACAAAAACCATCATGAACTTTGAAGTATGCTTAAAAGAGTAACCAATATTTTTCGAATGACTTTCCTATTAAGCTCTTTACCCTATCGGTCTCGTTCTAGTCCAAATTTTAAGGTTTAGGTTCGCGTAGGTTACGTTTTCCTAAGGGGGGCAAGAAGGAAACGGTGATGAAATCCGAGTCCTTATCTTGATTTGGCCAGGCCTTGCCCTTTACTAGAAAATTAAATCCAATTTCAGGTCCTCAACATATAAGCATACAAAATCATCCAGTAAACCCGCTGACAGGGGATTCGCGGGTGTTTAAAATTCTTACCTCCCGTTCCAGACGGGGGATGAACCGTTGAAGTCGACTCGGCCCACGAATCCTATGTCATGTACAAACCCGAGGGGCCGAGGCGATATCGTAATCACCGTCCTTCTCTGCAAACAGTTTATTTAAAAGTACCCTTCTGTAGGGTTTTAAAAAAAATGTCCAATGTCCAAAAATAAAAATGTCAAAAAATAAAACTTTACAAAAAAAAAAAACACTTAATTAAAGTTTCTAAAAAAAATAAAAAATTATTTACAAAATCTTCTTCTTCACTCCTTTTGGATTTATCTTTTCTTTCCTATTTGGGCTTCACTTTTCTTTTCAGCACTTTTCTTTTTCTTTAGCTTAGCTCCAAATCTGAAAGCAAACAAAAGTACCAAAAGGCGTAAAAAGGAACAAATAAAAAAAAACTAAAAACAAATTTATAAACAAATCCGCGTCGGCGGCGCCAAAAATTGATGTGTTTTTCAATTGAGTTGTAGTAAGATGATTTGTTCACTCAGATTTGTTGAGAATTTGTTTTAAGACTCAATAAAGAAAATAAGGAAAAATATATATACAAAATTTTTCACAGGATGAAGAGAGACCGGGACTCGGGATTTCACTACTTTTCATATTGTTGTGGTTCAGTCATTACTTCTAGACAATATAGCTCAAACAAACGAAGTTGTGACTCTAGTTCTTTGCCAAAAATAGATTTCGTAAAATATTATTTGTAAGTTAAAAGCATGACGCATCTGAAGTAATTAAAACTAAGCATGCAGCATCTAACAAAATAACAAGTAATTAATAGAAATCATAAAGCAATTAAATTTATGCCAAAAGTCAATAAAAGAATTAATCCATTTACCACAATCATGAAAAGTTGCTTCCTCCGTTGTCCCAGTGATGGGGTCTAGATCCGCATGGTGAAAACGCACTCAAAGGAATTTTTCATTGCTCAAAAAGGTTCTTACAAGGAGAAAATGGAGAAATAATTCAAAACCAGGTTTGTAACAATTATATTTGTTACAAACCAGATAACTACGATCCACAGTATGTGTCACTGATACTGTTGCTCTAAGACCCACGTTAAGCGTCGTTGTCACTATTGGAAAACGACTGTCTTTGGCAGTCTGTTCTTCGTGTTCTACAGAAGCAGAAAAATATTCTCTGCAACTAGTCCAATCTCCTCTCTGTAGCTCTCTATTCTCTTACCCAACAATCCATCCCCTTCTATGACATCCCATCACTCTTTAAATACTCGACAAGGCCTCATTAACTTCTCGAAAATTCTCCAAATCCTCCACATAAGTTCGGCAGTAAAGAAAATATACTCTCCGGAATATCTTTCCATATTCGACTTTGTTGCGCGTATGAATGGTGTTGACACATTCCGACAGACTCAGTCAATAGCCAGCACGAATCCAACTTCCTCCAGCCACACGCAGAACTCCAAAAATATCACCGAGAATATTTTGTTTCCCTGTTTCGTCAAAACTCCTCCTTTATCGATTCTGTGACTCATCACTACCCTGTTTAGATAGAACAGGCCGATACCAATTCATTTCTGTGCTCGATTCTGCCTTAAACTCCTCACAAATCCAAACAAATCATTCCGGGAATAAACTCGAGAACAACATTCCCTGTTTTCTTCCAACGGCAATTCCGACCAGTTTTAATCGAATCCAAACCCATTACCGGGCCTGTTAAGACAAATCTAGTCATCCCAACAAATATCCACCATTGAGTCTCCTTCAATCCCGACCAAAATGCGAATCCTAATTTTGCCACTTGAGTTCCCGCCAAAACTGATATTTGAATGAGGAAGATGAAGGCCCCTTAACCAGTCCGAGGGTGCGATTAGCAGCTGCCTAGAAATGGGGTTCGCCTTAGTAATTAGGTTACCCCTTATCCAAAGTGAGGGTCCGTATAACAAATGTCCTCCGGGGGTGCACCGAGCAACTTTTCGAGCCGAATTTTCCAACAATGTTTATTTGCAAGAAAATACCTACAAACACACAAAAGACCATAACAAGGACAAAAACGAGCACTAACAATACGAAACATTAAGGACAAATTAGACACATAAATGCGTCCATCAACCCCCCTTCACCTCATTGTGTATTTGTCAATACTTCTAATGATCCGGAAATGAGTTATTTGTTAGATGGTGAAAGATTTTTGCCCCAAACTCAACCTAACCAAACATATGATGGATTTTATCAGCCACAACCTGAAGATGAAGCTATGGGTACTCAGGTATGCCTCATATTTAGTTAATGTAGCTTGAATTGTGCAAAAATTTGGCCAAACTCAAAATCTCTGGAAAAAATTCGTTTACGTAAACCTAGTTCGGTTACCAAATATTTTTTGCGAGGAAACCGAACTGTTCTTAATGTGTAGTTCGGTTACTAAGTTGAGCACACGCAGGTAACCGAACTGCATGTTAATGGTAGTTTTTTAGAGTTCGGTTATGTAATCCCCAGAACATTATACCGAACTCTTTTGATAGAGTTTACAGAGCATAGTTCGGTTAAGTGAATATCAATACCTTTGTTACCGAACTTTCTGTTCGGTAATGTCGCAGAATATATGTATATTCATTCCTAACCGAACTTTCACATACAAAATCTAAATACATAGTTCGGTAAGGCCAAAATTTATTTCTGTAAAGTAGTTAACCGAACTTTGAGTTCGGTAGGGTCGCAAAAAGAACTAGATTACCGAACTTTAAGTGTTAAATGTTTATGGTATTGACATTGTGTTATTACATGTAGGTTCCATGTGATCCAATTGAACCAATGGAAAACCAACCTTCCCCGGTTGGTATTTTGTACGATGACACATCACATCACTACATGAATGACTTGGTATTCACAACTTCGGGAGATGCAAAGGTTTGGGCTAGACAACATGCACAAAAAGACATGTGCGTATTAGTATTGAATGGGAGAGAAAGCAAAACTCGCTTTGAAATGGTTTGTGAGAGAAGCGGTGATCCCGATAAAAGCCACAAGAGGAAGGGTTATGTTTATAAGGGAAAGAAAAATAGGAAGAACAAAACTTTCTCAAAGAATATTAATTGCCCATTCAAGCTATCATTTAATTTAAACGAACAAAATGGTGGATGGGTACTCTACAAGATTATGAATGGTTGTCATAATCATCCTCGTCCGGAGCATCTTGAAGGACATTTCATGGCGGCAAAGCTAACTCCTAAAGAGATAGACAAGGTAGCTAAAATGAGGAAAATGAATATTTTACCGCTTCAAATGCTTCAAATTCTAAAGGAGGATAACAAGGAAAACCACTCATCTTTGTCCACCATTAACAATGCAATTGAGACAATTAAAAGGAAGGAATGGAGAGATAGAAAAGTAATGCAACAATTGTTTCTTTTGGACCAAGAGAAAAACTACGCGGTTCAAAAGGATGTGAATTCGGAAGGAGAGATAACACAACTATTTATTAGGCATCCGACGAGTGTCCAATTGGCTCAAAGCTTTCATCAAGTTCTAATAATGGATTCCACTTATAAGACGAACAAGTACGAGATGCCATTGTTGAATATTGTTGCGCGTACTTCGACAAAGTCACCGTTTACCGTGGCATTTTGTTTCTTAAGAGATGAGCAAGAACCTAGTTACATTTGGGCACTACAACAAGTTAAGGCAATCTTCCGAGGTGATGATATCCCCGAGGTTATAGTGACGGATAATGATGTCGCGTTGATGAATGCAATAGAGGAAGTGTTCCCACTAGCACATAATATGCTTTGTATGTTCCATATATGGTGTAATTTGATGAATAGGTGCAAGCCAATAATTTGTCCACCCAAGAAAATAGGATATGAAGAAATTAAGATGCTACCGGAAAAAGAAAGAGCGGATGCAAAAGAGAAACTCGAAAAACAATACGATGAAAATTACTCTAAATGGGTTGCATTCAACGGTGAATGGGAAGCACTGTGTCGGTCGCTTACCGAGGAAGAGTATTATCTAAATCTTGAGGGTTTTATTGCCCATTGGGATACTCCCGATTACCCCGGTGTTGTATCGTATGTTCTTCGCCAATGGTTGGAACCATACAAAGAGAGGTTCGTTTATGCCTATACCAACCAATATAAACACTCGGGGAATCAAGCGACAAGTTTGGTAGAGTCGGCTCACCACCGGTTGAAGAAGAATCTCTTTGGATGTGTTGATAACTTCGTAACCGTGTGGAATGTTATGAAAAATTACTTCAAGCGCGACATTGATAGAATCAAAGAGAAGTTCCAAAAAGGCCGTATATTTAAAATGAAAGGAAAATATGCCGACAACCCATTGTTCAAGGGGATCCATTACAACGTATCTCGGCAATGTATGAAGTTGTTGATTATAGAAGTCGAGTTGATTGATAAGTGGGAAACCAAGGAGGATGAGGTGTGTGTATGTAACATGAAGAAGTCTATGGGACTACCTTGTCGCCATATGATAATCAATTATGAGCATGGCGTAATCCCTTTAAGCGACACTGATCCATTTTGGAAGCATCTAAGTTTCATCCCTGCTCCAAACGAAGAAGAAGCCGAAGAAGAGTTTGGTGATAATGAAATAGGTAGAACCGTACTAGAGATGTATCGTGGCATGAACAAGATCCAAAAACAAATCTTTTGGGATGACATGAGGAAAATCATATATCCACAAACGCAAGAGAATGTCTATAAACCGGCAAAAGGCAAACCAAAAGGTAGACCAAGCAAAAAAGAAACTAAAAAGCGACTACGTGAATATGCAAAGGTGTTACATAAGAAGAAAAGTGAGCAAAACGAAAATACTAGAGATCCTTGTGGCCATGAATATACCGCGTCAATGTACTTGGAGAAAACCA
The DNA here is from genome assembly GCF_003573695.1 of Papaver somniferum. Lineage (NCBI taxonomy): Eukaryota > Viridiplantae > Streptophyta > Magnoliopsida > Ranunculales > Papaveraceae > Papaver > Papaver somniferum. Next base: position 198,192,852 of record NC_039358.1, on the reverse strand, counting down.
AGAAACGGGTAGGAGTATTGGGGAGAAAGGCGAAACAAGTGAGTGATAGGTGCATATTTCACATATATTTGGTGTTAATTCCATGCTAGTATTTGTTGGATTTCTTGCAAATTATTGTATATTACGCTTGTTTTCTCTTATTTGTGTTTTGTGAGGCGAACCATCCAAAAGAAGTGAATTGGCACTTAATTGTGCAATAAAATAAGCTATCTACAAGTGGAGAAGGGCCAAAGACCCAGTGGAACTTGTTCAAATGGAGGATTTCTAGTCATCATTTTGTACACAACGAGAAGATGAAGACAATGACGAAAGAACGGAGTCATTATGAGTTCGTATGAAGAAGTTATGAGTGAAACGAGAAGTCGAGTTGTCGGTTCTCCAAAACTGACAGTTAAATGGGAAGTACTAAAGGAGGATGCTGGAACTACTAGGGGCAGACACTATCGCTAAGGGAACCCACTGTATTACTAAGGGGGTGTCCATTCTGTTAGGGGGTAGCCGCATTTTGAATACTGATAAAGGCGCCAAATACTTTGATCGGGGCACCGATCATCTTCTGCTTTAATTCAGACGATGATGAACAACGCCTGTTCTTGATGCTGATGATCATGGGTTTATTGATGTTTTGATTTAAGATTATTTCGACCTCTAGAAGGACCAGTAGATTGTAAATGGTGTTAGAAGAGATGGGTCGTGCTTGAAATGGAGTTTAACAACTCGGTGCTAGCCTTTGAACGATGATGCTGCTGTGTTCGATTGATGAAGCTGTTGGCAGTAAAGATAAGAAGGGCTCGAGCAAGTTCAGGGAGCTGTTATCAGAGATGATGGGGTTATGATGGTGATTGGTGACTGCAGTTGAAGCTCGAGAAGAAGTTAAGGAGTCTACAACGAGAATGAAGCTAGTTGCTGTTGCCATTGATTCTCGGTGATGAAGAAGAGGTACCGAGCTCGAGTGGGTGGCTTGAGTCTGTAGGATTTGATGTTGTGGACGTTGGATGTTCTCGACAGAGATACATGGACAATGAGTTTACTGCCATCGATCGGCAGTGGCGATAAAAGATGGAGCTCGAGTATGTGGTCATCAGTGATAGCAGGGACACAGAACCGAAGTGAAGAAGGAGAGTCCGTGCAGCTGAGAAGAAAAGAGACTGTCTCGTTTGGGGGATTTGGCCGAGAAACCAACTGAGTTATTTACGGGAGTTAAGATAAAGAGGGAACTCGAGTTTGATAAGGAAAGAACTTGGATATGGGACCGAGTTTGAGAGAAGTCAGGAGGCGGTGATGAAGTTTGGTTGCTGTGAAAGACTAGTTGAGGATAGATACAGAGAAGATTTCCGAGCAGTGGAAAGATTCGAAGCGGAATGGAAAAGTTGGAGTTTGGTGAAACGAGAAGCAACGAAGCTGCATGTGCTGATGAGGTTAGAGCAGGCCATTGGCTCACACAAGTCCCCACTGAAGTTCAAACCAATCAAAAGCCGTGTCTAGTCTACTACGAAGCTCCTTGCTACGCCAAGTTAGAGCACATGTTTCCCAAAGATTCAAAACTCTCCACAACCGACTTTCATTGTTTATCGAATGCGAATTTTGTGGATCGCACATACCTAACCGTTGCCTATATAAAGCAGCCCTGCACAGAAGAGAATACAACTTTACAGAGGGAGAAAAATAAAAAGAGAGGAGAGAGAGGTTCTTAATCCATATTTTAGGGTTTATCCTTTTAGGGGGAAACCAAGCTATTTTCTTTTTCTATTTTCTTATATTGTTTTTTGGGTTTTAGTAAATCTATGTGTAACTAATTTCTATCGGTTAAGGATGAATTCAATGTTCTACCGTGAATCTTTATTATTATATAAGTCTATTTGAAGTTTTAATCATCATCGTTTTTTTTCATTATATCTACGGTTCATGATTGATTCTTAGATTGGTTTGGAGTGCACACTAGATTAGTCTGTTAATCATTCTATTTCTAGTAGCAAGTTGAGCGATCCGTAATTGTCGTGCATCTCCTACACAAGTGGAAAACATGAGACCTTATAGAGGGATTATGTAAAGCAATTGTTTGTGGAAACAACACCAGTGAGTGAATCGAGCGTACTGAGTTTAACTGCTGGAATCAAACCTAAATTCACAAACCCTAAAGCATTCGGTTGAGTTACACCTTGTAAGCGTACCTCAAGGCGGCTCAGTTGGATAGAATCTGGTGACTAAGCGTACCTGTTATCGGTGATACAAGGAGTTTTGGGGATAGCAAAGCGTACCTGCTATTCTACGGTTGGTGATGAATGGTTCTAACGGAAGATAGATAAGTATTCTAATCCAGTAATCGCTTTGTAACGGCGAAGGATTCCTTAATCATCTCTTTTATTTATTATTTTCTTTATATTTATCTTACAACCAAAACCCCCTTTTGCTATTTACTTTATCTTGATATTTCAAATAACCTATCAATTACACAGCTCTCTGTGGGAACGATCTCTTACTACCGCTATATTATTTATTTAATTAGTGGGAAATATCTCGATTAATTTGTTGTGGTTACGACACGCATCAGTGAGCGACATTTGAAGAAAAAATGTCCGATGTGTCCATCACAACCAAGCCAAACGTCTTCCGTCGACGTGAAGCTTAAGTCTCCAATGTGGCCCATCCAACCATCTTCCCTAGACGTGAAGGTTGAGGCTCCAAATAAAGACTATTTGAATGAGATACCTCTATACATTAAAGACTATGTCATTTCCACCGACGACGTTCCTCCGGATGGTAATTGTGGTTTTCATGTTGTGAATTGCCATCTCGCCGAATGGAAGATGCATTGTATATGGCAATCATCGGGAGTAGTTGCCATCTCGCCGAATGGAAGATGCATTGTATATGTCTCAGGATAATGCCTCTCGAGAAATGTGGATACGGCAACAGCGTCAAAATCAGCATGTTCTAACTCAATATCTTTGTATGACACACATTCTTTAGCCTTCGCTTGAAACTGGGCACACTCCTTAGAAAGATCACATTGGGACGCCTTTTGACATTTAATAACACGAACTGCATCCTTATGATCATATGAAAAGAACATAACACTATTACTACTTGACGAAACATGTCCCAAACCAAAAAAATTACGTTTTCTGAGTTAAACCAAAAAAAACCTTTACGTTTTGTTAAATAATGAATTTAATGGATACCTTTGTCGCATAGATCTTCGCAGCCCATGAGTGTTTGTACCCAAACAATGTTGTCCCTCCATCATTTGGAGTACCATAAGTTGGGTCCACTGGATCCAAACACAAATTATCAGGGGGAATGTGTGAATATATTTTGCTAGGCGACTTCGGCTTCCTTTTCTCCACAACGGGAACAATTTCTTGCTCTTCTTCATCATCAGGCTCTTGCTCCTCTTCCTCCTCTTCATCGTCTCCCGCCTCTTCATCGTCTTTCTCCTTTTCATCGTCTCCCGCCTCTTCATCGTCTTCCTCCTCTTCATCGTCTTCCTTCTCTTGTCATTCTCCTTCTTTGTCAGATCGTAGTTTTTCTCCGTCTACATTCTCAACATCTTCTCTTTGTTGTTTAACCTCTTCATTTCCTTGTTGTTCTTCTTCATCAGTCTCTTCTTCATCATCAGTCTCTTCTTCATCATCATTCTCCATCACCTCTTCATTGACATCTTGAATTACATCACGAACATTATCTTGGTTGACTTAGGGTAACAAGCCCCTTCCATGTTTAGCATTTGTGGTACCACGCTTTCGGAAATCTAAATGCTTTGCTCCGCGAAGGGTGAGAGTTTTCAAATCCTCATTTACTTGTTGTCTCAATCTTTGTCCTTTGTTCCTAATGAACAAAAACCAAAGTATTAGCTAAACATAAGAGAATATTGTGTTATCAAATGAAATAGAAAATAGAACTAAAGAATAAAGTAAACACAACACTTAACAGACAATAGTTCGGTTACCTGAAAAAAATGCGAGGAAACCGAACTAAATATTTCAAAAGTTCGGTTAGCCAAAAAAACTAACGCCAAAACCGAACTCAGTCTTTACCTTTGAAAAATTGAGTTCGGTTACGAGAATTTTTTTTGCGAGCACACTGAACTAACTATTCCAAAAGTTCGGTTACAGGGAGAAATTATCGATAAAACCGAACTCATTCTTTCAAAGGAAATATTGAGTTCGGTTACAAGAAAATTTTTTGCGAGCACGCCGAACTAAGTATTCCAAAAGTTCGGTTACAGAGAGAAATTATCGATAAAACCGAACTCATTCTTTCAAAGGAAATATTGAGTTCGGTTACAATTTTTTTTTTTTTGCGAGCATACCAAACTATATAGTTCGGTAAACAGATATTAGTCTTAGAGTTGCGAGCACACCGAACTGTTCTTATTTTGAAAGTTCGGTGTTCAATTCTAGGGTAACAAAAAACATTCTCCTAACCGAACTATCAACTGTAACTACCATTTTGAATGAGTTTTGATGATTTCTAATTTATTTCTTCAACAAATAACGAATTGAAAAGAATGGGTATGAAAGAAATTACCCGCGGATTTGCATTTCACTTGAATCGGACTTCTGTTTTGCGGTTGGATGATTGATTTTGCCTCTAAACGGTTCTTCAAGTTTTTTGAACTTTAGCAATTCTTTTGGGAGATTCACTATATGTGGGAGTCCCGGACTCAATCCTGGTAATCTAGGTGTTTGCTTGGCACGCATTGCTTATAAAGATTGATTAATCGACGATGAAATTTTTTCGAATCGACGATTAACGTCGATGTTACGATGTTGGCGAAGAAGAAAAACAGAAAGAGGAGGAAGAAGATGAAGAAATAAAAAAAAAATCAGTTTTGAAACTGATTATAGGTTTTAAATTAGATTTTAATTAGTGGGTTGGATTAGTGGGTAGTAAGTTAGATTAGTGGGTTATTAGGGTTAGTTATAACCTTAATTAGAATAAGGGCAGATTAGTCTTCCCCAAACTTTTAAGACGCCCCTTATAATGTAGGGGTGGACATTTGTATCACAAATTAGTCCCCACCCATTTTGAGTAGTCCCAAAAAAAAAAAATCATTCTTTTGAAAGAGATGCCGTGAACAAAGCTAATTTGCCAGCCCGAGGCCCAGCTGCAATTGACAGAATAAAAATATGCAAGACGCGTCACAATGATGAAAAATGCAAGATGATTTCGTCCCTTCCACGTCCGCCGCTTGATAAAAGTTCATTCCTGTATTTCTCTCGAGTGGAGGCCAACAACATCCCTGACCTAACACGATGAAATGTCCCATCCCAAAAACATCCTAATATTTTAATCTTGCTGGACCTAAGGCTGGCCAAAAGGGTACTTTGGAGTCTAAACCGACCACGGAGTGCTCAACAATGAACGAATGCATACGCAACATACGAAATATTATAACGCGGAAAAGCAAAATGATAAGACTGATACAGCTCATATTTCTTAATCACAATGCGCTGTATATTCAAACAACTAAGAAAGAAGCTTCTTGGATTGGCAATCTTCGATCATACATCTCTTTTTTTTACAAATATAAATATCACCGTTTCTGTTCTTTCAAATTCATCACTCTCAAACAACAAAAAATTCTCTCTATCCAAAATCTTCTTTCCATTTGCTCATTTCTAGCTAATACTCTATCTCTAAAGAAAAATGAAGATGTCTGCAGTATTCGCAATTGTCATGATAATGGGTTTATTATCAACTTCATCAAGAGCTCAAGCTCCAGCAGCAACACCAACAGTTGCACCTGTTCCAATTGCTTCACCACCAACAGTAGCTGCACCTGTACCAGCAGTTTCATCACCAGCACCTTCAGTAGCACCAGTTACATCACCTACCGTTTCACCAACATCAGCCCCTACTCCGTCTTCATTAGCTCCAACACCTGCCACTGCCAAGGCTCCAGCTGCTGCTGGCCCTGGTACCACCCCTGCTTCAGCTCCAGCTGCTGATGCACCATCATCGAGTGCACACAGATTTGTTGCTGTTGGATCTGCTTTTGTTGGTATATTTGTTGCTTCAGTTTTCTTATTCTAAGCCCAAGAATATTTGAGTAATATTTAGCCGCTGGATTTTTATCTAGGAATCGGTTGAATGGACGTGATTTGATCTCATAATTTTTTCTTTCTCTCAATTCTTGTGAATTTCCATTTTTGGATTTCTTTTCTCTTATGATTTATTATTCTTTGTTTGGGGACTATTATTGTTACTCTGACGGTGATAGTGCGGTGGAGGACGAATGAATTCTTTGTAAGCTTTGGTGTACATAGGATATTATTGAATAAAATTGATTCTTCTTATTTGTTGATCTAATCTATATAAACCTTTTAATTTTGGATCTTTACCCAAATTGCTTGTTAATTTTTTTTTTTTTGAAGTATAGCAAAGTCATTGACCATGAGTACAAAACTACCCTGATATCAAATTAATACCTTGTTATTTGGATCAAAACCTTTTAATTTTGGATTTTTTACTCAAAATGGTTTTTTTTTTCCAGAACTAGTAGTGTGGTAAAGTCATGGACTATCAGTAGAAAACTACACTGATATCAAATTAACACCTTGTTGTTTGAATCTGATTCATTCCGCGAAAGATCTTAAACTGTTCATTTCTTTATTTCCCAAATGTCACATATAAAGTCGAAAATATTAATCTCCACGGTGAATTGCCGATTTGGATATAACGCCGTACAGGTTCGGGAGACAAACCAAAGGATATAAGAATAGGAAAATTTCTTGTTTGGTCCTAAGCCCATAAGGTTATTTATATTAGGGTCCAACTGGATTTTAGACTTATCACTAGGTCCATAATATTTTGAAAAGAGCAAAATGACGAGCTTACCCTAATAGTTACCACGTGTGAAGAATGCACCCACTATCTATTCCCGTACAAAACCGCTGAAACGGTCAGAAAAATCATTCGTTTTCTAAGAGAAAATTTTTTTCTCTTCACAGAGAATCCTAGCTATCCCAAATTCATTTAGAGATTTTTGAGACAACAGATCTCAAAAATCATTCAGAGATTTTTGCTAGTTTGAAAAACCCTAAACCTAAATTTCTCTTCTCTTCCGATAATGGTTAAAACAAGAAAAATCACAAGAACAATCCAAGAAGAAGAAACAATAATGGATGATAGCACTGCTCCTAGAACATCAGAAGACGATTCAAGAATTTCAAGACGAAAATCAAAGAGAAAAAAGAGTAAAAAGGTTGAAACACCGAAATCGAAGAAAAAAGGTACTGATTCAGAAAACCTATCTACATGCAACTTCTATTTTGTGTTTCTAGCACTTAGAATTGGCAGTACATAACTATAAAACTGCAGAATAAGAATCAAAAGTGATATGAAATTTGTTTCATTTTATTTCTGATACATAGAGCCAGCAGTACATATATCAAATACTGAGGTTTTTTCTTAATTAGGTTGTTTTTTGGCAGTACATAAGTCCAGTAGTGAATGGGTAACATTGTTTATGTGTCTATTTACCACTGTTTGTGTTTCTGGCACATAATTGGCAGTACATAACTAAATAACTGAGACATTGTAGTGTTTATGTACTCTAAATTCATCTGTTTCTTTGTTTATGTGATAATGATCTTTAGATATGAAGTACATAAGACCAATAGTGATTGATTGTGTTTCTGAGATGATGAATGTGTAGTCCATAAATGTTGTACTGAAATAAAACCAATTAAATTTTGCAGGTAAGGTTGTGCCAAAATCTGTTAGGAAGTTGTATAGGTCTGGTTTCACAGCATTACATAGCCTGGTTGCCAGAATGAAGGCGAGTAAATATACTTTGAGTGAAGCCACATTGGAAAAGATAGCCGAATCTTCTTATGGACAGATGTTTTTGATGTTCTGGCACACTAAGTACTCAGAAAGTCATTGGGAAAAGTTGGAAGCTGTAGTGAAAAAGTACTTGAAGTGTTACAAAAGGGGTCGAGTCAAGAATGAGCTCACATTTGAGTTTGTTAGAAGAGGTGAAACACACATTATCACGTCGACACCAGAAAAAATGGGTGTAATGTTTGGAATGCCAAGAATGGCAGGAAGAAGAACTGATGACACCTTTTTGATGGTAGGTGGTGGATGGAGGCAGAAACCATTCTACATTAGACACTTTGGTGATAGCAACACGGTTACAAGACCAATGCTACAAGATGCCATCTTGAAACTGCTCAAGCGTACTGGTATCAAGAATTGTAAATCTGAAGGTGACGAAGACAGTGATGATGACAATGATGAACAAGTAACCGATAGTGAAGATAATGAAGATATGGAGTACAGGATACCAAGAGTAGAAACTGAACAAACAATTGAAGATATGGTTAAGCTATTATGCCTGTTTATGTGTATTACTTTGTTTTTTACAACAAAAGATGCTCATAAACTCAAAGAAAAGTACTTTGGTTTAGTTGATGATCTTGAGAAGTCAAAGAATGTATCTTGGCCTGACCTGATACATAGTTTCTTAGAGAAGAAAATCAATCAGAACTACAACACTCCTGAAGGCGAGTAAATATACTTTGAGTGAAGCCACATTGGAAAAGATAGCCGAATCTTCTTATGGACAGATGTTTTTGATGTTCTGGCACACTAAGTACTCAGAAAGTCATTGGGAAAAGTTGGAAGCTGCAGTGAAAAAGTACTTGAAGTGTTACAAAAGGGGTCGAGTCAAGAATGAGCTCACATTTGAGTTTGTTAGAAGAGGTGAAACACACATTATCACGTCGACACCAGAAAAAATGGGTGTAATGTTTGGAATGCTAAGAATGGCAGGAAGAAGAACTGATGACACCTTTTTGATGGTAGGTGGTGGATGGAGGCAGAAACCATTCTACATTAGACACTTTGGTGATAGCAACACGGTTACAAGACCAATGCTACAAGATGCCATCTTGAAACTGCTCAAGCGTACTGGTATCAAGAATTGTAAATCTGAAGGTGGCGAAGACAGTGATGATGACAATGATGAACAAGTAACCGATAGTGAAGATGATGAAGATATGGAGTACAGGATACCAAGAGTAGAAACTGAACAAACAATTGAAGATATGGTTAAGCTATTATGCCTGTTTATGTGTATTACTTTGTTTTTTACAACAAAAGATGCTCATAAACTCAAAGAAAAGTACTTTGGTTTAGTTGATGATCTTGAGAAGTCAAAGAATGTATCTTGGCCTGACCTGATACATAGTTTCTTAGAGAAGAAAATCAATCAGAACTACAACACTCCCGAGGACATCACTGGTTGTGTCGTCTATTTGTTGGTATCGATCATCTAGTACAAGCTTTTTTTTTTCCAAGTACATATTTACTCTACTGTCATTTAAGTTTCTGTATTTGATTCTATTGATGTTATTTTTGTCATAGTTGTTGTATGCGGAGCATACTCACTTGGTGAAACCAGTGACGTTACCAGATGATCGATACCTTCCAAGAGCGGCAAGGTGGAACATCAAAGAAATATCTGTTGAGTTTCTAAAGGATATGGAGGCTTCGCAATACACAGTAAGTCCCTAAGAAAAACAATACATATTACTAGGATAAGTTTTATTTCATTATGCTTCTTGTAGTTTTGGTTTAGGAAACAATGATGCACCAGTACATATCTAAAAAAATGATTAAAGTTGATGAATTTAAGTATAATTATTTGTGTTTTGATAAATAATTATACTTAAATGATTTGTTTTAGGTAGGACACTATCAGAAAAGCAGTTTTCTGATTGACCAAAATGATTGTGTGTGTGTCATATGCACTATTTATTTGAGTACATATATGTTATACTGATACAAAAACTGGTTATATGTGTGCGTTATATGTACTTTTCCAGTTCTCTAAAGAATTTAAGGATGAATATACTATGTATGAAAAAGAAATGTTGAATGAAATTGCTCAAAGGCTTCCAGTTGAAGAAGTGCCATTGACAGTAGATTGGCAAGAAAAATTCGAGGATTTGGAAGTAAAGAATGAAGATTTGAGGCTGACAATTGCAGAAAAATGGTGTGAATTACAGAGCAGGAAAGAGGACGGACTCCCCATTGATGTGAGTATCCTAGAAGAGCTTTTGAATGATATATATCACAGAGCTTACCCACCTCCACAACCAAACTCGGGAGAAGAAGAATCTAGCAGTAGCTCTGAAGAAGGGCATGATGATTTGGATGACACCGTTCCATCAGCAACTACTCCTTTGGTAACAGAGGATGAACAGGAAATTCCAGATGATACCCAAGAAAAGTTGAATGAACAGGGAAATGCTACTCCAACAATGCTTGTTATGGGGGGCTCTGAAGAAAATCTCACACAGTTCGATATTGAAGTTTCACAGTTTAAAATTTGGGCTAGATCTGATTTGGAGCGAAAGGTGAAAGATCTGCAAGAGGAAAAGAGCATGCCATAACCATCACAGGTAAGTTATATTCTTTCTAGTATTAGTTTAGTTTGTAAAAAACTAAAACTTGTCAGTACATATTTACTATACTGAAAAAACATACAAGTACATATCTGCAATACTGATTAAAAACATATCACCTTATGTTGAATAACAGACTGAAAAGGCTGAACTCCAACAAACAGCAGCGACACAAGTTCTGGGTAATATTGAAGTGGAAATTGGTTCTCTTAGAGATAGACAAGTGAGCGAATTGAACGTTACACTAGTTACCAATTTTATACTTTGTCATCCTATAAAATAATACGGTTTGGCATTGCATTTATGTAGGGTGCATCGCTTGAAGAAATGTTGCCGAATATGCAGTTTATGCCTTTGGTTTGTGAGCTGCCGAGTCTCAAAGAACTGCGTACCGTGCCGATGGAGAAACTGATTGACCTGGCCATCCATGGGAAGGGTATTTATACCGATGAGTACTCAAAATATCTACAAGCTGAAATTATGGGAGATCCTTATCCATCCTTAGGAATTCTTAGTCTGGAGTACCCGTCGACTGGTAGTTTACCAAGCTTGGAAAAAATGGAATCTTCTCAAATCTTCGACAAATTTTATGCTAAAGATCTGGATCCTCCATCACAAGTTTCAAGACCAACTTTTGACTTGGGTTTAGGACCAAGTGATCAAAATGGAGAAGAGGTGCAGCAGCCTGCAATTGATCTAGGTGCACCTGATCCACCTCAAATCCATCTTGCAGCTGCGCCTTCGCATAATGAAGCTCCAGCTGCTAGAGGAGCATCAGATCAATCTCAAACGGATCCCTCGGATGAGCAAGCTCAAATCGATACTGCACCTACACTTTATGAAGCCTCTGCAATTGTTTTACCTGCAGCTGAAAAAGCTCGTTTGAAAGCTGATCTTCAGCAACCTGAACAAGAAGTATGAACATGTTCTAAACCTAGTACATATATCCTTCTGATACATATAACCAGCAGTACGTATATCAATTTTTGGTCAAATATCTCGTAGTCTGATTTGTTTCAAATGCAGGGAATAAGGAAACCTTGGGATCCCATTCCATTCATTGAAGTAGAAAGGAAGAAGAAAATGAAGAATGACAGAAAGCAACAGCCTACTAAAAAATTAGAGAGTCTTGTAAGTACCTAAATCTACTTCTGTTTAATGAATTTATGTTTTGTTTTTAATGATGCTTTTAGCATATGTACTAATGCTGCCGATTCTCAAACAGAAGTATCCAGTTTTAGATGCTGAAAAGGCAGAGGAAGCTCGGCTAAAGAAGAATATGAGCGCCGAAAAAGCTAAAGCATATGCTGAGACTCTCCAACTTCTTTCTGAGCTACAGAAGGTAATTATAATTACCAAAAAAGTGAAAAGTAACAAATTTATCAATACTTAATGGACCACTTATGTTACATATGTTCAATAACATGGGAAAAACCAACAGTACATATGTTATGTACTCAGTGAAACTAAAAGTACATAACTTCTGTACTGAAAAGAATCCAAGAATACATATGTTCTATTCTGTTCATTTTTTTTTTGCTTTTTTAGTCTCTCATTTTTTTTTACGTTTATGGTATATTGAAGGATAACGAACCTGGAGTTAGTCAAACATCAGAGGAAGATGACGTAACACTTGCCAAGAGACTCGAAGATAGGCTGGCTACAAAGAGTAATGAAGTCAAACCAATAGCGAAGTCGACCACGTCAGTCATGGACAAGGAGAAGAAAAAGCCGACTATCTCAGCCAAGGAGAAGAAACTTACTCCAAAAATCACATACACCCCTCAGAAGCCATTAACTCGGAGCCACCCGCAGAAAAGAGTTGATCCTGAGTTTGCTAGTGGCAAAGGACTGTCGGGACATAAAAGGCGAAAAACAAAGTCCAGAACTGAAAACCCAGTTGGAAAAGATTGCCCAACAGAGAAAGTTCAGAAAAAGGATAGCGAGAATGTGAGAAAGAGAAAAGCTAAAGGTGATCCAAATCTGCAAGAACTTACTAAAAAAGTGAAGAATGCACGCAAGTTGTTGAGCCTAAGGAAATATCCGTTCTATAAGGATTTGAGTTCACAACAAAGAGCGCTTCTCTCTCCTTTTTTTGACAAAGCTACCTCAATGTGAGTCTCTCTTGGATATGTCCCTTTCATTTTAACAAAACTTTATGTACTTCGTTTAGAATCAAACTTATAATTGATTTGGATTATTTGAATTTGCAGCAACAGTGCTTGGAAAGCTCCTGCTGTGATTGGTCATCACATATTATCTGCAGAGACCTTTGAAGATCTGCTACATAACAGGGCTTTAGAGGGAGATCTTATAAATTACTGGCAATACCAACTGAAAAAAGCATATCATAATGAGCAACCAGTGAATGGACAGAGAAAGTACATTCCAGTACTCCACATTGATCCAACAGGCTGGGTATGTTTTCCAATTTATCTTGATAAACAACATGCATCATGTCTTTGTAAAGGGCATAGCATATCTGCGAAACTAAAACGAAACAATTTTTTTTGATGTTGTAACAAATATTATGCTTTCATATATGTGTTTTACACTATAATTTTCAGTACATATTTACTACACTGATAAATTTAATTCTTTTTCAGTTTTATTTAAGTGACCCAGTACATCAAGTAGCAGCAAACACTGCTGTATTCTTACCCATCAGGAATATGGAGGAAGGAACCAGGAAGATTATTATTCCAATGTCACACCAAAACGTGCATTGGACGCTTCTTGTGTATGAATGCGAGAAAGGCGAATTCTTCCACTACAACACTTGGGAAGCTGTATCCAAAAATGAGTGTCTCGATAATGCTAATCTTATGGCAGAATACTGCTTGTTAGCAATTAATGAACGCTTGTCGAGCCTGCGCCTTCCACTTGTAAGCAGAGTAAAGATGATTAGTTACCCAACACCTCAACAGGGAGACTATCCAGATTGTGCAATATATATCATGCACATCATGAAGAAAGTTGCAAAGGAGGAAGTAATTGATGGAGTGCGAATGAGCTTGGGAGACCCAGAAGAACTAAAGGACAAAATACATAAGAAGAGGATCTCTTTAGCATGCAAAATACTCTCAGCAACATCTCCTCCTGAGGAGAGCTGGAATATTCATGCTCCAAAAGGTTTTTAAGACAGTGCTTATATGAATTAGGAATGCATAGTAGAAGTTATCATAGAGAACATATTCAGAGTTTGCTAGTTTGTTTTAGACAATATCAAAGTTTAGTAATTATTCTTATTTATTTTGATAACAATTGTTCTCGAAACTATGGTGTTTGTGTTTAATCTATGTACAGTTGTTTGGCTTTATAAAAATGTTGACATGTTGGATGGTAAAAGTCCATAGTATGAAGTGTTTTGGTGTGTATGTAACATAGACCAGCTATTAGAGTCAATTGAAGAATATGACTCTCTAAATTTGTTAATCATGATGGGAGAGAACATGAATCTCAGAGCTGGTCTCTTTGTTTTGTGTCTTAATTGAACAGAAAGTACATAATAGTTGTGCTCAGAAAGTCTTGAACAAACTTGGAAATCAACCTGAAAACCAATAATATTGAAAGTGGATAATGCAGTACAAAGTACCATTAAAAGAGTCTTAAATGAGCACAAAGTACCTTGTCCCAGAAAGATATCAAACAGTACATAATTTCAGCACTCTAAAAAAAGCGAACAAAAGTATTTAAAATGATGCGCAAAACAGAATCTGCATTGTGACCAATAGAACTAATAAGGGAGAACTGAAAATCTAAAACTCATGGGTATGAAGGAATGACAGTGCACGTTGCCTTGTTGTGGTGAGTTTTCTTCTTACAGTTGGAACAACGGACGGACTTCCTAGCTTTCTCCCATGCATTCTTGATACGATTTCCCTTTGGCCTACCTGGTGGAACTCGTGGATGGGGTGGAAAAATAGTATCCTCTGGCAGATACTGCTCTGGCCTGTTGTAGTTGGGGATTGGTCTGATAGCAATTGAATACAGCTGCTGAAAATTTGTAACTTTGAAGTAGTCTTCGATATAATCTACGTATCGATCACCCTTGGCAGATATAGCTGCTGTAGCATGAGAGCATGGAAAACCATAAACACGCCATCTTTGGCAGGTGCAAGTCTTGTTCAGCAGATCAACAGTGTGAGACCTGCAGATGCGTAAAAAGCTTTTCAGCACAAAAACTTAAAAGCAGTACATATATGCAGCACTGCAAACAAATACAAAAAAACAAAACATATGATTCACTCCTACATGTATGCTATAGTACAGTAAAAGTTGTTTTATGGGATAAAGCTAACCTAGGCGAATGAATCTCATACTCATACGCAGATGACTGAGTAACATTCCAAACTCGACCAATTTGAATATGTTCTTTAAGTAACGCCTCGTAGGTAGGAGTGAGCTTCTCTGGGTCCATCAAAAGACTCATTTCGCGACGTTCATTCATCAACTCCATAACGCGTAACCTATGAATGGAACAAAAAGAACACCTGTAATAAATTTTGAACAAAAAAAAATGAACCAAAAACAAAGAAAACACCAACAAAAAAACACACACACAAACCTGATCATGTCAACGAGGGCGCAGGCAGGCAACCTCTTGTCTTTCCGAATCCAATTATTGAAGGACTCAGCAACGCTTGATGTAGTCTGACCAAATCTACAGCCAGTGAAGAACGCGCTGGACCAATGTTCCCTAGGCATATTGCGGCAATACTCAGCAACCCCAGGCCTTCCCATTAACTCCATTTCCATTAGTGCTTCTTCATATCTTGCTGGTGTGAGAGCATAAGTTGCTTTTTTGAAACAAGCCATAACTTCTTTGTACTTCTCGTCCGATTTCCTGATTGGTAAGTTTCCTTGCAAGTGGTAGTAACAATAGCCATGATGGGAAGTAGGAAAGTGTTTAGGAATAGCCCTCAACAATCCTTCATGACGATCAGACATAAAGGTGATAGGACGGTCATCAACAATGTTGCTAAGATTGCACATAAACCAATCCCAATTGTCAACATCCTCTCCTGGGACCAATCCAAAGGCTAGCGGATAAAAACCTGGAAAAAACAAACAGTACATATATTATATACTGTCACTAAATATGTTGCTATATTCATAGACGTAACATATATTATGTACTGGAAAATAGACTAAGAATTTCCAGTACATAATAGACATATTGTACTCAAAAAAAGGTCTTATGCTTACATATATGAATTAATGTGTGTTAGACATAATAAATTTTCAGTACATAAATGGTATACTCAAAAAGTTCCAACGATTAAAAGCAGTGAATAACTTGTAAACAATAACAGTTAAAACGTAACAAAGAGCACTTGCCTTGATTCCCATTCAGACAAGTAGCAGCCATAAGGGTACCTCTAAATCTCCCGGTCAGAAAAGTTGCATCAACAAAAATCATTGGTCGACAAAGTCTATAACCTTCAATACAAGCGCCTATTGCGATGAATAACCTTTCAAATTTCTGAGTTGCATCGTTAAACTGAAAATCCTCATAAGAGCCAGGATTTGTTTCTTTCAATGAATTCACCCACCAAACCAAATCAGAGTAAGACTTTACATCATTCCAAAAAATTTCATGGTGTGACCGTTCCAAACCATGATATGCATGGTGATATTTGATATTAACACCAGCACCAACTTTTATATAATCTTCAATTTCGCGAGGCTTGATAAGTGGGTTGTGCATCACACGATCATGAATAAGGTTGTGTACCAGCTTCTTCGATACTTTAGGACTTCTCAACTTCACACCAGCTCCACAAGTGTGCCTCCCAACATACTTTTTTATCCTAAAAACATCGCAAGTAGAATCAATAGCAACTGCATGGATCATCTAAGTGCATGGGACTTTACTGCATTTCATTGTGAACCTTTCACGATCATTCTTCACCTTTGTTACGCGATACCCAGTCTTCAAACAATACTTTTGACAGGCCAACCGAACAGCATCAACACCACCACGAAAAAGCTTGTTAGGATCATCAAAAACATTCTCCCACCCATCGGACAGAAGAGGTTTAACAATTTCTTTTCCATCAGTTTCATAACTATCTCTATCTGACCTAATCAGTTCTGAATTGTTGTCGACGTCGCTGAATGTAGAGGAACTACATCCACCAGCAGAAAGAAAATCCACATGCAGCTCAAAGAACGCCGATTTCTTTGAAAAATGCAAGGCAGCGAGACCATGAAGTTGAAAGTCATCAATCACAGGCAATTTGACACCATTCTCAACATAAGTGATGATAATCTCAGAAGGGTTCAAGGTTCTCCAGTTTTCACAAATAAGAAATTTCAGGTCATCAATACTAGACTTAAAAGTAACGAGGTGAGCAAAATGATGATGCTTATAGTAAATGTATGCATAGCAGTAGGTATTTGGATTGGAACACTCTGCATCAGACATGTTTTGAACCTGCAAATGTGACAAAGATGTAACAGTATTAAAATACAGTATTTCACATACGTACTGATGGGTCAAACTAAAAAAAGTGAGAGATCTATGCAAGAAACAGAATCTAAGAGCAGAAACAATGAGTATGTTGGTAGGCTTCTAAAAGGTCCTAAAAATTATCCCTGGCCAAAAACTTGGTGGGCCCGGAGATATGTATAAAATTAAGCGCAATGAAACGCGGGCCTACAGTAATACCGCAAGTGCACGGTCGTCAGTTGTAGCTCGTGCAAGTACGGGTCGATCCACAGAGACTGGGTGTGTTTTGGAGTTTTCCAGCTATTTTGGGCTCCTAAATTGCTATTGTTGGGCTTTGAATACCCTTTGAGTAAATTGGGTTGAACTGAGCTTGGGCTCAGAAATGTGGACTATGGGCTTTAGGTCTTAAACCTTGTTTTGGGCTTTTGGGCTCAATGAGATTGAGCTAACAGTGGACTGTGGTCTTTTGATTAGACCTGGGCTTTGGTTTGTAAAGGGCCAATGGTTAAAAACCCAGGCTTTGGACTTATGGGCTTCTGAGGCTTTTGGGCTCAATGCAGCAGCAGCAGCAGTGGAAGGAAAAGGCAACAGGAGAGTTGCAGGGAAGATGGGTTGCAGCAGCAGCTGCACAAGCAGTGCACAGCAGCACAAGGCCAAGAAGACAGCAGCACAAGCAAGGAAGAAAAGCAATGCAGCAGTGCAAAGCAAGTGAGAAAGAAAAGATGGCAGTGAACAAAACAGTGAAGACAATAAAGAAAACAAGCAGAGAACAATGCAAGAACTAAACAAAGAAAATACTAGACAGCAAAGAAAGATGACAATACAAACCAAGGCCTAAGGCCAAGGGCAGGGAAGATGGTGAAACTGAAATGGTGACAATGCAAGGCCAAGGGAAGAATACAGGCATACAAAAAGAATGGGAAGAGAATTAGCTTGCTATGAGCACTAATTTCTCCCAATGCTCAATCACATCAGTGCATCCTAAGCATACAAAATGGAATGGCAAGATAATCAGCTTGTTATGAGCACTGATTTCTTCCATTACTCAATCAATTCAGTGCTTCAAAGGTTTCTAGCCTAGCATTAACAGGAACATAACAGGAATATTAACAAAGGAACATTATCAAAGGAACTTATCAACACAATGCATCAAAACAAGCACATTAACAGGGTAAACACTAACAGGATTAACATTAACAGGAACAACTTTAACCTAACATGATAAACTAACACTAACAGGGACTAAAACAGTGAAAGATTAAATCATTAACAAAACATGAAACAGCACACACATTGAAATTAAACATCAAAACAGGAAATTATCATACAAAAATTAAACATTAGTATCAAAACAGAATTAAAAATAAGAACATTAAATTATAAAAACCCTAAAATTGAACAGTTAAAATTGAAATTAAAATTAAACCTAAACTTTAAATTAAAACTGAAATTTAACCCTAATTGGTTACTTGGTTAATCCAAGAACACCTTCTACACCATACCCATCTCTTCTATTTATACAAAAGCATTAAAATTAGGGTTTCCCCCAAATTACAAATTAGGGTTTTCACCCAATTAAAAATTACCCAATTCGACGCTGACCCATGCTCTGCAATTGTTCCCTATGCTCTTATCCATTCTTCTGATACGTCGAATCATAGCTATCAACCTAGTTCCTCGAGTTCACATGCCATCAGTGAGAGGCGTGAAATGGATGAACTAACTTGACAGTTAGGAGAGATGGTGGCGTCTGTGATGTCGGGGAAGAGGGTGGTTTGGCAGTGGAAATGGAGGTGAAGTGAAGGCTGGTACGGTGGAGGCAGGAGTTGCAGTTGCAGCTCTGCAACTGTCGGTGAAGATGGGAAGAAGAAGAAAGAGAAGGAGAGAAATGGAATGGGTAGTTCTCGATGGGTTTTTTAGGGTATGGGATGTTCTGGTGTGAGTCGGGTTCATCAAGAGATGATGTTTCACGAGCTGGGCCATCGGATCATTAAGTTCAGATGGAATCGAACGGCTTTAAGGAAGGGGATGGAAGCGACCGTAGGATTTTTTTGGTACAACTAAATAGACGGATCCAGATGGGGTTAGGTGCTGTAGTGTAAGGCGGAGATATCAAACTTTGATGAACAGCAAGGGAGCAACCGTTGGATTCAACTACCATCTAATCTGAAGGCTTGGAATTTCAGCGCTGTGGTGCTTGGCAGAGACTTCAGATTTTGATGCTCTATGAAGGAGCGACCATCGGATGCTTCTGAGAACTGATCTGATGGCTGAGAACGGAGGCGTTTTTGTGTGTAGAAAATGAGGTTGTGCGCACCATTCTTCGCGGCTTCCTTGCGTGATTTCTCCCGGCTTTTCACTACTTTTCTGCTCTTTTGCTCCGCAAGTCATCCAGACTTTATTTATTACCTAAAAATGCAAAATTAAGTAAGAAAAATATTTATTCTTGAAAACAATGAAAATACAGAATATGGGATAAAATGTAGAATTAATGATCAAAAGATGAGTTAAATGCCAACAAAAAGGGATAAATATATACAATATTTGGCACTCATCAAATACCCCCAAACCTGAATTTTACTTGTCCTCAAGTAAAACAAAACTAAGGAAATCCTACCTATACCACTGTCGCTGGTCTCTCGAATGCATTTAGCGTATGCACTAAGCCTTTTAAACCACTAAGTGTCCCTAGTGGACGAGTTGAAGTCTCGTGAAGGTTTACCAGAGGTGTGCCTACAAAACCTAAGGACAAAATATAAGCTCATATTCCATCAAATGTGACATGTGCAAGTCAGTTAAGCTCACAGCAAAATGGAGATGTCAATCTAGCTATCGAAGGCACAATCCTAGCACTGATAACAAAAAAAAGACATGTGATAAGAGTGTAAAGTGTATCTACACATGTGTAAAGAAAGATCTGAAGTTATGACTACTAATCACCAAGAGATAGTTTCTCAGGCTACGAACCAAGGTCGAAATCTAGCTAGCTGTCCGGACTTTACGAGAATTGTGAATGAGTTGGAGGTATTTCACAATTGCTCGCGTTGTACATCAATGGCATACACCCTCCTTGCTTATTACAAAAAAACAACAAAAGATGACTCTTTACATGACTCTTATTTACATTGACTACTCTCTTTTATTTTTGGAACAAGAGATGATGGAATTGATAAATACTTGAATTTTTTTTTTGTATTTTTCTGATATTTTTTTCTCTTTTTTTTTTTTTTCTGAATATACATCGTTTTTTTTTTTTTTTTTTTTTGAACTAGGAAACACTTTTGATAAATATACAAAAGGAAACAAAAGATTACATGACACTTTGCAAGAGGTAGCCCTTTTTGATGCACCCAGTTAAATTCGATGGTTGTCTTTCTTAATGTAACCTCCACCTTCTATCCCAACCAACCAAAGAACAAGCTAGTCAAGTTTCGTTCAGTATTCTAAAGTGATTGGCAATCGTAACTTCCTATCCAACACCTTGAAGATCGAGGCCATACATGTATTGGTAGATCGTGCACGTGCAAATTTCTTATCACTATGTGAATTGTGCTAGAATCAGGGTGCCTAAATATCTAGACTAAGACTCCTAATAATAATACATATTTGCACAAGAGTCAACATTTCAAGGTAAATGAGCTCCATTTTTTATGATTTTTCATTTTTTAATTTTTTTTAATTTTGATTTTTTAATTTTTTTGGAATTTTTCAATTTTTTCAAAAAGAAGAAGGAGTTTTGTTTTCAATTATGGCATATTATCATGGTATCTACTCTATACCCCCAAACCTAAACTAAACATTGTCCTCAATGTTTCAAAATATGGAAAGAATTAAAATGCATCATATGGAAAGGGACATGCTGAGTAGAGTAAAAGGAGAGAGAATACCCGATTTCGGCGAAAGCAGAATTAAAACTCCGTTATTCAAGGCAAAAATCCAACATATTTCAACCGAGATCATATTGGATTAGCAAAATATATACAAAAGGAAAAAAGGTTTTTAAAATTTATCTACTTGATTATATACAAAAAATTCACCATACACCAAAAGTCTAAAGAGTTGAGGATCAACCCAAAAGACAAAGTGTAGACATTTCAACAGCTTCACACAATAATAACAGGAAAGAAACGCAAGTGAAACTGTGAAACAAAATGAGCTACCCCCAAACCTGGATTTTACAGAAGATATAATTTTGAAAACAAAATCGCGCAGTTTCGGGGGTTCATCATGCAAAAGGTCTAGCTCGAAATGAACTGTGCTAGGGACGGGCAAACATGCAATTTCCAACTGTGGTCCCTCAAAGATATTATACTTAGATGCAAAATAGTCCAAGAGGACTTGGGAAGCACACAGTTCCAAACCTAGGTTGGGAATTTTCAGAAAAATTGGTTTTACAATATTGGTACAAACCAAATCTAGGTTGGGTGGAAGGCCATCAGATTGTGACTTAGGTAGAAGAATAGGCATATCATTATCAATCAAATCAAAATCTCCTAAATCATCTACACATGTCACATCATGCTCACAATCATCAATCAAATTGGCAAGTTCACACTCAGAATTATCAACATCATCAACAGATTTATTCTCGTGTATCGGCACATCAGGGGAAACATCACATGGAATACTAGAAGAAATATCATGCATTAAGGTCGGGGCAGAGAAGCCTAATGTATTTGAACCCAAAGGTTCCATAACATTTTCAGTATAGACATGTTCTTCTAACATAACATCATAATCATCATCATCATCATGATAGGAATTTTGCAATCTAGGATAATTTTCAATCCTAAGGTCGGAGTATTACAAGAATAAAACTCTAATTCATGGGGGTGACTCATATCATGTGGTGTTGTTCCTGTTTCCCTAACGGATTCCCATTGATGGGTTTTCTCTGCAATCTCGGCTAAAAAATTCCATGCATCATCCACAGATTTATCAATAAACTCACCATTACACATAGACTCAACCATGGTTCGAGATTTAAAGTCTAGTCCCTCATAGAGGATGACGACAAGTCTCCACTTCTCAATTCCATGGTGCGGACATTCACTCAACAAATCATTAAAACGTTCAAAATAGTGAAAAACAGTTTCCTCATCCAATTGGACAAAACAATTGATACTTTGACGAATAGCGATGGTCCTATGATGTGGAAAGAATTTTTTGAAAAATAGATCTGTGAGTTGGTCCCAAGTGTTGATTGATTGTGGTCTCAAACCGTAAAACCATGTTTTGGCCCTTTCCTTTAAAGAAAATGTAAACAAACGCAATTTCAGAGAGTCTTCGGACATGTGATCAGGTGGCATAGTCCGACAAATTTGTTCAAACTCTCTTACATGAGTATAGGGGTTCTCAGAATCGAACCCTCGAAATATAGGAAGTATTTGTATCATGATTGCATTTATTTTAAAAGGGTTATTGGTTTGAGGTAATACAATACATGATAATGGAATTTTTATTGACGGATACATGTATTCATGGAGAGCACGAGGTTGGCCCATTTTGAAGAGACACAAAGCCCACTATTTGGTTTTAATGGGTTTTCAAAATTTTGGTTTTTTTTTTTTTATGGGAAAATTTTGGTTTTGGTGGGAGACATTTGAAAATTTGGTTTTAAAATGGGAGAAAAATAAAACTTTTGGTTTAAGATGGGATAAAGAAAAAATTTGGTTTAAAATGGGAGCAAGTAAAATTTGGTTTTTCGAATGG
Source organism: Papaver somniferum (assembly GCF_003573695.1). NCBI lineage: Eukaryota > Viridiplantae > Streptophyta > Magnoliopsida > Ranunculales > Papaveraceae > Papaver > Papaver somniferum. Next base: position 198,170,265 of record NC_039358.1, on the reverse strand, counting down.
GAGAAAAGTAAAATTATTTTTTTTTATTTTTTTTATAAAACAGGGAAAAAAGTAAAGTAAATTTTTTTTTTTTTTTTTTTTTTTTTTTTTTTTTTTTAAAAAAAAAAAGAAAATAAAATTTGGTTTTTGAATGGGAGCAAGCCCACTGTTTGTTTTGCGTTTGCTTTGGCTCCGCTTGGTTGAAAACTTTTGGTGGAACTAGGTCCAAAATCTCGGCCTAGAATTTGGGTACTCGGCCCACTAACGAGTTCAACTAGCGTGATCGGTTACAAGCTCAGCTGGGTTTAAAAACCCAGAATACAAAATACAAGTCCAAATTAAACAAGCTCACAAAAATTAAATACAAGCCCACAAATTAAACAAACAAGCCCACAAATAAATTATTACAAACCCAACAGAAAATAAGAGAAGCCCAAAAATTGGCTTTAATATTACAAGCCCACAATTAAAAAAAATTGGAAGCCCACAATTCGGGTTCTCTTAAATGGGTTACTTTTTAAGCACAGCCCAGCTGCTCTGATATTGTTGCAAAAACCCAGTTGGGTTTTGGTTCTTTTCCTTGGTGGCGTCCCAGCAGAGGAAAAACAGGTTCAGAACGGCAGGTCCAACAGCAAATGAAGTGAAGCAGATGCAGATGCAAATGCTATGCAGTGAAATGCAAAAATAGCTAAAAAAAAAACACAAGAAAAACACAGCACCAATCCCCGGCAGCGGCGCCAAAAACTTGGTAGGCTTCTAAAAGGTCCTAAAAATTATCCCTGGCCAAAAACTTGGTGGGCCCGGAGATATGTATAAAATTAAGCGCAATGAAACGCGGGCCTACAGTAATACCGCAAGTGCACGGTAGTCAGTTGTAGCTCGTGCAAGTACGGGTCGATCCACAGAGACTGGGTGTGTTTTGGAGTTTTCTAGCTATTTTGGGCTCCTAAATTGCTATTGTTGGGCTTTGAATACCCTTTGAGTAAATTGGGTTGAACTGAGCTTGGGCTCAGAAATGTGGACTATGGGCTTTAGGTCTTAAACCTTGTTTTGGGCTTTTGGGCTCAATGAGATTGAGCTAACAGTGGACTGTGGTCTTTTGATTAGACCTGGGCTTTGGTTTGTAAAGGGCCAATGGTTAAAAACCCAGGCTTTGGACTTATGGGCTTCTGAGGCTTTTGGGCTCAATGCAGCAGCAGCAGCAGTGGAAGGAAAAGGCAACAGGAGAGTTGCAGGGCAGATGGGTTGCAGCAGCAGCTGCACAAGCAGTGCACAGCAGCACAAGGCCAAGAAGACAGCAGCACAAGCAAGGAAGAAAAGCAATGCAGCAGTGCAAGGCAAGTGAGAAAGAAAAGATGGCAGTGAACAAAACAGTGAAGACAATAAAGAAAACAAGCAGAGAACAATGCAAGAACTAAACAAAGCAAATACTAGACAGCAAAGAAAGATGACAATACAAACCAAGGCCTAAGGCCAAGGGCAGGGAAGATGGTGAAACTGAAATGGTGACAATGCAAGGCCAAGGGAAGAATACAGGCATACAAAAAGAATGGGAAGAGAATTAGCTTGCTATGAGCACTAATTTCTCCCAATGCTCAATCACATCAGTGCATCCTAAGCATACAAAAATGGAATGGCAAGATAATCAGCTTGCTATGAGCACTGATTTCTTCCATTACTCAATCAATTCAGTGCTTCAAAGGTTTCTAGCCTAGCATTAACAGGAACATAACAGGAATATTAACAAAGGAACATTATCAAAGGAACTTATCAACACAATGCATCAAAACAAGCACATTAACAGGGTAAACACTAACAGGATTAACATTAACAGGAACAACTTTAACCTAACATGATAAACTAACACTAACAGGGACTAAAACAGTGAAAGATTAAATCATTAACAAAACATGAAACAGCACACACATTGAAATTAAACATCAAAACAGGAAATTATCATACAAAAATTAAACATTAGTATCAAAACAGAATTAAAAATAAGAACATTAAATTATAAAAACCCTAAAATTGAACAGTTAAAATTGAAATTAAAATTAAACCTAAACTTTAAATTAAAACTGAAATTTAACCCTAATTGGTTACTTGGTTAATCCAAGAACACCTTCTACACCATACCCATCTCTTCTATTTATACAAAAGCATTAAAATTAGGGTTTCCCCCAAATTACAAATTAGGGTTTTCACCCAATTAAAAATTACCCAATTCGACGCTGACCCATGCTCTGCAATTGTTCCCTATGCTCCTATCCATTCTTCTGATGCGTCGAATCATAGCTATCAACCTAGTTCCTCGAGTTCACATGCCATCAGTGAGAGGCGTGAAATGGATGAACTAACTTGACAGTTAGGAGAGATGGTGGCGTCTGTGATGTCGGGGAAGAGGGTGGTTTGGCAGTGGAAATGGAGGTGAAGTGAAGGCTGGTACGGTGGAGGCAGGAGTTGCAGTTGCAGCTCTGCAACTGTCGGTGAAGATGGGAAGAAGAAGAAAGAGAAGGAGAGAAATGGAATGGGTAGTTCTCGATGGGTTTTTTAGGGTATGGGATGTTCTGGTGTGAGTCGGGTTCATCAAGAGATGATGTTTCACGAGCTGGGCCATCGGATCATTAAGTTCAGATGGAATCGAACGGCTTTAAGGAAGGGGATGGAAGCGACCGTAGGATTTTTTTGGTACAACTAAATAGACGGATCCAGATGGGGTTAGGTGCTGTAGTGTAAGGCGGAGATATCAAACTTTGATGAACAGCAAGGGAGCAACCGTTGGATTCAACTACCATCTAATCTGAAGGCTTGGAATTTCAGCGCTGTGGTGCTTGGCAGAGACTTCAGATTTTGATGCTCTATGAAGGAGCGACCATCGGATGCTTCTGAGAACTGATCTGATGGCTGAGAACGGAGGCGTTTTTGTGTGTAGAAAATGAGGTTGTGCGCACCATTCTTCGCGGCTTCCTTGCGTGATTTCTCCCGGCTTTTCACTACTTTTCTGCTCTTTTGCTCCGCAAGTCATCCAGACTTTATTTATTACCTAAAAATGCAAAATTAAGTAAGAAAAATATTTATTCTTGAAAACAATGAAAATACAGAATATGGGATAAAATGTAGAATTAATGATCAAAAGATGAGTTAAATGCCAACAAAAAGGGATAAATATATACAATATTTGGCACTCATCATATGTTATATATGTACTGCTGGATAATACGATCTGAAAGTGAGAACAAACCTGATTTTGAAAAGAAAACAGAAAGATAATCAAATCGAAAGCTAAAATAAGCTAAAAACTTAACAATCTAACCAAATAACTGAATAAATACGAACAAGATTAATAAAAAAACAAACAGAACACAACCAATCTCCATGATCCAAAATTCAAATCTTAAACATGATTCAAAAACTGTAGCAGAAACAATGAGTATGTCATATATGTACTGCTGGATGATACGATCTAAAAGTGAGAACAAAACTGATTTTGAAAAGTAAACAGAAAGATAATCAAATCGAAAGCTAAAATAAGCTAAAAACTTAACAATCTAACCAAATAACTGAATAAATACGAACAAGATTCATAAAAAACAAACAGAACACAACCAATCTCCATGATCCAAAATTCAAATCTTAAACATGATTCAAAAACTGTAGCAGAAACAATGAGTATGTCATATATGTACTGCTGGATAATACGATCGGAAAGTGAAAACAAACCTGATTTTGAAAAGAAAACAGAAAGATAATCAAATCGAAAGCTAAAATAATCTAAAAACTTAACAATCTAACCAAATAACTGAATAAATACGAACAAGATTCATAAAAAACAAACAGAACACAACCAATCTCCATGATCCAAAATTCAAATCTTAAACATGATTCAAAAACTGTAGCAGAAACAATGAGTATGTCATATATGTACTGCTGGATAATACGATCTGAAAGTGAGAACAAAACTGATTTTGAAAAAACAACAGAAAGATAATCATATCGAAAGCTAAAATAAGCTAAAAACTTAACAATCTAACCAAATAACTTAATAAATACGAACAAGATTCATAAAAAACAAAACAGAACACAACCAATCTCCATGATCCAAAATTCAAATCTTAAACATGATTCAAAAACTGTAGCACAAACAATGAGTATGTCATATATGTACTGCTGGATAATACGATCTGAAAGTGAAAACAAAACTGATTTTGAAAAGAAAACAGAAAGATAATCAAATCGAAAGCTAAAATAAACTAAAAACTTAACAATCTAACCAAATAACTGAATAAAAACGAACAAGAATCATAAAAAAAAAAAACAGAACACAACCTATCTCCATTAAATTGTAGCAGAAAGAAGAAAACGAAAAGATTTAGCAACATACCTGTTAAAAATCGCAGAAGAAATCTTCAGAAACCCTAGTTCCAAATCCAGAAGAAGAAAGAGAGCAGAATTTTCCCAAGAATAATCGGCTGAAATTTTTTTTAGAAATTTTGAAATAGATTGCTTTAATATATGTAGGATTGGAAGGGTAGTTTAGGTATTTAGAAATTTCGTACAATTTGTCCCGCACGTGTACAGGACCTGGGCTTAAAAAATTTGGTTCATTTTCATGTTTTCTCTTAATTATGGACCTCTGATTAGTGGGCTTTAATGGGTGGACCTGCCACTAACTAAGAACACTATAATGGTACCTATTGGTAATTCCTAGTTTTTCAAACTAGCAAAAATCTCTGAATGATTTTTGAGATCTGTTGTCTCAAAAATCTCTAAATGAATTTGGGATAGCTAGGATTCTCTGAATTCTCTGTGAAGAGAAAAAAAATTTCTCTTAGAAAACGAATGATTTTTCTGACCGTTTCAGCGGTTTTGTACGGGAATAGATAGTGGGTGCATTCTTCACACGTGGTAACTACTAGGGTAAGCTCGTCATTTTGCTCTTTTCAAAATATTATGGACCTAGTGATAAGTCTAAAATCCAATTGGACCCTACTATAAATAACCTTATGGGCTTAGGACCAAACAAGAAATTTTCCTTCTCTTCCGATAATGGTTAAAACAAGAAAAATAACAAGAACAATCCAAGAAGAAGAAACAATAATGGATGATAGCACTGCTCCTAGAACATCAGAAGACGATTCAAGAATTTCAAGACGAAAATCAAAGAGAAAAAAGAGTAAAAAGGTTGAAACACCGAAATCGAAGAAAAAAGGTACTGATTCAGAAAACCTATCTACATGCAACTTCTATTTTGTGTTTCTAGCACTTAGAATTGGCAGTACATAACTATAAAACTGCAGAATAAGAATCAAAAGTGATATGCAATTTGTTTCATTTTATTTCTGATACATAGAGCCAGCAGTACATATATCAAATACTGAGGTTTTTTCTTAATTAGGTTGTTTTTTGGCAGTACATAAGTCCAGTAGTGAATGGGTAACATTGTTTATGTGTCTATTTACCACTGTTTGTGTTTCTGGCACATAATTGGCAGTACATAACTAAAAAACTGAGACATTGTAGTGTTTATGTACTCTAAATTCATCTGTTTCTTTGTTTATGTGATAATGATCTTTAGATATGAAGTACATAAGGAAAATAGTGATTGATTGTGTTTCTGAGATGATGAATGTGTAGTCCATAAATGTTGTACTGAAATAAAACCAATTAAATTTTGCAGGTAAGGTTGTGCCAAAATCTGTTAGGAAGTTGTATAGGTCTGGTTTCACAGCATTACATAGCCTGGTTGCCAGAATGAAGGCGAGTAAATATACTTTGAGTGAAGCCACATTGGAAAAGATAGCCGAATCTTCTTATGGACATATGTTTTTGATGTTCTGGCACACTAAGTACTCAGAAAGTCATTGGGAAAAGTTGGAAGCTGCAGTGAAAAAGTACTTGAAGTGTTACAAAAGGGGTCGAGTCAAGAATGATCTCACATTTGAGTTTGTTAGAAGAGGTGAAACACACATTATCACGTCGACACCAGAAAAAATGGGTGTAATGTTTGGAATGCCAAGAATGGCAGGAAGAAGAACTGATGACACCTTTTTGATGGTAGGTGGTGGATGGAGGCAGAAACCATTCTACATTAGACACTTTGGTGATAGCAACACGGTTACAAGACCAATGCTACAAGATGCCATCTTGAAACTGCTCAAGCGTACTGGTATCAAGAATTGTAAATCTGAAGGTGACGAAGACAGTGATGATGACAATGATGAACAAGTAACCGATAGTGAAGATAATGAAGATATGGAGTACAGGATACCAAGAGTAGAAACTGAACAAACAATTGAAGATATGGTTAAGCTATTATGCCTGTTTATGTGTATTACTTTGTTTTTTACAACAAAAGATGCTCATAAACTCAAAGAAAAGTACTTTGGTTTAGTTGATGATCTTGAGAAGTCAAAGAATGTATCTTGGCCTGACCTGATACATAGTTTCTTAGAGAAGAAAATCAATCAGAACTACAACACTCCCGAGGACATCACTGGTTGTGTCGTCTATTTGTTGGTATAGATCATCTAGTACAAGCTTTTTTTTTCCAAGTACATATTTACTCTACTGTCATTTAAGTTTCTGTATTTGATTTTATTGATGTTATTTTTGTCATAGTTATACTGATACAAAAACTGGTTATATGTGTGCGTTATATGTACTTTTCCAGTTCTCTAAAGAATTTAAGGATGAATATACTATGTATGAAAAAGAAATGTTAAATGAAATTGCTCAAAGGCTTCCAGTTGAAGAAGTGTCATTGACAGTAGATTGGCAAGAAAAATTCGAGGATTTGGAAGTAAAGAATGAAGATTTGAGGCTGACAATTGCAGAAAAATGGTGTGAATTACAGAGCAGGAAAGAGGACGGACTCCCCATTGATGTGAGTATCCTAGAAGAGATTTTGAATGATATATATCACATAGCTTACCCACTTCCACAACCAAACTCGGGAGAAGAAGAATCTAGCAGTAGCTCTGAAGAAGGGCATGATGATTTGGATGACACCGTTCCATCAGCAACTACTCCTTTGGTAACAGAGGATGATCAGGAAATTCCAGATGATACCCAAGAAAAGTCGAATGAACAGGGAAATGCTACTCCAACAATGCCTGTTATGGGGGGCTCTGAAGAAAATCTCACACAGTTCGATATTGAAGTTTCACAGTTTAAAATTTGGGATAGATCTGATTTGGAGCGAAAGGTGAAAGAGCTGCAAGAGGAAAAGAGCATGCCAGAACCATCACAGGTAAGTTATATTCTTTCTAGTATTAGTTTAGTTTATAAAAAACTAAAACTTGTCAGTACATATCTACTATACTGAAAAAACATACAAGTACATATCTGCAATACTGATTAAGAACATATCACCTTATGTTGAATAACAGACTGAAAAGGCTGAACTCCAACAAACAGCAGCGACACAAGTTCTGGGTAATATTGAAGTGGAAATTGGTTCTCTTAGAGATAGACAGGTGAGCGAATTGAACGTTACACTAGTTACCAATTTTATACTTTGTCATCCTATAAAATAATACGGTTTGGCATTGCATTTATGTAGGGTGCATCGCTTGAAGAAATGTTGCCGAATATGCAGTTTATGCCTTTGGTTTGTGAGCTGCCGAGTCTCAAAGAACTGCATACCGTGCCGATGGAGAAACTGATTGACCTGGCCATCCATGGGAAGGGTATTTATACCGATGAGTACTCAAAATATCTACAAGCTGAAATTATGGGAGATCCTTATCCATCCTTAGGAATTCTTAGTCTGGAGTACCCGTCGACTGGTAGTTTACCAAGCTTGGAAAAAATGGAATCTTCTCAAATCTTCGACAAATTTTATGCTAAAGATCTGGATCCTCCATCACAAGTTTCAAGACCAAATTTTGACTTGGGTTTAGACCAAGTGATCAAAATGGAGAAGAGGTGAAGCAACCTGCAATTGATCTAGGTGCACCTGATCCACCTCAAATCCATCTTGCAGCTGCGCCTGCGCATAATGAAGCTCCAGCTGCTAGAGGAGCATCAGATCAAGCTCAAACAGATCCCTCGGATGAGCAAGCTCAAATCGATACTGCACCTACACTTTATGAAGCCTCTGCAATTGTTTTAGCTGCATCTGAAAAAGATCGTTTGAAAGCTGATCTTCAGCAACCTGAACAAGAAGTATGAACATGTTCTAAACCTAGTACATATATCCTTCTGATACATATAACCAGCAGTACGTATATCAATTTTTGGTCAAATAGCTCGTAGTCTGATTTGTTTCAAATGCAGGGAATAAGGAAACCTTGGGATCCCATTCCATTCAATGAAGTAGAAAGGAAGAAGAAAATGAAGAATGACAGAAAGCAACAGCCTACTAAAAATTAGAGAGTCTTGTAAGTACCTAAATCTACTTCTGTTTAATGAATTTATGTTTTGTTTTTAATGATGCTTTTAGCATATGTACTAATGCTGCCGATTCTCAAACAGAAGTATCCAGTTTTAGATGCTGAAAAGGCAGAGGAAGCTCGACTGAAGAAGAATATGAGCGCCGAAAAAGCTAAAGCATATGCTGAGACTCTCCAACTTCTTTCTGAGCTACAGAAGGTAATTATAATTACCAAAAAAGTGAAAAGTAACAAATTTATCAATACTTAATGGACCACTTATGTTACATATGTTCAATAACATGGGAAAAACCAACAGTACATATGTTATGTACTCAGTGAAACTAAAAGTACATAACTTCTGTACTGAAAAGAATCCAAGAATACATATGTTCTATTCTGTTCATTTTTTTTTTGCTTTTTTAGTCTCTCATTTTTTTTTACGTTTATGGTATATTGAAGGATAACGAACCTGGAGTTAGTCAAACATCAGAGGAAGATGACGTAACACTTGCCAAGAGACTCGAAGATAGGCTGGCTACAAAGAGTAATGAAGTCAAACCAATAGCGAAGTCGACCACGTCAGTCATGGACAAGGAGAAGAAAAAGCCGACTATCTCAGCCAAGGAGAAGAAACTTACTCCAAAAATCACATACACCCCTCAGAAGCCAGTAACTCGGAGCCACCCGCAGAAAAGAGTTGATCCTGAGTTTGCTAGTGGCAAAGGACTGTCGGGACATAAAAGGCGAAAAACAAAGTCCAGAACTGAAAACCCAGTTGGAAAAGATTGCCCAACAGAGAAAGTTCAGAAAAAGGATAGCGAGAATGTGAGAAAGAGAAAAGCTAAAGGTGATCCAAATCTGCAAGAACTTACTAAAAAAGTGAAGAATGCACGCAAGTTGTTGAGCCTAAGGAAATCTCCGTTCTATAAGGATTTGAGTTCACAACAAAGAGCGCTTCTCTCTCCTTTTTTTGACAAAGCTACCTCAATGTGAGTCTCTCTTGGATATGTCCCTTTCATTTTAACAAAACTTTATGTACTTCGTTTAGAATCAAACTTATAATTGATTTGGATTATTTGAATTTGCAGCAACAGTGCTTGGAAAGCTCCTGCTGTGATTGGTCATCACATATTATCTGCAGAGACCTTTGAAGATCTGCTACATAACAGGGCTTTAGAGGGAGATCTTATAAATTACTCAGGCAATACCAACTGAAAAAAGCATATCATAATGAGCAACCAGTGAATGGACAGAGAAAGTACATTCCAGTACTCCACATTGATCCAACAGGCTGGGTATGTTTTCCAATTTATCTTTAAACAACATGCATCATGTCTTTGTAAAGGGCATAGCATATCTGCGAAACTAAAACGAAACAATTTTTTTTGATGTTGTAACAAATATTATGCTTTCATATATGTGTTTTACACTATAATTTTCAGTACATATTTACTACACTGATAAATTTAATTCTTTTTCAGTTTTATTTAAGTGACCCAGTACATCAAGTAGCAGCAAACACTGCTGTATTCTTACCCATCAGGAATATGGAGGAAGGAACCAGGAAGATTATTATTCCAATGTCACACCAAAACGTGCATTGGACGCTTCTTGTGTATGAATGCGAGAAAGGCGAATTCTTCCACTACAACACTTGGGAAGCTGTATCCAAAAATGAGTGTCTCGATAATGCTAATCTTATGGCAGAATACTGCTTGTTAGCAATTAATGAACGCTTGTCGAGCCTGCGCCTTCCACTTGTAAGCAGAGTAAAGATGATTAGTTACCCAACACCTCAACAGGGAGACTATCCAGATTGTGCTATATATCATGCACATCATGAAGAAAGTTGCAAAGGAGGAAGTAATTGATGGAGTGCGAATGAGCTTGGGAGACCCAGAAGAACTAAAGGACAAAATACATAAGAAGAGGATCTCTTTAGCATGCAAAATACTCTCAGCAACATCTCCTCCTGAGGAGAGCTGGAATATTCATGCTCCAAAAGGTTTTTAAGACAGTGCTTATATGAATTAGGAATGCATAGTAGAAGTTATCATAGAGAACATATTCAGAGTTTGCTAGTTTGTTTTAGACAATATCAAAGTTTAGTAATTATTCTTATTTATTTTGATAACAATTGTTCTCGAAACTATGGTGTTTGTGTTTAATCTATGTACAGTTGTTTGGCTTTATAAAAATGTTGACATGTTGGATGGTAAAAGTCCATAGTATGAAGTGTTTTGTTGTGTATTATGTAACATAGACCAGCTATTAGAGTCAATTGAAGAATATGACTCTCTAAATTTGTTAATCATGATGGGAGAGAACATGAATCTCAGAGCTGGTCTCTTTGTTTGGTGTGTCTTAATTGAACAGAAAGTACATAATAGTTGTGCTCAGAAAGTCTTGAACAAACTTGGAAATCAACCTGAAAACCAATAATATTGAAAGTGGATAATGCAGTACAAAGTACCATTAAAAGAGTCTTAAATGAGCACAAAGTACCTTGTCCCAGAAAGATATCAAACAGTACATAATTTCAGCACTCTAAAAAAAGCGAACAAAAGTATTTAAAATGATGCGCAAAACAGAATCTGCATTGTGACCAATAGAACTAATAAGGGAGAACTGAAAATCTAAAACTCATGGGTATGAAGGAATGACAGTGCACGTTGCCTTGTTGTGGTGAGTTTTCTTCTTACAGTTGGAACAACGGACGGACTTCCTAGCTTTCTCCCATGCATTCTTGATACGATTTCCCTTTGGCCTACCTGGTGGAACTCGTGGATGGGGTGGAAAAATAGTATCCTCTGGCAGATACTGCTCTGGCCTGTTGTAGTTGGGGATTGGTCTGATAGCAATTGAATACAGCTGCTGAAAATTTGTAACTTTGAAGTAGTCTTCGATATAATCTACGTATCGATCACCCTTGGAATATAGCTGCTGTAGCATGAGAGCATGGAAAACCATAAACACGCCATCTTTGGCAGGTGCAAGTCTTGTTCAGCAGATCAACAGTGTGAGACCTGCAGATGCGTAAAAAGCTTTTCAGCACAAATAACTTAAAAAGCAGTACATATATGCAGCACTGCAAGCAAATACAAAAAAACAAAACATATGATTCACTCCTACATGTATGCTATAGTACAGTAAAAGTTGTTTTATGGGATAAAGCTAACCTAGGCGAATGAATCTCATACTCATACGCAGATGACTGAGTAACATTCCAAACTCGACCAATTTGAATATGTTCTTTAAGTAACGCCTCGTAGGTAGGAGTGAGCTTCTCTGGGTCCATCAAAAGACTCATTTCGCGACGTTCATTCATCAACTCCATAACGCGTAACCTATGAATGGAACAAAAAGAACAACTGTAATAAATTTTGAACAAAAAAAATGAACCAAAAACAAAGAAAACACCAACAAAAAAAACACACACACAAACCTGATCATGTCAACGAGGGCGCAGGCAGGAAACCTCTTGTCTTTCCGAATCCAATTATTGAAGGACTCAGCAACGCTTGATGTAGTCTGACCAAATCTACAGCCAGTGAAGAACGCGCTGGACCAATGTTCCCTAGGCATATTGCGGCAATACTCAGCAACCCCATGCCTTCCCATTAACTCCATTTCCATTAGTGCTTCTTCATATCTTGCTGGTGTGAGAGCATAAGTTGCTTTTTTGAAACAAGCCATAACTTCTTTGTACTTCTCGTCCGATTTCCTGATTGGTAAGTTTCCTTGCAAGTGGTAGTAACAATAGCCATGATGGGAAGTAGGAAAGTGTTTAGGAATAGCCCTCAACAATCCTTCATGACGATCAGACATAAAGGTGATAGGACGGTCATCAACAATGTTGCTAAGATTGCACATAAACCAATCCCAATTGTCAACATCCTCTCCTGGGACCAATCCAAAGGCTAGCGGATAAAAACCTGGAAAAAAAAAAACAGTACATATATTATATACTGTCACTAAATATGTTGCTATATTCATAGACGTAACATATATTATGTACTGGAAAATAGACTAAGAATTTCCAGTACATAATAGACATATTGTACTCAAAAAAAGGTCTTATGCTTACATATATGAATTAATGTGTGTTAGACACAATAAATTTTCAGTACATAAATGGTATACTCAAAAAGTTCCAACTATTAAAAGCAGTGAATAACTTGTAAACAATAACAATTAAAACGTAACAAAGAGCACTTGCCTTGATTCCCATTCAGACAAGTAGCAGCCATAAGGGTACCTTCAATACAAGCGCCTATTGCGATGAATAACCTTTCAAATGTCTGAGTTGCATCGTTAAACTGAAAATCCTCATAAGAGCCAGGATTTGTTTCTTTCAATGAATTCACCCACCAAACCAGATCAGAGTAAGACTTTACATCATTCCCAAAAATTTCATGGGGTGACCGTTCCAAACCATGATATGCATGGTGATATTTGATATTAACACCAGCACCAACTTTTATATAATCTTCAATTTCGCGAGGCTTGATAAGTGGGTTGTGCATCACACGATCATGAATAAGGTTGTGTACCAGCTTCTTCGATACTTTAGGACTTCTCAACTTCACACCAGCTCCACAAGTGTGCCTCCCAACATACTTTTTTATCCTAAAAACATCGCAAGTAGAATCAATAGCAACTGCATGGATCATCCAAGTGCATGGGACTTTACTGCATTTCATTGTGAACCTTTCACGATCATTCTTCACCTTTGTTACGCGATACCCAGTCTTCAAACAATACTTTTGACAGGCCAACCGAACATCATCAACACCACCACGAAAAAGCTTGTTAGGATCATCAAAAACATTCTCCCACCCATCGGACAGAAGAGGTTTAACAATTTCTTTTCCATCAGTTTCATAACTATCTCTATCTTCCCTAATCAGTTCTGAATTGTTGTCGACGTCGTTGAATGTAGAGGAACTACATCCACCAGCAGAAAGAAAATCCACATGCATCTCAAAGAACGCCGATTTCTTTGAAAAATGCAAGGCAGCGAGACCATGAAGTTGAAAGTCAGCAATCACAGGCACTTTGACACCATTCTCAACATAAGTGATGATAATCTCAGAAGGGTTCAAGGTTCTCCAGTTTTCACAAATAAGAAATTTCAGGTCATCAATACTAGACTTAAAAGTAACGAGGTGAGCAAAATGATGATGCTTATAGTAAATGTATGCATAGCAGTAGGTATTTGGATTGGAACACTCTGCATCAGACATGTTTTGAACCTGCAAATGTGACAAAGATGTAACAGTATTAAAATACAGTATTTCACATACGTACTGATGGGTCAAACTAAAAAAAGTGAGAGATCTATGCAAGAAACCGAATCTAAGAGCAGAAACAATGAGTATGTCATATATGTACTGCTGGATAATACGATCTGAAAGTGAGAACAAACCTGATTTTGAAAAGAAAACAGAAAGATAATCAAATCGAAAGCTAAAATAAGCTAAAAACTTAACAATCTAACCAAATAACTGAATAAATACGAACAAGATTCATAAAAAACAAACAGAACACAACCAATCTCCATGATCCAAAATTCAAATCTTAAACATGATTCAAAAACTGTAGCAGAAACAATGAGTATGTCATATATGTACTGCTGGATAATACGATCTGAAAGTGAAAACAAACCTGATTTTGAAAAGAAAACAGAAAGCTAATCAAATCGAAAGCTAAAATAAGCTAAAAACTTAACAATCTAACCAAATAACTGAATAAATACGAACAAGATTCATAAAAAACAAACAGAACACAACCAATCTCCATGATCCAAAATTCAAATCTTAAACATGATTCAAAAACTGTAGCAGAAACAATGAGTATGTCATATATGTACTGCTGGATAATACGATCTGAAAGTGAGAACAAAACTGATTTTGAAAAAAGAACAGAAAGATAATCAAATCGAAAGCTAAAATAAGCTAAAAACTTAACAATCTAACCAAATAACTTAATAAATACGAACAAGATTCATAAAAAACAAAACAGAACACAACCAATCTCCATGATCCAAAATTCAAATCTTATAATGATTCAAAAACTGTAGCACAAACAATGAGTATGTCACATATGTACTGCTGGATAATACGATCTGAAAGTGAAAACAAAACTGATTTTGAAAAGAAAACAGAAATATAATCAAATCGAAAGCTAAAATAAACTAAAAGCTTAACAATCTAACCAAATAACTGAATAAAAACGAACAAAAATCATAAAAAAAAAACAGAACACAACCTATCTCCATTAAATTGTAGCAGAAAGAAGAAAACGAAAAGATTTAGCAACATACCTGTTAAAAATTGCAGAAGAAATCTTCAGAAACCCTAGTTCCAAATCCAGAAGAAGAAAGAGAGCAGAATTTTCCCAAGAATAATCGGCTGAAATTTTTTTTAGAAATTTTGAAATAGATTGCTTTAATATATGTAGGATTGGAAGGGTAGTTTAGGTATTTAGAAATTTCGTACAATTTGTCCCGCACGTGTACAGGACCTAGGCTTAAAAAATTTGGTCCATTTTCATGTTTTCTCTTAATTATGGACCTCTGATTAGTGGGCTTTAATGGGTGGACCTGCCACTAACTAAGAACACTATAATGGTACCTATTGGTAATTCCTAGATATGCCGCCGGCCCAACAACAATTTTAGCCATTCAGGCCAAAAGGCCCAAAACCCAAACACTTGAAAAAGAATGATTTTTTGGGATAAATTTTTGATGTGGGCGTTCTTTGATGGGGGCATGAGGGACAAATCAAGAGTTGACATGTGTTTTTCATATTAATTGATTCAACTAATTTTGCTGCCAAAAATATCAAAGATAAAATATAAGCAATTAAGATAACCAATATTTTCTCAAAAAATAAACTTGTCTTGTTTTTTTGGAAACAAAATTTGTTGGAATCAATTAATATGAAAAACACATGTCAACTCCTGATTTGTCCCTCATGCCCCCATCAAAGAACGCCCACATCAAAATTTATCCGATTTTTTGGGACCATGATTTTTTTGTGGAGACCATGGTTTTATTTTGGGTAAAGGCACTAGAAGTAATTCAAGGTCACCCCATATCTAGTTATTTATTTAATACCTAATCTACCCTCTTAATTAATTTTAGGTTATGATTAGTGAATGATTTAGTTAAAAACAATTGGTGAGATTAAATTAAACGATGAGTCTATTATTAGTTGAGTAGAATTATTGAGAGAGTAGAGTTAGAGAAGATGAAGGAGAAAAACATGGAAAATAAATTTTGTTTCCAATTCACTAAGTTTGAGTATTCAAATGATGAAAACTCATATGATTCTTCATCTCCATCCTCTCCTAGAATATTTGTTAATCTTCAAAATGATCCGGATTTGAACTGGATTTTGAACAGTTCGGTTACTTTATATGAAGAACAAGTAACCGAACTCATCTGAAGCTGTAGTTCGGTTACTTTATATGAAGAACAAGTAACCGAACTCATCTGAAGTTGTAGTTCGGTTGCCCCGTGAGATGAACAAGTAACCGAACTCATCTGAAAGTGTAGTTCGGTTACTTGTTCCAAACACGCAGGTTACCGAACTCTCTAATAATAGAATTTCTAGGAGTTACAGCGTTATATTCGGTTGGTTCTCAACTAACCGAACTTTGGTGTACAAAGTTCGGTTGGTTCGCAAACTGCATGCACTTTTGATCTAACCGAACTTTACGTAATATAAGAGTATATAAGTGTACAAAGTTCGGTTCTTTCGCAAACTTGAACCTAACAGCTAACCGACCGAACTTTGAGTTCGGTTTCTGCGATAAAATTGTGAAGTTACCAAACTTAACAAACAAAAAGAATGTGAAGTTCCAGCGTCTATTGGCTAAGTTCAGTTACTTTGTAGTTTTAAATGTTTTTGCGAAAAACCGAACTTTATTGGCTAAGTTCGGTTATTTTGGAACTCAACATAGTGGCCACAACAACACAGTTCGGTTAGACTGGATTTGTTTTTTTTTTTTCTAAGGGTGAAGTTCGGTTACTTTGTAGTTTTAATTTTTTTTGCGAAACAACCGAACAGAGAGTTCAGTGACTTAGTTTTTATATCCAATAGAACCGAACTGTTCTTCGTGTTCTTCATTTTCAAGAAGTTCGGTTAGTAAACTAGGATTTTTTTGGAAAATCGGCCTAACCGAACATGGCTCTGTAACTCCTATTAAAACCCTACATGATTTCTATTCGATTGAAGCAATCAAAATCAAATTAAAGTGAAGCGTTTGTTGGAAAATACCTCCGGAGTGGTCCCATGGCAGAATCAGGCTGCGGCTGGCGTCTTTTATACTCGATAAGATTATCATGTAACCGAACTTAATTGTGATTGCATTGATGTTGTTACATTTCTTAAATAGGCGGTGGTGGTGGTGGGAGGATGTGGTGGTGGTAATCGGTGGTTGGTGGTGGTGATAATCAGAGGTGGTGGTGGTGGTAATCGGCGGTGGTTGGTGGTGGTGGTGGTTGGTGGTGGTGATAATCGGAGGTGGTGGTGGTAATCGACGGTGGTGGGCGGTGGTGGTGGGAGGAGGTGGTGGTTATATATATATAGGTGGTTATTAGGTTGATTTTAAATTAAATTAGGTTAAGGATAGGTTAGTTATTTCAACGTTTTAGGACACCCCTTATCATTATAGGAAAGGTAGCCTAATAAAACCATGGTCCCTTCAAAAAAAAATCATGGTCCCTAAAAAAAAATTATTCTTGAAAAACAACTTTCTCTATCCAAGTAACTCAAATCAAGTCCAAAAGTGCTTTTTGGAGAGAGAGAATCAGAGAACTCAAATCAATGGAGGTTGAAGAAACAAACTCACCTCTGTTAGTAACACCTGATGAAAGAAAGGAGAATATGGAGTTAATTGGTGGTCTTATTGAGAGGATATGGATAGAGTTAAAAAAAAAAGAACATTGGCACATTTCAATCCTGCCACTCAATCACTGTAATAACTCAAGCAATTTCTGGTCATTTAAGTGATATTGACTTAGTTTCTACCCCAATTGCAACCCTTTTCATCATCCCCATTTGCTTTGGCTTCGTGGTAAGAACAAACCCATACCTTCTCACAATCTCTTAATGATTTATTTTGTCTAGGTTTTGATTGGATTTTGATTTTAGTTACGAGTTGCTAGTGGATTGGAAACATCATGTAGAAAAGCATATGGTGCAAGTATCTTATTGCCCACACTTTATTTTTGCTGATCCTGAGATTTCTAGGACAGAATATTGAGGTTCCATTCTATCAATTTGGTTGATTCCTCTTCATTTTTCATTTGCTTTTCAATTCCCATTACAGGGATTTATACAATGTCAATTCAAGAATGCGCAACATCTTTGGGTTTATTCTAATTGTGCTTCTTTCCCTAATTTTCACTATTTGCTTGGTTGTCAATATTTAACTTGGATGCAGCATAAGCATTTATGTGTGGGTGTCCATGATCACGCCTGGGTTCTTCGCAGCATCGGGGTTGGTTACATCCTTAGGATTTTCTTATTACATTCAGATGATCAACAATAATATGTTTACCTAGTCTAAGAATGCTAAGTAACAATTGCTCTAAAAGATGGATTTTTTGGGTTATTTGTCACGCCATTACGTGGGTCTGTGGCGGGCTACATTTATCTAAAACTAGAGATTAAGAGGATCAGAACTTGGTGACATTTTGATGGAATTTGGTTTGTTACCAATTTGGTGGTGCAGACCATCTTGCGAGAGGGAAACAAGGGGTGGATTGATTAGCTAATAGGCATGACAGTTGGTGGTTTTGGCTCCTCCATCTGTTACCAGTTTTGCTTGTGCTTTCTTGTTTCCCACTTATCTGTTTGGTTGATTGCCAAGGGTTTAGGCAGCTATGTCTTCCCCGTTTTTATGTGTAATTTCCCTTCAGACCTCGTTCTCTGTTGTTGTATGAACTTTCCTTAGTCTATCCAGGTCTCTCTTCTTATTTACACGATTAATGAATTCAGATCTAGTTTAACTTCAAGTTTGTGATATGCACCAGCACTACTTGTTTTTGGGTTCGTTTAATCTTAGTGAAATGCAGGGTAGGAGTAGCATGTGAGCTAGGAGCAGGAAAGTTGCCAAATCCTATGATGAAAGTATCTTTGGTGACGTCCATTGCTGTTAGTTGATTGCGCAGGGTTTAATCAGCTATCTCTCCCCCTTTTTATGGGTAATTTCACTTCAGACACCGTTCTCATTGTTTTACGAACTTTCCTTGGTCTATCCAGGTCTCCCTTCTTATTTACACGATTAATAAATGCAGGTCTAGTTTAACTTCAAGTTGATGATATGCACCAGCACTACTTGTTTTTAAGTTCTTTTAATCTCAGTGAAATGCAGGGTATGAGTAACATGTGAGATAGGAGCAGGAAATGAGAAAGCTGCCAAATTTGCGATGAAAGTGTCTGTAGGGACGTCCATTGCTGAGGGTTGCTTGATAATTATTGTTTTTAGCAAGAACTTAGCTATGATATTCACTCCTACTGCAACTGTTGTCGGTGCTGTAAATGAATTAGCTGCTCTTCTGGCCGTCATTGTTCTCCTCAATTGCGTCCAGCCAGTTCTCTCTCTGGTAAGACTGGGACGTAGACATTCTAAACTCTGTATAATTTTTTTTTTCTTCTACCTTTTTTCCTTAACTGACCCTAGGTATATTCCTGTACATATTTTCTATGTTGGGTACATTGTAGCATACAAACTAGGAGTGGCTGTTGGATCTGGATGTCAATCCATTGTAGCATACATAAGCATAGCTAAGTTCCCAGTACACAATCAGGGGCCCTCAAGGATTTTCTAGGCATGAAGGTATGTTTCCAGTTTTCGTGTCTCAAAGATTTTTGGGGTTATATTTCATCTGCATAGGGCGAGTTATTCTAGCGATAATGCATGGGTTAACACATGAGGGATATTCTTAGTTGCGAAGAATTCTATTATCTCTTACTTTACACCAAATTGTCAAGTACTTTTTTTTTTCATCAATTATCACCTGAAAGGAGTTTTAAAACAGGTTTTATGGTCTGGATTACTCATGTAACTGTTGTACAAACATTGGCATTGACCTTTTTCACAGTGAGATGTGAATGGAAAAAAAATGTAAAAATCTTGATAAACTTTCTAAACTCGGTACACATTTGTTTTTTTGAACGTCTCTCTCTCTGTCTCTTATAATATCCATAACCCAATTCACAGGCTATAGAAGCCAGTATTAAGCTGTACAAATTGAGGAATCTCAAACAATAGATCCCTGCGAAGAAACAGCCTTTACCAAAAAAAAATCCTCATTGTTGTGTGCAATCATGCTAGGTGTCTTTGTTTTACATTGACATGACACTCAAACTGTGATTGTATACTCATATAAGTATTTGTTTGTAAGCTGTATTCCTCAGTTTCCAATATAAGCCTGGCTTTCTCTTTGGAAAATTTGTGGTTCCCTCCCCTTTTAAGCCATACAGAGTTTACATATTCTTTTGGATTCCCCGTGTAACCTCGGAATGTGATCACAGCCGGAGAGGTAAGGAGTTCTACTCTGTTAACTAACCACCAATTAAGAAAGTGACAAGAATGCTTTTCTTCTATCTGGATAAAAGTCTAAACCTTTACAGTTACCTTATCTATCCAAATCAATAGTTCACAAAGCAAATCATCTGTACCATCACCTTAAGGTCAAATATAGGGGTAATTTGCGTTACCTCCCCTGGAGAAGATCATAATTTGAGTTACCTCCCCTACAGAACAAATATTAGTAAAACCTCCTCTCGTCACTTTTTCCATCCAAACTCGGTTAGCTGAGTCAGCTGCTTCGTACAGCTGGATGTTCTTAGGGGAGGTAACTCAAATTATGTTCTTCTCTAGGGGAGGTAACTCAAATTATGATCTTCTCAGCTAACCGGGTTTGGATGGAAAAAGTGACGAGAGGAGGTTTTACTAATATTTGTTGTGTAGGGGAGGTAACTCAAATTATGATCTTCTCCAGGGGAGGTAACGTAAATTAATCCTCAAATATATCTTTAGTAAATGTTTGCAGTGATTCAATGGAATTTACTAATTATTATATTGTTATATATGCACGTTCATTCCATTACATCTTTGAAACAAATTTTTTTCCGTATATTTTATTTCGTGGCAGAATATATAATTCAGGTGAAGATCAAAACAAAGTATTATACAAAATTTTGAAGCAGATCAAAAAAAATGCAGAAAAATGAGGGTGAAAGTAGAGTGGAAATAACAGTGCCATTGATGTCAGAGGAAGAAGCTTCATTATTACCAATAACCTGCCTCCAACTAAAAGATGTGGATGATTGTAGTAATGATGATCAAAACCATGAAAATGAGTTAGGGAAGAGGTTGTGGAATGAATCAAAGAAGTTATGGCATGTAGTTGGTCCTGCAATTTTCAGCCGGGTAACGTCCTATTCCACTGTCATAATAACCCAAATCTTTGCTGGCCACTTGGGTGATCTCGAACTTGCTGCATTCTCCATTGCTTACACCGTTTTCGTCGGCTTTACCTATGGCTTATTGGTAATCATGCTATCTCTATCTCTGTCTCTCTATCTCCCTCTATCTCTATGTTGATTTCTTTTCTTTTATGTTGTTAATTAGTTAGGAATGGCGAGTGCGTTAGAGACATTGCGTGGCCAAGCTTATGGAGCAAAGAAATACCATGTGTTGGGTATCTATTTGCAGCGTTCGTGGATAGTTCTTTTTCTCAGTGCCGTTCTAATTCTTCCTATTTACATATTAACAACTCCAATCTTAAACCCATTGGACAACCGGATGATTTATCTGAGCTAACAGGGCTTGTGACATTCTGGTTGATTCCCCTTCATTTCTCATTGGCTTTTTATTTCGGATTACATAGATTTCTTCAAAGTCAACTCGAGATGGCAGTAATTACTTGGGTTTCTTTCGCATCTCTGGTGTTCCATGTTTTTGTGAGCTGGTTTTTTGTATACCGACTTGGTCTTGGAATAATTGGTATCACCGTCACATTGAATCTAACTTGGTGGTTTTTGACGCTTGGGTTGTTTGGCTATGTAATTTTCGGTGGTTGTCCTAATACTTGGACTGGTTTTTCTGTTCAAGCATTTTCCAGGCTTTGGGACTTTTTCAAGCTTTCTGCAGCTTCTGGGGTCATGTTATGGTATGCATCCAAGTCTCTCTCCCTTTTCTCTGCAAATGTCTCTGTTTCAAGTTTTCAGCAATTGTGTTTCGTTATGGTTTTTGATTGGTGTGGCTGGAAAATACATGCAGTTTAGAGACTTGGTATTAATGACTGCGAACCTGAACAACGCTAAAATTGCGGTCGATGCTCTCTCTGTCTGGTGTGTTAATTAATTATTCATATTTAATTTTTGATCTGGAATATAATTTCTTTTGTAGTATTAGATTTGATATATGATTCTTTATTCTTTATTAATAATTAGTTTTATTTAATGGTTTGGAGGTGGAAAGCAGTTTCTTAAGGGTGTAATAAACTAATGTACATTTGTTTGTAATTATGATTTTTTAACACAGTATGAGCATCAATACATGGGAGTTTATGATTCCTCTTGCTTTCTTTGCTGCAACAGGGTGAGTCCTGCATCGGTACTTCCATACTGTGTCTTTACCTGTTTTCCTATAATGTTGTGCGTTCTGAGGTCTTTGAACAAATAATAGTGATGCCATCATGTATATGTATGTATGGACAGAGTAAGGGTTGCGAACGAACTTGGTGCTGGGAACGGAAAAGGTGCAAAATTTGCATCGATTGTATCAGCTACAACGTCTTTGGTGATAGGACTTGTTTTGTGCTCTGTGATCATGATATCTCACGAGAAGTTAGCAATTATCTTCACATCCAGCAATGCTGTACTCGGAGAAGTTGATAATCTTGCTATCCTATTAGGAATTACGATTCTCTTGAATAGCATTCAACCTGTCCTATCAGGTGATAAAATATCATCTACTACTTGCTACCACCCATCTGTTAGGTTCTTTATCAAATGAAATCCTTTAATTATTTCCGATTATTTGTTATTAATGATCAGGTGTTGCCGTTGGGTCAGGGTGACAATCATCCGTGAGTTACATAAACATCGGCTCCTACTACATTGTTGGTCTGCCTCTAGGAATTGTCCTTGGTTGGGTTTTCCATCTAGGTATTTCGGTACGTATTCTTCTCAACTTCCTATTTGATAGTAACTATGCTGCTCATCATTCACCAGGTTAGATTGGGCTCAGCATCATGATATATAATGGTTTGACCAGCACTGAAACTAATAAAATTGGATGATGGCAATAATGAACAGGGTATATGGAGTGGGATGATAGCTGGGACTGCCGTTCAGACATTGATTGTGATTGTCTTAACCATCAGATGTGATTGGGATATGCAGGTCAGAATCTTGCATATAAACGAAACACCCATCTCGTTAATTCTTTATTCAGTAACGTAAATTCTCCATAAACTGTTTGTTCGATATTTTGTATTTGAAGGCCAAGAAAGCTAGCTCAAACATGGAGAAGTTGGCCAATGAACAGATAACAAAATAAAATCTCTTTCTGCAACATTATTTGTACGACGTGCCTAAATCATTGTTGAAGGTGAAAGCAATCTCACTCACAAGCTGAGAGGAAGACTAGAACAACGTGTATGATCTTTTGCCAAGGCTCTTCACAGAGACTTCACTGCTGTTTTCATTGTTCCCATTAGCGCGTACGTACTTGTTAGATGGCTATGTAGTGGCCATGAATCCCGGCGATCAAGACTTGAAGGAGATCCTTTTCTCATGTGTTGCTTTAGACAAAATAGACAGGAGAGAACATGGATAATTTCAGTACAAAAATAGAAGTTTAAGTTTAGAAACGTGATGGAAATTAAGAAACTGTAGAATAGGATTTTGGGGTTTAAATGATTTGTATCTGGCTTGTTGGCCTTAACTCCTCGCAGCTTGATTTTGTTTTTCAAAAAATGAAATAATATAGAGTATGATTTCATTCTTTGAATTTTTATTGATTAATGTTTTTCTAAATTAATATTTTTTTATATTATTTTCTTTTTGATATAGAGTTGTTTTATAAAATATTTTGATATTTTGAGACATTGTTATTCTGTAACCTCGAGACTACACTAGCACGGTCCGCACTCCGCAGTTTGTTCAGATGGGCCGCGGGTTAGGCATAAAGAACCCGATTCACAATCTAGTCCATCTCAATTCTCACAGTTAGTGGGTAGATTCTTTCACCTATACATTATGGACATTAGGCAAAAACCGTGGACTAAATAAGCACCACCAACTGTCCATTCACCGGTGTTAACGCTAAATGTCAGAAATAACTTTAGAGCCGGTTAGCTCTCCACGTTTATGTCCACTGATTGTCTTTTAAGATTTAGTGTTCCAACTTCCAACCTTCTCACCTTCACAGCCGTTGTACCTTGACGTAGCAATTGGATGGGGTGTGAAGGTCTCCATAGTGCTCATCCTTAAGTACCATTATTTTTCCTTTTCCAAATCCCATCCTTTCCACGCCTCGAAAAAATCCATCCTACAGAGATACCTGGATATAGACCACTGCAATATCTCCAGATCTGTAAAAGATTCGCAACCATTGCAATACTTTGGTATTGGTTGTAGACCAGCTAGGACTGCACGGATTACTGAATGTAGATGGTTTCTTCCTATTCAAAACCAAATTGTTCTCAGTTGTGATAGAGCTTCTCGTGCTCATCCTGGTTCAGATGGAGTTGGGTTTGTTTTACGGAGCATCTCTAATCATGGTGTTCTTTGGGTTATGGAGGCTAGATGCATTGAAGGAATCACAAAAATCCTTCACGGGTGTAAAGGGGTTGGTTCATAATTGCTTTGAGTCTCTTCAGGGACACAGTAGGCATAACCTAATAACTCTTATTATAGTTCGTTTTGTCTTAATATATCCAATGAAAACTCTTATACTTCGAAACAGGTAATTGAAATTTCAGCTTCTTTTTGAAAAAGTTGTACCGGATGCTATAAAGAAGATACATAAAAGTATAGAGAAAAACAAGCACCTAGAAAGTGCACAGTTTCTCTAGTATGAAATTAAGTGGAGTATACATCCAACACCTAGACATACGGTGTTTTCTAGCATGCTTACCATACAATCCACGGAAATATTTTACAGATCCTGTTTACAAAGTTACAAGTCGGTTTATAGCAAATATTCGTAACACGAAACGAAATCACATAAGGTAACAAAAGAAAACACGTACATGCATAAGATGTCAGTCACATCATCTTGAACTGATCCCATTAGTAGAGGATAGTATCTGTTTTACGTCATAATTACCACTTTCCTATTCAGAGAGTTATTTCAAATCATTTTCTTCGTCTTCTATTTCCGCTTTCCTCGAATAAGTACCAGAGTTAGGAGAAACTAAACTCTCCTTATAGACAGAAAGACAACATGAGTAAGTCTTCATACCATTATACACCTTAATTTTTCTAGTTGTTTCATGCTCTGGATCATATAAAACCACATTAAATGCATCATTCTTATCCGTTCCAAACATTATTTCACCGTTCTCAAGAAATCGCAAGGGTGTCAAATGTGCAACATGCCCAAAAAGGTTTTGTATGTCGATGTTGAAGAGCCTACTCCAAGAATCTTTCACTCCGAAGTCCTTCAACTCCCATAATTCAACCCATAACAAAGAAATATAACCAAGCAAGCAAAGAGATTCTTTTAACACACACAAAGTTGTTCCGAACATTCCATCAAACAAGTTAACAGGTATTTGGATCTCTTCGAATATCTCTTTCGCCATATTAAAACAAAGGATAACTTCAGTTTTCCGTCCCCTTGATTTACGAAATGCTTTCCAGTGAAGAACTCCATTAACAGCCACCCGAGAAAATTCAGGTGTGACGTAGTGGTTATGAAGATCATAAGGGATGTCCTCATGTCTTCTCCATAAATTAGATGCTAAGGTGTAGACATGGATCTCACACAGATACTTATGATTATAGATCCCTAGACTTACAACTTTGAACTCCTCCATCTTGTAATCATAAATAAATCCATAACTTACTGATAAACCGAACCTTACAGTTGGTGATAATCTATTGATGGATTTTCACTTGGTGATATTGGTAACTTCTTACATTCATTAGTACACGGGTTCCAGATGGCAACAATTTTCGGAGGATTAGTCACCCAAGCATTACAATAAGTTAAACAGACTAAGCCATCAGAAGATCCCCAAAATTTAAATCCACGGTAATCATCAGATAATAAAGGGCAATTAACAGTACTAACAAGATCACTACATGTTGATGATGGTAATGGATCATAACCTATGGTGTGGAATTCAGAGAAATTATGGTGCAAGATATTAAACTTGTTCATCTCATTAGCATAATTTAGATGCATTTTAACAAACTCACTGCCTTTTAATAACTTGCACCATGCCTTGGATACACACCTGAACCGTCCAATCGACTTGACGGGCAACCTAACAAGGATGTCCGATATGATATCATCCGGAATGGTCACCATTATACTGCAAGATAAAAATATTCAGCTCTAGTTTTATGCTCTCAACAAAAATGAGCTCTTTGTTGTGAGCAAAATATTACAGAAAATGGAAGTTATACCATAGCGTACAGGACTAGTAAGGATATCAACTGACCTTAAATTTGTTGGAGAAGAAATTTCTGAATTTTTTTCTAATTATGAGTTTAGAGGAAGATGATTAATTACTTAACACTCAAAACCACCATTCCTTTTTTTTCTTTAACAGTAATTCTGCTAAGTCCACCAGTCAAACCCTCTGCTGATGTGACCATAAGGGGGCCTGATCAATCTGTAAGTGTAAAACAAGCAACAAAAAGAACCTGAAACAAAAAAGACCTGATTTGTTGCTGTGTCGTAATCATCAATAATTCACAATCAGAATCTTGAACGCTTGAACTTTCACGAATATGATCTTTAATCTCAAAAATATCTTGGTACGATTGAATTCTTCGATAAGTAGGGAGGACCTAGAAACATTGATTGATAGTCGTAGTATCTAAATTCTAAATCTCTAAATATCTACTACGTTGGATAATTATAAAATGCTGGATCCTAGTTAGCAATTCGGGGTACGGGTATTAGTTCGGGATGGCATACGTACGGGAATTATACGGATTCAGATAGGTCGGATTTGGTCAAAAATCCGGTCAACTGTTCGATGTTCGGACAGTAGTTCGGAACGGCGTACCTATGTGTATATCCGTTTTATAAATGTGAGTTCGGCATTTAAAATTCGGCTTACATATATGATAAATTGATAAGTATTATGACCTTATTACGAGACTAATTTTATTTGTATATTATTTATAAGATGGAAAAAAACATTTTAGCGTTATTATTTAACAAGAAGTAAACAATTTAATCGCATAAATGTAATATAAAACGAGTTTATAGACTTTTAACAAAAATTAACACATAAAACACCAGTTAAACAACTACCGATAGAAAATTTTAACTGCATAATTGTATTTAAATATAAATTATATACAAAATCAAACAAAAACCAATTAACAGAATTCTGGTCAGAGAGTTACCTACTGGAATTCTAGTTCGGAAATATTATTCGGATTCGGTCAGTTCGGATACGTTCACGAATCATTCGTGAAGTCCATATAATCCGGAAACTATGTTCGGAATTTAAATAGTTCGGAAATATCATTCGGATTCGGTCAATTCGGATACGTTTGTGAATCATTGAGCAATTATTAATTAGGTGCTGGATTGGAAAATTGTCTTTTCATGACAAAAGTGTGGCGTAGATCGCCAGGTGGCCGATTTTTGTTTTTTTCCTGTCTGAGACGTATACGGTTACCGATTGAATTCTGTAGACTCCTCGTGATTTTCACTTTTCTTTTTTGTTTTCTATTTTTTTGGCGGGAAATTCAGTGGAAATCGTGGGGTCCTCGTAAACTTCATAACGTGGCGATTTAGATGAATGATTGTGTCGTGGTTGTTGGATATGGCTAATTTTTATTTTATTTTTATGGCATCTGCTAGCATCTTTACCAGAGAATTACTCTTTTTTTCCTCCTCCAATTTTTTTTTTGATCGTGTAAAGAGATTGTATTAGAAAAATATGAATTGTTTACAAAGAGACCAGAAAATAAAAATTACAAGGGATACCCTCAACTGAGAGCAAGGAGTCAAAGAGACCCAAAGACACAATGAAGCCCAAGAAACCAAACAAGATATTTCCCATAAAGTTAGAAGGTCCAAGACAGATGAAACCCTAACTAAAATCATCTTTTTCAAAGCCGCCAGTCACATTTTGCACCACTACTACAATTGCAGCACCGCCGCTTGCTTTTGTGATCGTCAGAGACTAGCACCGTTGCTGATTAAGAACTCAAGATCGGAATCCAGATCATCACCTTGGTTGGTTAAGAATTGATGTGAGAGATTGGTGATAGGAGATGTATGAGCCACTTGATTATGTGGTCAACAGAAACTAGCACATTTGCTGATTATGAATTGAAGATCGGGAGCCAGATCATCATCGGAAACCAAGACCTTTCTTGGTTAAGAACCGATGTGAGAGATTGCTGATAGGGGATGTATGAGAAGTCTTTAAGGGATGTGAGATGGGGTGTATAAAGAAGTGGTTGATGGAGGTTTCGTTTAGGTTGAGATTAAGTGTGGTTCTATTGGCTTTGATGGATGAAAATTAGTCAAGGATTTCACTGATGAAAAAGTAGTAAGATGGGAACTAAGATGAGGTGAGATTGGCAAGGGACAACATCGATCCAGGGATTTCAAGTGAGATAAAGGGAGAGAGAACTTCAATCAACCTTGTCTACTTGACCTTTTATTCTTTTTTCTTTAACAATCCAGACATTCCAGATGATTAACAACTAAAACTACAGTGATAGAAGAGAGAAATAGTTGAAGTCCTGCTCGGATCTAGTCCAAGGACTAGATCCGAACAGGCAAATGATGACGGCGTTTTCTTTCTGGGGAGATTTCAGAGAGGAGAGGTTTTTCCTCCTCCAATGTCGTGAAGAACAAAGCTTTGTATTTGGAACACACCCTAGATCATTATTCTTGCCACATAAAGCATCCCACTCTGAGTAAATTAGCGTGTGTGAAGATTCCTTTACATAAAGCCAGAATGCCGCAAGAAATATACGGTAATTTTTTTTTTAAATAATAATTTTGGGACCGAAAAGGATTATTATTTTAGCAAAAAGAAATTCAATCTGTGCAAGTCTAATTGGGACTAAAGAATTTTATTATTTTAGAAAAATTATTATTTTAACGAGTATTATTTTAAAAAAATTTTACCGTATATATATTAAACACCCCGTATCTGCGGTTCTGATCCCACTGGAGTTGGTAAGTGGAGTAGTGGACAACCACTAGTCCTTTAATACCAAGAAGACAATGTTTGTTAGGTTCTTGCTTTTCTAATTATTAATGGGATTAGAAAACTAAGAACGTGGTCGACATTATATTGGAGAACGCGAAACGTGGTCAATATTATAATGAGGAGCCATATTCTTCGCATATCTTGCCAGACATATACAACATCCCTAATCACGCCAGCTACTAGGCCACCTACGTACAAAATATTTGGACAGGTATGGAAGATTTATTTAATTTTCATTTCTTTGTTTTTCTTGTACAGGTCACCAATTTCCTTGATCTTCGGGCACTGGGCAGGCATCAGCTCCCATACATGGTCTTACGATTTTGGGGAGACCCGAAAAAAAGAGTCCGGTCCAAGTCTTCGATCTCATAAATATGATTTACGAACACAAGTCATTAAAGGTCGATACGTGTGTGCGATGTTTTGAGTATTCTTTTCTTGAAAATCCCAAATTTTGGATCATCTTTTTTTCTTGATCTCTAGTGGAAGTTATGGAAAGAAAGGTAGGATTCGTAATGTCATTGCTTCTAATGGGCGGGTCTATCTGAGGTCCGGCTATCCCTAAACATCTCTTCCTGTTCCGGCCTCCTCAGAAGGAAGACGATCACCTTACAGCTACAGAAGATTTACTTAATTTCCATTTTTTTTATTTTTATGTTCCCTTTCTTTCTTTGTCAGAAAAATGAAAAAAAAAAAAAAAAAGACGAGAAAGAAACATAAACCTCGTTTAATTGGGGGAGACAGAAATTAAAAGGGGTTGAGAATTCTAGTACCCTAATTTTGGAGATAAGGTGAAAATACTATAATACTCTTCCTTGATATCTAAATCTAAAAACCCAAAAAATTTAAACCAACAAGGAAACAACGCCTAATTCATTTCTGTTTCAATCCTTTCCTCTCCTCTCATTTTCTCTCTAAACGTAATGGTCATTTTCTTCCTCTTCATCCGTTTTCAAACTTCATTCATCGTCGTATGTATGGTTAAAAAATTTATATTGTCGATTACTTCTTCTACAAATATGGGTCCTCGCAAAAAAATTCAAATGAAGGTAGATAACCCTAAAGCCATTGAAAAAAACTATTGTCTGACTTTCTCTACGCGTGTTGAATCATGAAAATCAAGAATGTTGCAACATCAAAAGAGAGTTTATCAGAACTAATGAAATATGGAATCAGGATGGCTTCGCGGACATTTCGAAAACCACAGATATCTGAAGTTCCGGAATATAGGTTGGTTCACAAAATCAGTTCGCGAACCATAGAGTTATGAGTTGGACAGCTCACGAACTATGGTGATCTGAATTTGTGAAATTTCGAACCCAGCCATAGACGTCTGAGTTAGGAAATAGAAGAACTGTTCAAGAACCGTAACGCGCTGAATTCACGAACTGTCTAACATTATACTAACTGTTTCACAAACCTGCCCAGTACGTATTAGCAGATGCTCAAAGACTATTTTTATAAATATGTTTAACCTTGCTATGTCTCTCATAAACGCCTCTAAGACATATTTAATCACTAAAAAAAATTTTGTATGTGCATCATGATTCAAGTTTAAGTGTTTTATATGAACATTATATTGCTTACAAGTTCGAATGGTATATTTGCCAAGAACTATCATTGTACACGATTCTGGTACCCGAACCACAGTGTATATTCTTGTATCTGATTTCAAGACAAACTTCCCACATGCTTACTTGAAACCTTAACAAGAGTTTCATTTAAACATATAAAGTGTTTGCTTGAATCTCAAGTTATACTAGCTTGAATTTTAAGCAACCCTCAGTCTTGAAAATCTATAAATAGAGAGACTCATTCAACTGGAAAATTTAATCCCTGATACTTCTATGTCCTAGTTGATTGCTAGAGTCGTTTTTTATTAACCTAGGTTTCCTCTGAGAAACATAATTATGTCTGCAACTGAAAGAATTCTCTTAGGGATTCGTGAAGCCCGGTCCGATTATCTTTACCTTGATTGTTCTTGCATCATGATCTTGTTCTTTTTGTTATCTAGGTTTAGTAATCTCTTTAAGGAACGAGATAGATATAAATCACAAGATTATGTCCATCTCAAACTTTGTGATTCCTCAATATGATATCTGAAGCCTATTCTTAATAGATTAGTTCAGGATTATTCTTGAGAGGTGGTTAACAATCCATGCTTCTCAGCTAATTGAGCATAAGTGTTCAGGATTTGTGAGGTTTGCTAGCTTTGTCTATTGCAAACGGATTTCCAAGCATTGATCTATTCGTTTTAAAGGGAAATAAAATAGGCTTATAATTTAGAAGCAAATTGGTATCAAAAGTCTTTACTTAGGCTGAAGCACCTCTTACGCTGTAAAGGATATCAGCTACAGGAATCAATTGCGTAGACCCTTGCGAGGTTCAAGAGACGTAAGGAGCATGACTGTAACTGGATTGCTTGCAGGGTAAATTCGATCTCAACTACATTCCACTATGAAGTCAGATTGTAGGCTAGTGTTTGTGGCGGCTTAATACAGTTTGGTGTTCATATCTGGACGAGGCCTCAGGTTTGTTCTACAGTTGCGGTTTCCTCGTTAACAAAACTTCTAGTGTCTTGTGTGTTTTCCTTTATATTGTTTATTATATTGTTTATCCTTGTAATTGGAATAACACAAGTAGTACCTAATCAATTCTAGTAGATACGTCCATATTAATTGTTATCGATTAAGAGACTCGTTCTTTTAGAATTCGTATCATGAAAGATAGATAACAAGTTTCTTACTTGGAAAAATTTCGACTTTATTATTTGGATACAATTGAATTTTTCTTGGATATTGATTTTAAAGATCGTCAATTTTATTTGGATACAAACAGATTCCACGGACTATATTGTCTAGACTTTCTGATTGAGAAGAGATAGAGATATAAACTTTATATACAATTGTCAAGGATCATTAAGTTGGTCTTCTTGTAGTTGTATTAGGTTTTACAGGTTGACGAATGAATAAGTTGGTGGTGTACTTGATACGCTCTCCGTTTCAATGACGACTTAAAATACTGAACTAACGAATCTTTACTAAACCATGACGACTTTTGAGCAAAAATTAACTATCACTATTCCCAAAATTTGCAAGGGATCGTTATGGTGTACCTTTAAAGTCGTTATGGTCTTTTTGTAGGTCGTCATGGTTGACAATTTAGACCACGACTATTACATGCTTTGATGTTTTTTTTTAAAAAAAAAAAAATCCATGTGCTTAAAGATATTGATAGAGTAACACAACACGTTCCCAGTCCTCTTTCAAAACCACCCCACAATAATGAATCTTGGCGGATGTTCCATGTTATGAAAAACGTTCGACGGAGGTACCGTTTGTTATCCATGATGCCACGCAACAGGGAACATGAGATTTTATACCCATCATATTTTTGCGCCCATCAAGGAACATGAGAGTTCCCTTTGTATGATTTGGTTTTAAATTTACTTATTTCTCTTTTATATTTCTTCTTCCATAGTAGAAATTGGCTTAGTAGTTGTTGATGATGTAGTTGCTTATGGAGTTATTTGTATGCTTGTTTTGTGTATCTTTTCTTGTAGTTGTTGATGACGTAGTTTCTATTGAGTATTTTTTTTTGCATCTTTTGGATACCTCTTCTTCCATAACAATAATTGATTTGGCAGTTGATGATGATGGAATAGTTGTTTAGTTCTTCTGAGCATCTCTTCAACTGATGATAAATTTGCCGATGAAAAAGAGTTTTAGTTTGCGTTCAACCTAGAGATCTTCAAGTGAATATAACTGATAAAGGTGTGTGTAGTAATCACATGGAATTAACATATTCACATAAAAAAGGGCCCCAACGACTAGTTTTTTTAGGGGAAAAGATTAGTCATTGTGGCCACAGTCTTCATGGTTATAAAACGGGGCAGTTACAAATGGTCTTACTTTTTATAATAGGTTTGCAAATTGATCATACTTTTTAACTTGCTTTCTGATTTTACACTTTTGAATAAATTTTTTTTATCTTTTCCTAAAATATCCACCATATTTAATGAAATTGGTTGAGGCGGTGGTGGTGTTTGTAGAAACTTAAGGAGCTTTACTAAACCTCAAAGGGGAAGCCGTAAACCCTTTGATGAAAGCCATGTAAGGATCCTAAATGCGATGTAACGATCTTGAATACGATGTTGTGATCCTAAATGCAATGTAACTATCTTAAATGTTGCGCAGCACCACTACCATAAAACACCACCGTCAAACAAAAGTAGCGAAGGAAAAATTCAAAATCATGTTTGGACAGATAAAGGATAAATAAGTAATTTTGTTAACATATTTAACTTTAACTCACCACTTAACTTTCTTTATAATTGAAGTATGACCATTATGTAAATAGTTTGTAGCAGTAGGATGATTTTGTGAATCGTATCCTAATATTGGGACCATTTCTTACAATACCCTTATAAACTACACAATAACGACTCATATAGGATTAGTTGTGTGTTAGCCTTAAGTGTCACCATTGTCAATATGTCTTGACCATGACGACTCTATCACCTTGAAAATTAACCTGAAAAGTCATCATTGTGTGTGGGTCTTAAAAATGACGACTCCACCAAGCCAAAAATTACTAGAGATATTCAACAATTAACCATAAGAGACGTCATGGTCTATACACCATGACAGTTCTAATATTTATGAGACTGAGAAATTTCATGAAGAGTCATCATGCGATACAGAATAACATGGAAGACTCATATCGAAATAACCTCATAAGAGTCGGCGTGGTAATTGATCGAATTTTTATAGTTGTAAGAAAAGTAGTTTGTTAAGACTTGTGAAGATTTTCGATTTTAAACTTAATTTTTATAACTAAAAATGAAGTAAAACTCAATTAAAGTAGATGTGAAGATCATAGAGAGACTGGGACTAAGGATTCCATTATTTACCAATATCAAGTGATTTAAATTCACTAATTATAGTTATGCAATTCACACATTTAAGTTGATTCTAAATTATTGCAAAAGTAAATTTTTAACAATTGTTAATCTAAAGCATGAGACATCAAAACCTTAGGATAAGCATGGTCCATCAATAGAAAACACAGTTGCTTAACAAAAATCATAAAATCAATTTTCAATCTAGGCAAATAATCATAAATAAGATTGCTCAAATTAAATAATTAGGAAATACCAGTTTTTCATTCGAAAAATAGGTTCCTTCGTCTTCAACAAAAGGGATTTAGGACATCCGGGTTTTTCGTTCACGTATAAAAGATTAAGGGCTAATTACTCCTTTGTTTTTGGAGCATCTCTTGTTATAGAAGACAAACATTCAAAATGGTCGAATTGATTCCGGATTATACCATCTTTTCTCTCTACGTTTCATACAAAAATTGGGTACCTTTGCGGTATTTTGCTCTTTCTCTTCGCGAATTACATGTAATTGGTATCTTCATTTGTATTTGAGTTTTAAGTTTCTTGTATTTTGATATTCTTTTTCTTGTAAACAATCATGTAATCACCTTTTTGGATTGAATGAAATGTGGTCTGATTGTTCACCAATAATAATAATAATAAGTAAAAAATGCCAATTATTTTTTCTCGACTCTCCGCAACCACCATCATTTCAATTTCCTTCACTGAAAACGGAGTTATACTTTCAGACCCTGAATTAAAAAATTGTAGATATACTGCACTCATGTTCTTCATCTTCTCCTCAAGTTTTCTGCTCATGGAAATGTAGGTTTATGTTTGATGTTCCATGTTCTTATTTCGGCAGAAAAGCCCTAATTTTATTTGCATTATCAACATCAATTGAAGAAATCTCTGGTATTATACCTCAAAATTGAAAATAAATTCACAAAATGTTTTCTAGGGTTCTTGATTGAAACTCGTTTGATCTTCCATTCGATTTTCTTGATCTAAAATCAGACTGTGGATCTGTAATATGTGAATCTTAAACTATATTACCCATGAAATAGTTTTTTTGTTACGATGATAATCTCTATCATTTATTGATGATTTCTGTTTTGAAGAAGATAAATTGATCGAAGATGGTATTAATCTCAGCCCTGAATTAATGGTCGGTTCTCCACGAAACACGTGTCTAACAAAGGAAATTGGTAGATTTAGTAACTAAACACAAATCCAAGTTTTTTTTGGTCATTTTATATTTAACAGTTTTATCTAACAGTCTAAACGGTCAACAATGGTCATGTGACCCAAACTCTAATTAAAATTTTGTCGTGACCTAAACGCAACTCTGGTCAATTTTTTGTGACCCAAAGTCAAAATATTCCAATTTTTTTTGGAACAAATCGAATAATAGTTGAGATGTTCCTATAAAATACGAGATAAATAGACCAATGAAATACAAAATACTATAACAACCTCGATGTGATAAGAAGTATATGATTTAGCAAAGAAAAATGGAAAACTAAACATGATTAGAAAGAAAATAATTATGATTTGAGGAAGATATTGGTTTTATTTCTCTAATAACATGGGCTAAACCTATTTGGGGAAAGAAAATGCATTGGCTAAGTATAACTCTGGGGTGGGCTAATCTCTAATTTCAAAAAATTTACATATATAATTTTTTGTTGGTCAAATTTAGGGTCGGGCTATAGCCCGGGTTAGCCCCTTGCTAGGCCCGTCCCTGCTCCATTGACAAAATATTTTATGACGACAACCATGATGTATAAATGGTTTGATGTTAGAGAAGTTCCATGCATAAATGGTCTGACCATTATAAGGTATACTTATCACTTCCTCTTAATTTTGGTTCAATTAACGAACTAGCCAGTCCAATTGGACGGGTTTACAGAACTTGTTTAAGTATATTACTGGATAACTAATATTACATGAAATTAGTTGGAAGCCTGACAAAAAAGCAGAGTGATGAGAGAGAAACAAAGAGTGAGTGATGGAGGCACAAAAAAGCTTATTCAGCTTGATAGAAAAAGCTTTGGAATCACTTTGGAGACGATAGGTGATAAGGAGATGGTGAAGATTTTAGAAAGGGGTTGGGGTGGTGCTAGAGCATGGCTAGCTTTTCCAAATAAGGTGGTGTCATGGGTGATTTCTATGTTGAAGTGGATTCATAAAGGGAAGAATAAGGAGGTAAAGAATGAAAACATGGTTGATGGTATGATTTTTATTATCAAGGTACAGTCAAATCAAGGTGGTGAGTATATTAGGATTTCTAGACATTCAAAAGGTGATGAAGAAAAGTCTTATAGCATATGTATTCCAAGCGGGGACAATAAGAGTTGCTGGTCTATTTTGGCTGAGGTTTTAGACCTATACATGGAGAAGATAGGCTGGAAGGAGATGAGTCAATCTCTGCCTAAATAGGTGGATTTTCCGAGAAGTGGTGAATCAATAAAGTCCAGACTAAAGAGAACAGGAGTTGTAACATTGTCCAGGAGATTGGGATGGAATCAAGTCGATGTGTTGATTAAAAGGGAGTTGGGTATTACAAGGTTTATGGAGATTGAAGGTGTATCAATGTTGGAGGGGTTGCTGGAGATGGAGGAGGAGGAGTGGAAGAAAATATGGAAGCCATTAAAATGGAATTACGAAGGTGTGAATTTATCTCTGGCAATGTGGACTGGTGATTTAGTTACCAAGTGAAAGAGGTGTTAATGTCGGTGCTGGTGCCGGTGCTGGTGAAGCTAAGGAAGAGATATTCAGCAATATATTCAGTTGATAAGGTCTCTAAGACAGTCCAATGGTTTAAAATTAGGGGACTATCGGCTGATAAATGGTCATCGGAGGTGATTGCAAGAATAGGTAATGAGTTATCATTTGGAGGATTCTCTAGAATTGCGACTGAAACATTAAGGATGGAGGAGAACTGGTTTTTCAGAATTGCTGTCACTGGTTATATCAGTAAAATTCCGGCGATGCTGGTGGTGGATGTGGCTGGACAGAAGGTGGTGCTAACGGCGGAATGAGATCCTAATTATCAGGAGAAAGTCAAGTTTGTGGAGCTGAATTATCTCCGGGAAGTTAGAAATTTTGATTTTTTGACTAAGGAGTTGTTTCCGGTGCAAGTTCAAAATGTTGTTAACGGCACTTTGTTGGCGCGTAATCAGACACTAGTTATGGAAAGCTCAACTAGAAATGAGTCAGATGGCCGAAGGGAGTCAGAAGTTGATGGTGGAAACTTAATGGCTGAGTCAGATGGTGGATCTGGTACTTGGGTAAACGGGTTGAATATGGGGTCAAGTCCAAAAACAAATTTTGGTCAAATGGTCATGTTTGGCCAGGCCAATAATAATTCTAATAATCGATTTAGGGTTTTAGAAAATTCCCAAATTGAAAATGTGGAAATGGAGGAAGGGGAGATTAATGAGGGTGTAGGCGATTCTGTGATGGAGTATGATAGGGTGGTGGAGATGAATTTGTTGTTAGACATTGAGAATCAGGTAGTGATGAAGCTTGGAGACTTGCAATTATCGCATACAGAAAGCATGGAGAAGGTGATGAAGGAAGCTGAATTGATGATGCTTTATTGTTGTACATTTGGGGGAGTATGTGATGGAGATAGGCAAGTTCTAAAGGAAGTCGTTTTGAAACAAGTGGTGAAGTACAAGGAGAGGTTTAGGAAGATAAATGAAGACAGAGTTAATTCTTCTGTCCATAGGATTGAGGGGGAATGGTCGTCGGAGCTGGCTTTGGTTGAAATTGATAACTCAAGAGAGGTGAAGGTGGTTTCAAATTCTTTGTAAGAAGTTAATGGATCTTAAATTAATTAGTTGGAATCTTCGTGGGATGAATGCATTTGATAAGATGGTGGCTCTAAAAAATCTGGTTTTTAATCAGAAGTGTGATGTGTTAATGATACATGTGACAAAGATGATGAAAATCAATCAATGGTTGATTAAGCAAATTTGGTATGACACTGAGTTTGATTGGGAGTATATGCCATCAACTGGTATCTGTGGTGGCAGTGGGGGTCTTCTAACAATCTGGAATACAATCAAGCTAATTAGAGAGAATGGAAGTATGGGTAAGAATACTATCTCTACTCTTTTTAATCAGAAAATGGATGGTTTTAAATAGGCGATTTGTAACATGTATTCACCTTGTGAGTACAATGAAAGGGATTTGTTTTAGTATGATTTAGAATAGGTTAGGCATTGGCGGAGAGGTCCCATTTATTATGCAGGAGATGTTAATGCAGTTAGATGTGATGAGGAGAGGAATAGAGGAGAAGGTGATAGTAGAAACAAGGCTTTTCTAAATAACTTCATTAATACTCATGAATTGGTGGATCTGCCATTATTGGGAGGTGCTTACACTTGGTCTGATATGAAGGAAAATCCATTATTGTGTAGGTTGGATAGATTTTTGCTTAGTGTGGATATGGATTTGAGGTTTCCATCTGCAATTCAGCTGGCTCTTACTAGGGTCACCTCAGATCATAAGCCTATTATGTTGATGACTAAACCTGATATTATGTGTAAACCATACTTTAAGTTTGAAAACAGTTGTGCATAAGGATTTTTTGAAGAAGGTGGAGGAATGGTGGAGAATAATGCAGTTTCAAGGAATTCCAAGTTTTCTGTTCTTTAAGAAACTACAGAATTTGAAGTATTTTTTGAAGAATTGGAGTAGGGAGGAATTTGGGGGTGTGAAGAAGGAGAAGGCTGTGTTAACTGAGAGGATAGATTGTTTACATCAGATGGAGGAATCTCATGTTTTGTCTCAGGACCAGTTTGAAGAGAGAATCAATTGTATGTCGAGGTTGAAGAACATAACAGTTTTGGAAGCAAGGAAGTGGCATTCAAGAGAAAAGCAGAATGAATGTAGTTGGGGAGATTCAAATACTTCTTACTTCTTTAGGATTGCAAATGCAAGAAAAAAGAGAAATACTATAGTTAAACTTGAGATTGATGGTGAAGAATGTTTTGATCAAACAAAAATCAGAATGGAGATGAGAATTTATTATGACAATTTTTTTAAGAAACAAAATGATGTGGCTTTTTCTCTTGATAACTTGGATTTTAAAATGTTGGAGGGTGATGAGAAGATGGAATTGGAGATGAAATTCACTGAAGAGGAAGTTTTTGTAGTGATAAAGCAATTTGGAGCTAATAAATCTCCAGGCCCAGATGGGTTTTCCATGGAGTTCTATAAGTCTTGTTGGCACATTATTAAGGGGGATTTCATGAAGGTGATGGATGAGTTCGATAGTAGATGAAAATTGGATTGGAGGCTGAACTTTTCATTTGTTTCTTTGATTCCAAAGAAGGAGGACTCTAGTTCTTCTAAGGATTTTAGGCCTCTCAGTTTACTGGGCAGTGGTTATAAAGTGTTATCTAAGGTGCTTGCAAACAGGTTTAAGATGGTACTGCATAAGTTAGTGTCTGATTATCAAGGGGATTTTGTTAAGGAGAGGCAAATTCTGGATGGGGTTTTAATTGATGGGGAATGTATTGATAGTAGAATGAAGGTGAAGCCTGGTGTCTTGTGTAAGATTGACATGGAAAAAGCTTTTGATAATGTGAAGTGGAAGACTCTTTTGAGAATTATGGAGAAACATGGTTTTGGTAACAAGTGGATTTCTTGGATAAAATGGTATATTTCTTCAGCCCATATTTCAGTTCTTGTTAATGGTAGTTCAACTGAGAAGATCAAGACTACTAAAGGGTTGAGACAGGGGGATTCTTTTTCCCCTTTTTTATTCTTATTGGTGGTGGAAGTGTTATCAAAATTGGTGATGGATGCAGTGAATAGAGGACAGCTTCATGGCTTTCAGGTTAAGGATAATGGTTGTATTATTTCACATCTTCAATTTGCAGATGATACTCTTTTGTTCTTGGATGCTAATGTGGAGGAGATTAGAAGATTATATTTCTTTTTGAATTCTTTTGAGATGTTAACAGGGTTAAATTGAATCTGGAAAAGAGTTCATTAATTAGTGTTGGTGCTGATAATTTTGTTTCTTCTTTAGCTTTGGAGCTGGGTTGCAAGGTGGAGAAGTTGCCAATTAAGTATTTAGGGCTGCCTATATGAGCTACTTCTATGTGTGCTTCTGTGTGGGATGAAGTTATTCAAAGAATGAAGAGGAAACTTGCATCATGGAAAAAGAAATTTTTGAATAAGGCAGGTAGATTGGTGTTGATTAAGAGCTGTCTTGCAAGCTTGCCTGTGTACTTTCTGACATTGATTCACATGCCATTAAAATTTCATGGGTTTTTCCGTCGAATGTGAAGAAATTGTTTGAGATGTGGAGTTTTAATGTTTTACATGGGAGGTGTAAATATGTCTGGTGGAAGATGATTTATGTAGTTTTGTGGCACTTGTGGAAGGAGAGAAGTAGTAGAGCTTTTGGTGGAAGAGAAATGGATGTTGAGGAACTATGTTTGCTTATCAGACATATTATAGTTATTTGGTTGTCGGATTTGGATGTTTTTAAGGATTGTAATGTTTCAAAAATTCTGTTTACGTGGGATACCGTACTTCACATGTAGTTGGAAGTTACTCTGTTCATAGGATCCTTTTTCTGTAAATATCTTTTGGATTAATATACAACCTTTCAAATTCAAAAAACTAAAAAACTAAGCTCCAACTGCGTACTACCACATTAATTGAAAAAGTTAGTCTAGAAAAACCCATTGTGTGTTCTTTTTATATCAAAGAAAACCCCCAGTATTCCTAGAACAACGTCAATGACTCATCATGGTGTCGTTAGTCTCCATGATGCGGTGTTATATAGCATTTCTGCTAAATTACCGGTGATGCTGATGCACAATTTATTAGCTAGTTATGGGAATCCCTAACTAAGAATTGAAATATACATGCGATAGGTTGCAATTATAGATAATTAAAATAATATTACACATAAAGAAACAGAAAAAAGAAAATTTGGAGCATTTTGCCATTTGCCATATGATGGCGTGTTTAGACCGAAAGAAATGCTAGAGTCCATAACAATATGACCAAGGATTTGGATCAACTAATAATAGATGTCAAGTGTTTGATGTTTAATTGGGGTTTGAAGTCTCAGTTATTTTCTGTTTTTTTTGTCAACTTTGCTATGTAATTGGAATGCAGTGATGCATACATTCATGTAATTTTTGCTATCTTGTGTCACTTTTCTGGTGACGCAACGATATTTTTAATATAATTTGCCCTTTAAAGTAAAAGAAAAAAATATAATATTGTAGAACGTGTAAATTTCTTCTATTCTAAACTGGTTATCTTTTCTAACCTTTCTCTATTGCTGCTAGGTGCTAATGATTTTTTTCTACATTGTTTTTCAAAAAAAAAATTTCTAGTAGAAAATTAGATGTTACCATTTTCAAAGAATCCTATTATTCGGGCTGCATCATGTTGGGTTTGGGCGAACTAAAGGACAGAAAGGGGTCGTGAAGTAATAAATGACATAATAACCCTTTCACCTTTTCTTTGTTGTTGAAATAACGCCTAATTTACCCTTGATTTGGTTACTATTAATTATAAATTTTTTTTTGAAAATCTTGGAAAAATAGTGTTTAGTGTATGGATTAGATTACTCAATCGATTAAAATCATAATTTTTTTTTTTTGATTTAGAAGAAGGAGAAAGATGATTTTGATGGATTTTTTTGAAAATCTTGGAAGAAAACGATGAAACATATCCTAAAAATACTCAAGAGAACCTTATACTCAACTCTCAATAATGATTTTGCTGATTCAAATTCATTAAAAATCAGAAAAAATTTGGATTTTTTTTTTGCAGACATCACACCCTAATTGCAACGGACACTTTTTCGGTTGAAAAGTGAAGAACTTCCAGCCAATGCTTCTGCATACGGCTGTAAAAACATTGCATCCCAGCCGCAACCGACACTTTATGGTTGGGAAATAAATAAATCTCAAACGAAAGTTCTGGTTACGGTTGAAAAATCCTAGCCGAAACATAACCTCTGTATTTTCTTGCGATTATTAGAATTACTAACGACTAGAAAATCCTAACCATAAGCACCATTTTCCGATTTGGAGATAAATAAATTTCTTCAGAAAGTTCTACGGCTGAGAAATCCTAACCGAAACCCAACCTATTCATTTTTTGTTTTTTGATTATCATAATCATTTACGGATGGGAAATCCTAACCGTGAGCACCATTTTACGGCTGCGCATTCTAATTTTCCTAACCGTATACATGCTTTTCAGCTAGGAATTCCTATTGTCCAAGCAGTGAAATATGACTTACGGTTGGGAAAATATGAACTCCCAACCGTAAACAGTTTCAAAAATTGATTTTTAACCCGGACTTAATTGGATCAAATCTATTAACCAATCAAAATAAGAAATAAATTGTGAGTTTTTTATTTTTATGATCATCATCTTCATCACTATATGATGGAGACGAAGAAGAGAGAAAAAAGATCAATTTAGTTTCTTTTGTATGATCATCATGATTTACGAAGGAAAAGAAAAGGAGAATAATAGTTAGATTTTTTTTTAAGTGAATAGTTAGATTTGGGTTAAGGATATGTTCCATTTATACACAAAACAATCCCCTTCCTTGCATGATTTCCTCTTCATATCGATAGATATGAGATCTATGGGGCAATTACTTTGAAGTATATTTTGTACCGCGACCCTTTCTATTTGATAGAGAAGGATCCCATGATCCTGAACCGATCTTACTTGGGATCGCAAATCCCAAGTTTGTCTATGAAAAATTGGTCTAATTGTATTAGTATCTAGAATGGATTTCTTCTGTGTGGATATAACGCCTCATTGATAAGCGCTACAAGATCATTAGGCCCCCGACCTACATTTTGGATATTAGAATCCCGTTTTTGTCTTTCATGAGCCCCTAAAATTCCCCTTTTGAAGCCCCAATAACAAGTTCCTACTCATAATATGGTTAAGTCACTGACAATAAGGAAAACTTCCCCAGATATCAAGTTATTTTTCTCTTTATGACTCAATACGAGAAAGATGTTCGATCTTTTTTATTTTTCTCTTTTTTCTGATTTGAAGTCTAACTCGGTTTACACATCTGTTCCTAATATATTTTGTACTTGAAATATTTGATATGTGGATTTAAAAATTTCCAATAACTAGAATTTACTAATGTTTTTTGAGTTAGATTCAGTGAAAAGTAAAAAAGAAAAACAACGTACGAGTCGGCTCGGCGAGAACAAGCCCCACCATAGATGAAAGTGCTGATTGAGGTATAAATATAATGCCACAAAGGCACCATAAACAAACAATAAGCTATAAGAATCGGGGATAATACACTGATCGACTTTTGTATCCCGCGATCCATCTCGTAAGAAAGAACGGGTGGGGTCTCTTCCTGACCTGGTGATTTAACATGGGGTGGGTTTAGGCTAGGACCCACCTCACTCTCGGGATAGAATGCGGGATTTGCCGTAGGCCCAACAACATTTTTAGCCATTCAGGCCTAGACCCAAACTCTTGGA
Organism: Papaver somniferum; assembly: GCF_003573695.1. Taxonomy (NCBI): domain Eukaryota; kingdom Viridiplantae; phylum Streptophyta; class Magnoliopsida; order Ranunculales; family Papaveraceae; genus Papaver; species Papaver somniferum. The sequence goes on along the minus strand of NC_039358.1, from coordinate 198,127,062 downwards.
AAATAACTTACTGTATCTACTCCTTCGGTCCTTCTACTCGATCAATAAGTCAAACAGTTGTTTTGGAGAGAGAGAGAACTCAAATCAATTCATCAATGGAGGTTGAAGAAACAAATTCACCTCTATTACTAACAACTGATGAATTGAAAGAAGAATATGGTGGTGATCTTCTTGAAAAAATATGGATAGAATCAAAAAAGATATGGCACATTGCAGGTCCAGCAATTTTCAGTCGTTTTGCGATGTTTTCAATCACAGTCATAACTCAAGCATTTGCTGGTCATCTAAGTGATATTGACTTAATTTCCATCACTATTGTAACCCTTTTCATCATCACCATTAGCTTTGGCTTCTTGGTAAGAACAAACCCCATACCTTCTCAATCTCTTTTGATGATTTATTTTGTGTGGGTTTTGATTGGATTTTGAATTTTGATGATTTATTTTGAGTGGGTTTTGATTGGATTTTGATTTAGTTAGGAGTGGCTAGTGGATTGGAAACATTATGTGGACAAGCATATGGTGCAAAACAGTATCAAATGATGGGTATTTATTTACAAAGATCATGGATTGTTTTATTCTTTACAGCAATTCTGTTGTTGCCCTTGTTTATATTTGCTGATCCATTGTTGAGATTACTAGGACAGAGTAATGAGGTTGCAGAAAAGGCTGGAATCGTATCAATTTGGTTAATTCCACTTCATTTTTCATTTGCATTTCAATTCCCATTACAGAGATTTTTACAATGTCAGCTCAAGAATGCTGTTATTGCTTGGGTTGCCGGATTTGCGCTTCTACTTCATGTGTTTATTAGTTGGTTGTTTGTGTATACATTCAATGTGGGGTTGGTTGGTACTGCTATTACGCTTGATTTTTCATGGTGGGTTACTGTTTTGGGAATGTATTTGTATATGGTTTGTGGTGGGTGCCCTCACACTTGGACTGGGTTTTCTAGTCAGGCGTTTTCGGGACTTTGGGATTTTTTCAAATTGTCAACTGCTTCTGGTATCATGTTAGGGTATAACTTCTTCACCCTTGCTCTTTCAGTCAGTTCAATCCGGTTTTCTGTGTGGGAATGTACCTAATCTGTAGTCATTTTATACCATTTCCTTGTTATTACGTCATTTGTTCTTAAGATCTGTATAAGTCCTTTAGTAGACAACTATTCAGTGAGCTATTTGATTCCGTGGTTGAAGATGGGCTAATTTGTTGTCTTTGTTATTGAAGTTTGGAGAACTGGTACTACAGAATTCTAATCATAGCTTCAGCAAGTCTGAGTAGCAGTCAAGTGGTAGTGAATGCGCTATCCATCTGGTTAGTTCCTTAATATCTTTCACTTGTCTAGTTTTTCTTCTTACTTAAGTTAACTATTTGGTTAATTGGTGAAACATATACTTAACTTGGATGCAGCATAAGCATTTATGGATGGGAGTCCATGATCACACTTGGGTTCTTTGCAGCATCAGGGTATGTTTCATCCCTAGACTTATCATAGACTATTTTTCTTTCATTCAGATGATCATATGCTTATTGCTTGTTAACGGAACTTTTTTTCTTAATAATGATATGTTTACCTAGTCTAGGAGTGCTAAGCAACAATCGCTCTAAATGACGAATTTTATAGATAGTGAAATAACTACTTGTTTAATCTAACTATGTGGCTCTGCGACTAACCATGTTTATCTAGAACTAAAGATTTGGAGGAACTTGGTGACATTTTTAATTTGATTAAGGTAGTTACTAATTTGGTCTTAGTTCTTACAGACCATCTTTAAAGAGGGAAAGAAGGGGTAGATCGATTAGCTAAAAACATGACACTGGGTGGCTTTGGCTCCTCTATCTGTTACCAGTTTTGCTTGTGGTTTTTCCACTTATCGGTTTGGCATTGTCAGTTTGGTTGATTGCCAGGATTTAGACAGTTATGTCTCCCATTCTTGTGCTTAATTTCCTTTCAGACCTTGTTCTCAATTGATGTACCAATTGTCCGTATGTCTCTCTACTTTTTTACACAGTTAAAAATTTAGGTCTGGTGGAACTTCATGCTTATAATATGCGGGTACTTGTTTTGAGGTTCTTTTAATCATAATGAAATGCAGGGTACGAGTAGCATGTGAGCTAGGAGCAGGAAATGGGAAAGCTGCCAAATTTGCGATGAAAGTGTCGTTGGTGACGTCCATTGCCGTGGGATTCTTCTTTTGGTTGATAATTATGGTTTTCAACAAAAACTTAGCTATGATATTTACTTCTACTGCAACTGTTGTTGGTGCTGTAAATGAATTTGCTGCTTTTCTGGCCTTCACCGTTCTCCTCAATTGCATCCAGCCAGTTCTCTCTGGTAAGAGAAGACTGGGACTGAGACCTTCCAAACCATATAATTTTTTTTTCTTTTAAGTTTTATTGCCCATAACAGACCCCAGATTACAGTCTAATGGATATATGTATACTTTCCCAATATTAGGGGTGGCTGTTGGATCTGGATGGCAATCCAGTGTAGCATACATAAACGTAGTTTCCTATTACATCATTGGGACCCCTCTAGGATTTTTCTTGGCATGGTCACTACATCTTGGCATTAAGGTATGTTTCTAGCTTTCATGTGTCAAACTGGTTTTAGATTTTCTCAGCAGTAATATTTGTCTTGACACATGGTTATTGTCTCTAGTTGTTTAGCTGCGTAGAATTTCAGTATTCCTTACTTCACGCCAAATTGTTGAGTACTTTTTTATTTCCCCTTAGTTATCAACTGAAACGAGTTAAATACAGGGTTTATGGGCTGGATTGCTCACTGGAACCGTTGTACAAACTGTGATATTGATCTTCATCACTATCAGATGTGATTGGGAAAAACAGGTAAATCAAAATCTTGGAAAAGTAAATTTGACAAGCTTTTCAAACTCGGCACAGTTCTTTCCTTTAACTTCAGTAATGTTGAGTCTCTCTATGTCTCTTATATTGCATATCTATTCACAGGCTCTGGAAACCAGCATTAGCCTGTACAAATTAAGGAGTCTCAAACAATAGATCCCTGCGGAAAAACAGCCTTTACATTGTTTCTTATCTTTTGTTTGTGCAATCATGCCAGGTAACTCAAAATGTGATTATACTCGTATAGTTATTATTGGTTTGTAAAGCTGAATCCTATGTTTCCACTATAAACTTGGTTTTTTCTTTGTAATCTTTGTGGTTCCATCTCTTTTAAGTCATACAGACTTGGCATATACGCTTGGAACTTCTGGATTCTTCGTGTAACCTACAATGATGATTACTGAGTGGGAAAGGTAAAAGAGTTCTCGCAACTCTACTGACTAACCAAAAAAATTACCAGAGTGCCAATAATGTATTTTAGAAAAGAAAAATCTAATGTCACAATGTAAACCATCATTTTAAAGTCTACTATACCTTTGAAAGGTTTGTAGTGACCGATAGAATCTACTAATTCTTATATTTTTATTATTCCTGCATTCTCATGTTCATCCATTACATTTTCAAAACAGTTTTTTTTTTTTTTTCAAAACAGTTGTTGTTGAGAATGAACCGTATGGCTTCATAGCATATTCAGAACCACCTTTGGTCAACAAATATCCAAGTCGGCTCCATATTTGGGGTGAGGCAATGGCATACCTCCATATGTGTGTACAGGATCGTGCTATCAAGTCGGCTCTTTTATCAGTATCTTCAAAGATATTATTTAAAGATGGATTGATTGTGACATTTTACTGGTCCTGGATTCTAAAGTCAATTATTATTAGTTTCTGTGACACACATATACCTTTTTAAATTATTATTAAAGTCATAACTACTGGTGATTCTCATTTCTTACAACTCTCTCTTCCACAAGGGAGGATCTGGGTTGAACTACATCAATCAACCTAGATTTTTCGTCAGGCAAGGGCTTTTAGTTGGTGGGAAATAAGTCTTTGCATGCAGAAGAGTAAGAATTTGAATTCCCAAAAAGAAAAATGAAGAATGATGCAGTTCGAATGGAGGAAGAGAGGAAGTAATGAGGCCATTGTTGGATGGAAATAATGATTATCATGGTCAAAATAAAAATGATTTAGCGAAGAGGGTGTGGATCGAATCAAAAAAGTTATGGCATATTGCTGGTCCGGGTATATTCAGTCGTATATCTGCGTTTTCTATTAATATAATCGCCATATCCTTTGCTGGTCATTTGGGTAACCTTGAGCTTGCCTCAATTGCCATTGCCATGAATGTGTTTATGGGTTTCAGCTTTGGCTTAATGGTATACAGGATAATACTCTCAATCTGGTTCAACGATTCTTTTTTACTCTTCAGCAGTCTCTTGATTTCTTCTGTTTCTGTGTTGTTTAATTAGTTAGGAATGGCAAGTGCATTGGAGACATTGTGCGGCCAAGCATATGGAGCTAAGAGATACCATATGTTAGGGATTTTCATGCAACGTTCATGGATTGTTCAGTTTGTCACCGCAATTTTACTGCTACCACTTTACTTTTTCGCTTCACCAATTCTTAAACTACTGGGTCAGCCAGACGATGTAGCTGAATTATCAGGGTTACTGAGTTTATGGTTGATTCCCCTTCATTTTGCATATGCTTTTCAATTCCCATTACAACGATTTCTTCAGAGTCAACGTAAGGCATATGTTTCTGCTTGGGTTTCTTTGTTTGCTGTAACAATTCATATTTTAATGAGCTGGTTATTTGTTTACAAGCTTGGTGTTGGTGTAATTGGATCTTGTATCACTGTCAGTATCTCATGGTGGATCATAGATTTGGGATTATTCTTTTATGTTTTTTGTGGGGGTTGCCCTGAAACTTGGGGCGGGTTTTCCACAGAAGCCTTTTCTGGTCTGTGGGATTATTTCAAACTCTCTGCGGCTTCTGGGATCATGCTGTGGTATTTTTCTTATCTTCAGTCTGTATTTTTCTTTTCAAAATTAGTACCTGTTCGGCCGTATATGTTGGTACTAAACTGGAAATGTTCAGCTTGGAGATATGGTACTACAGAATACTGACGTTAATGACAGGGAAATTAGACAACGTCAAAATTGCGGTGTCAGCTCTGGCGGTCTGGTGTGTATTACTATTCTGAGTTTATGTTTTAAATCTCCAAATATTATTCGTAATTTGTGATTTTCAAATTTAATGAGTTTACAGTATGAACATAAATACATGGGAGATGATGATTCCACTTGCCTTCTTTGCTGCAACTGGGTAATTTTCTTTATTTTGATCTTTTGAACTTGTAAACAGGGTTGGTTGTGAGTTTGTGTAATCCACTGTTAATGTATCAGGGTAAGGGTCGCAAATGAGCTTGGAGCAGGGAACGGTAAAGCTGCGAAATTTGCCTCCATCGTTTCAGCCACCACTTCTATGATTATAGGCCTCTGCATTTGTACCCTGATAATGATTTTCCATGGGAAGTTATCTTTTCTTTTCACCTCGAGCGATGTTGTCATCCAAGCAGTTGATCAGCTAACACTTCTCTTGGCCATCACTATTCTCCTCAACAGCATTCAGCCGATTCTCTCAGGTACGTATGGACCAAATCTATCCCATTTATCATAATTAAGACACTACTGGCACAGATTAAATTTGTTTCTTCGATAAACAGGGGTAGCTGTTGGATCAGGATGGCAGGCATCAGTAGCCTACATAAACCTCGGATGTTACTATGTAGTTGGACTTCCTCTTGGAGTTACTCTAGGATGGGTTTTGCATCTAGGTGTTGGGGTATGTACTAGCCACTATTTCATATAGAAAACTCATTTCAGCGAAACGGATTCACTTTCAAAGCCTCAAAGTTCTGAAACATGTATGCATCTAAATTTACAGGGTATATGGAGTGGGATGATAGGTGGAACCGCTGTTCAAACCTTGATTTTGATTATAATGACCATGAGATGTGATTGAGATATGCAGGTGATTTCTTGTCCATAACTGTGTGGAATGTCATTCGATATCACTCACTTATGTGTATATTTCTAATTGCTGTTTTTTTGTTTAATCTAAAGGCTGAAAAGGCAAGCCTGCGAATGAGGATGATGGCGACTCCATCTTCTAAAGCATAGACAGTATCGCCTTGGTATAGCAGGGCAGCCAGGTCTGCAGCTAAAACTTCTTGGAAATATACAATTTCTTTTTGCAAAAACTTGCTTGTTGCCCAAATGAGATATTGCATACTGTGAAATTCGTTGAATGTACTAAGTCGGACGAGTCAATAACAATTATAATCCGACTCCGAGTTGGAAATGCCAAATTTTTAGTGTTAATGGTCTGATATCTAAGGTTTTGGCAAGCCTCAGCTTATATGAGTTACTCGACTCGAATATGAATGAGTCGGAAATCAAGTGAGTCTGTTAAAACACCCTCCACTAGGGTTCCAGTAACAAAAAATTAAAATCCTCCAATATTAGTACAAGTTGGGATTTGAACCTCAGGCCTTTTGGAACACCAACCGTGTTATATTATTTTCTTTTCAAAGCACATCCCCGTTTCAATCTTCAACAGTACCAACCGTGTTCATTTTATATTGCTTCTCTGGAACAATAGTTCTTTTTCTTTTTCTTTGTAGTTGATGAGAATGAACTGTATGGTTTCATAGCGTATACAGAATCACCATTGGATATATAGGTAAACAAATATCCCATATTTGGGGTGAGGCAATGGAATCCCTTAATATGTGTGTACATGAACGTGTGCTATCAATTGAGCTCTTTCAAGTTTCAATGTTTAACCAGTCTTTTCAAATATATTATTTAAAAATGGCTTGATGATGATATTTTACTGGCCTGGGGCCCTGGAATCTAAAGTCAAACTATTATTATTTTTTGTCTTCATGGATATTTTATTGAATCAATTCGTAACTAATGATGATTCTCATTTCTTACAACTTGCTCTACCACAAAGGAGGATCTGGGTTGAACTGCACCAATCAACCTGGGTCTTTCGTCAGTGAAGGGCTTTTAGCAAAAGAGTGAGAATTTGAATTCCAAAAAGGAAAAATGGAGAATGGTGTAGTTTCAAATGGAGGAAGAGAGGAAATAATGGGGCCATTGTTGGAGGGAAATAATGGTTATCATAGTCAAAATGAAAATGATTTAGTGAGAAGGGTGTGGATTGAATCAAAAAAGTTATGGCATATTGCTGGTCCTGGTATATTCAGTCGTATTTCTGGTTTTTCCATTACTATAATTACCATAGCCTTTGCTGGTAATTTGGGCAACCTTGAGCTTGCCTCAATTTCCATCGCCATTAATGTGTTTATGGGTTTCAACTTCGGTTTAATGGTATGTAGTATAATATTCTTAAATCAGGTTCAACAACTCCCTTCTGCTGTATTTTGATTTCTTTTGTTTCTGTGTTGTTTAATTAGTTAGGAATGGCAAGTGCACTGGAGACACTGTGTGGCCAAGCTTATGGAGCTAAGAGATACCATATGTTAGGGATTTTCATGCAACGTTCATGGATTGTTCAGTTTGTCACCGCAATTTTACTTCTACCGCTTTTCTTTTTCATTTCACCAATTCTTAGATTCTTGGGTCAGCCAGACGATGTTGCTGAACTATCAGGGTTATTGAGTTTATGGTTGATTCCACTTCATTTTGCATATGCTTTTCAATTTCCATTACAACGATTTCTTCAGAGTCAACGTAAGGCATATGCTTCTGCTTGGATTTCTTTGTTTGCTGTAACAATTCATATTTTCATAAGCTGGTTATTTGTTCACAAGCTTGGTGTCGGTATAATTGGATCTGCTATCACTATCAATATCTCATGGTGGATTTTAGATTTGGGATTATTTTGTTATGTTGTTTGTGGGGGTTGCCCTGAAACTTGGGGCGGTTTTTCTACGGAAGCCTTTTCTGGCCTGTGGGATTATTTCAAACTCTCTGCGGCTTCTGGGGTCATGTTGTGGTATTTTTCTTATTTTCAGTTTTTATTTTTCTTTTCAAAATTATTACCTGTTCGACTCAGTTGTGGCCTTATTTGATTGTACTAAATTGAAATTGTTCAGCTTGGAGGTTTGGTACTACAGAATACTAATGCTAATGACAGGGAAGTTGAACAATGTCAAAATTGCGGTGTCAGCTCTGGCTGTCTGGTTAGTATTCTTGTTCTGAGCTTATGTTTTAAATCTCCAAATATTTTTTTCTAATTTATGAATATGTTTTTCTGAGGAGTTTACAGTATGAACATAAATTCATGGGAAATGATGATTCCACTTGCCTTCTTTGCTGCAACTGGGTAATTCTCTTTATCTTGATCTATTCAACTTGTAAAGAGAGTTGGTAGTGACTTCGTGCGCTTCGCTGTTAACTGTTCAGGGTAAGGGTAGCTAATGAGCTTGGAGCAGGGAATGGTAAAGCTGCAAAATTTGCCTCCATAGTTTCAGCCACTACTTCTATGATTATAGGCCTCTGCATCTGCACCCTGATAATAATTTTCCATGAGAAGTTATCTTTCCTTTTCACCACAAGCGATGTTGTCATCCAAGCAGTTGATAAGTTAACATTTCTCTTGGGAATCACAATTCTCCTCAACAGCATTCAGCCGATTCTCTCGGGTATAGTATGGATTGACCGCTACTATATCCCTTATATCATTACAAAGACACTGGCGCTGATTGAGTTCGCTTCTTTGGTAAACAGGAGTTGCTGTTGGATCAGGATGGCAAGCGTCAGTAGCCTACATAAACCTCGGATGCTACTATGTAGTTGGAGTTCCGCTTGGAGTTACCCTCGGATGGGTTTTCCATCTAGGTGTTGGGGTATGTACCCAGAAAACTCATTTTAGTTAAAAGGGTTCACTTCCGCAGCCTCAAATTTGCGACATATTTATGGATTTACATTTACAGGGTATATGGAGTGGGATGATAGGTGGAACCGTTGCTCAAACCTTGATTTTGATCATAATGACCATGAGATGTGATTGGGATTTGCAGGTGATTCCTCGTTCGAAATCAGTCATTTTACTGTACTATATGTCATTCAAAATCACTCTCTTGTTCGAATATTTCTAATTGCTCATTTTTATTTAATCTAAAGGCTGAAAAGGCAAGCTCGCGAATGAGGATGTTGGCAACTCCATCTTCTAAAGCGTAGACAGCATCACCTTGGGAAAGCAGGAAAGCCAGGTCCTCTAAAATTTCTAAGAAATAAACAGTTTCTTTTTGCACAAACTTGCTTGTTACCCAAATGAGATATTGCATACTGTGAATTCACTGAATGTACTAAGTCGGACGAGTCGATGACAATTTTTACCCAAATGAGATATTGCATACACGTCAAATTTTAAGTGTAACTAAGCAACTTTTTTCAATTGATATCCCAATATTATCCCAAGTTTGCTCATATTAGCATGCATTGAAAATTCTTTTTATTCTGCTCATATGGGATGAACTGTTGGGATTTTGAATTTGTGGTTTGGTGGTTTTGAAGTGGGTGTCTGCAGGAACTTGCTATCAAGTCAACTCTTTCAAGTTCGACCTGTCTTTTCAAATATATTCTTTATAAAATGCTTGACAATGAATCTTTACTAACCTAGAGTCTAAAGTCTAAACTAATATTAGTTTCTGCAACATACGTATGCATTTTTGTCCAAAGCAGTTTAATGGGGACTTTATTGAATCAAATCATAACTTGTAAAAGGGAGAGTATTGAGTTAATAGATGTTGGCAAGCAAAAGATCAATGAGAATTTGAACTCCAAAAACGAAAATGGAGAAAGGTGTAATTACAAATGGAGGAAGAAGGGAGGAAAGATTGGGGCCATTGTTGGATGGAAGTAATGGATATCATAGTCGAAATAAAAATGATTTAGCAAGGAGGGTATGGATCGAATCAAAAAAGTTATGGCATACTGCTGGTCCTGGTATATTCAATCGTATTTCTGCTTTTTCCATTACTGTTTCCACTCAAGCCTTTGCTGGTCATCTGGGTAACCTTGAGCTTGCCTCAGTTGCCATCTCCATTAATGTGTTCTTTGGTTTCAGCTTCGGCTTAATGGTACGTATATATTATAATATTCTCAATCTGGTTCAACTTTTGTGCTCTTCAAGCTCTCTCTTGATTTCTTTTGTTATTATGTTGTTTAAATAGTATGGAATGGCAAGTGCATTAGAGACATTGTGCGGCCAAGCTTACGGAGCTAAGAGATACCATATGTTGGGAATTTTCCTGCAACGTTCATGGATTGTTCAGTTTGTCACCGCAATTTTACTTCTACCGCTTTTCTTTTTCATTTCACCAATTCTTAGATTCTTAGGTCAGCCAGACGATGTAGCTGAACTATCAGGGTTATTGAGTTTATGGCTGATTCCACTTCATTTTGCATATGCTGTTTCATTCCCATTACAAAGATTTCTTCAGAGTCAACTTAAGGCATATGTTTCTGCTGGGGTTGCTTTGTTTGCGGTAACGGTTCACATTTTCATGAGCTGGTTATTTGTTTACAAGCTTGGTGTCGGTATAATTGGATCTGTTATCACTGTCAGTATCTCATGGTGGATTATAAGTTTAGGATTATTTTGTTATGTTGTTTGTGGGGGTTTCCCTGGAACTTGGGATGGTTTTTCTGTGGAAGCCTTTTCTGGCCTGTGGGATTATTTCAAACTCTCAGCAGCTTCTTGTGTCATGATGTGCTACTTTTCTTATTCTCAGCTTTACTATTTCTCGATTCATTTTTATTTATTTTTTTGCCTGTCCGACTCTGTTGTGCGGTTGTGGCCTTATGTGATGGTAACCGTTAGGAAGTTGAAAATTTTCAGCTTGGAGATTTGGTACTAAAATTGCGGTGTCAGCTCTGGCGGTCAGGTGTGTATTTATGTGCTGATCGAGCTTGTATTTCAAATCTCCGAATATTTTTTTTAAACTCATTATGAATACGAATAATGAGTTTTCAGTATGAACATTAATTCGTGGGAAATGATGATTCCAATTTAATTTTTTGCTGCAACTGGGTAATTATCTATTTCTGGATCTATATTGAACTTATGAAAAGGGTTACTTGTAAGACTTGGTATTTCAGTGTTAGCTTATATTATCAGAGTAAGGGCTGCAAACGAGCTTGGAGTAGGGAATGGTAAAGCTGCGAAATTTGCCTCCATAGTTTCAGGCACCACTTCTATGTTTATAGGCCTCTTCTTTTGCACTCTAATAATGATTTTCCATGGGAAGTTAGCATTGCTTTTCACCTCGAGCGATGTTGTCATCCAAGCAGTTGATAAGCTAACATTTCTCTTGGCCGTCACAATTCTCCTTAACAGCATTCAGCCGATTCTCTCAGGTATAATTTTACCTCTCTTATCCCATTATAGACTAGCGCCAATTAGGTTCGTTTCTTCTATCAACAGGACTAGCTGTTGGATCAGGATGGCAAGCATTGGTAGCGTACATAAACCTCAGATGCTACTATGTAATTGGACTTCCTCTTGGCATTACCCTTGGATGGGGTTTCCATATAGGTGTTGGGGTTATGTACCATTGACCATCATTTCGTCTAGAAAACTTATTTAGTTAAACTGGTGCACTTTGAAAGCCTCAAATTTTCGACATATAAATTTACAGGGAATATGGAGCGGGATGATAGGTGGAACTGCTGTTCAAACCTTGATTTTGATCATCATTACCGTTAGATGTGACTGGGATATGCAGGTGGTTCCTGGTTTGAAACTATGCTATATGTAATTCAATATCACTCTCTAATATTTTGTTAAAAGTCTATAGGCTGAAAATGCAAGCTTGCGGATGAAAATGTTGGCAGCTCCATCTTATAAAGCATAGTCATAGACAGTATCACCAGTTGAGCCTTGGGAGAGCAAGGCAGCCCGGGATGGAGCTAAAATTTCTTGGATATATTGCTATTTAGTTTTGCGCAAACTTGCCTGTTGCCCAAAAGAGAGATTGCAGATGCATACCGTTAAAGTAAAATTTAATACATGTACAAGTTAAATTCAATAGATGTACCAAGTCGGACTGAGTCAACGGCATGTTTAACCCGATTCAATGACTTTGTTCATGGCTGCAGACTCCTTTATGGATGGGTTTATCTTAAACAACCGAGACAAATCACGTTGGCAAATCCTATTATAACGTTGATAACTTTGTATTGATGTGGTTGGTGACCAAAAACCATAGCTAAAACCAATTACAAATTAATCCTTCTGTGTCAAAGATAAAAAACTGAACATATCATTTTTCATGAAATGTAGGTAGTATCATCTTTTCTTTTTTATTTATACTAAAACTTAGTCATCATCAATATCCCTTCTACTTCTTTCATGATAACTTGAAATATGCCCTGGACAACATTCTGGTAGAGCATAGTAAAACGAAGAAGAGTCTTCATATTTTCAGTTTGTATTTCAACGTTGGTATGTTGCATTTCTTTGGCGGGGTGAACAGAAAGTCTGATCCTCCTGTAACTCCCAACTCTCCATTGTGTCCGGGATATTCTCTAGTCCCAACCATGTTTCCTGTAAAGTCCCAAGCAGTTAGAACAGTATAGTGATGAAAAGATTCCAGGTCTTGCAGAGTACAAATTTTAATCGAGATTCCAAATTCTCCTCTTGGAGTAATATGAGGTGGGACTTGAATACCGGATTTATCTTGAGCAGAATAGAAGACATTCTCCCTTTGGAGTAATAGGAGGTGGGACTTGAATACCGGATTTATCTTTAGCAGAATATAAGACATTGTTTAGAATGTAATATTGTTGGTTATGTACTCTATAATAAGAACATATATGTTGTTGCATGTTCCGAGAAGTTTTCATGGTATTCAGAGAGGTGTAGGTATGTATGATTAAAGATATGATCACACCTAGCTTGCCAGATAAACCAACAAGTAGTCGCATGAGTATAACCGCTATGCATAGAGGTGTTCTCTGTGAAAAACCAAGAGTTCAACCAATCCAGAAGTTTGTGTCAGAATCAAAATTCACATGATTTGTCCCTTAAAGGTGATGCCAGACTAGGTTTCAGCATGACATATTTAGGAACATTATTGCACAGCTTGCAGAAAGAGTCAATGTAGTGCAAGATACTAGTTCTTTTAGCATTAGTGGGGAGGATACCTGTTAGAGTATCACTCGGTAGAACTCACAAGTTCTGCTATCGAGCTTGTTGTCAATGTTAGATGAACAAAACTATATCTTGATTTTTAGTCTACTAAAGTCAAGTCTCGGACTAGGATTAAAGTATGGTAGTTGAGTATTATTAGACATCACTGAATTACCCTCGAAGATTAAAGTCTGGAGAAAAAATAAAGACATTTGAGATAACTTCATCAACAAAATGGTATGCGAACACTGAACTATCCTATTTACTCATGCATTTACCATTATATCTTATGAGACTGTGTCGTATGATTTTAGTAGATTTAATATTGCGAAGAAGAAATTTAGAGTTCAAATAATGGATGTTATAGATCCTTAGCAATAGTTGGAACAATTCACAAACTAATGTTTTGATCATTTGAAAATGGTCCAAGCAATAATGCATTCAATATATGGATACTAGAATGTTTCAAATTATTTATGTGTGAAAATGAACTGCTTGATAATAGGTAAACATATTTGTATGTTTTTACCAAAGTCAGTCTGAATTCCGCACTGTAAAGGTTTGCCAACCCTTTTACATCTGGGTTCGGGAATTAGGGTTAATTCGGTCTCAACTACATTCAGGTCCGAAGTCTAATAGTAGGCTAACGTATGTAGAGGTTTAATATAATGTGGTGGTCAAAGATGGACGAGCTCCCCGGGTATTTCTGTAGGTGTAGTTTTTCTCGTTATTTTTTTATTGTTGTTGGTCTTTTATGCTTTTCTTTTTTCCCATTATGTTTTTTATCTTGGATATTGATATTTGACATCGTACCAAGGACTCACCTACAAATTAGGTTCGCGAACCTTTGGTATAACACATTGATTGTGGAAGGGAAAGAGAGAAGCTATATATAAAATCTTATTCAAAGGTCTCTGCTTCGACCTACTTGTGATATCATAGCAGGCAAACACCGTTAGACATAATAAGTCTGTATTTGTGGCGATATAAATCTGTGGTTAAGAGTTCAATCGCTGATAACGTACCATCAATTGATGAAACGTTGTCTTTATGGATTTTATCAATGATATCAGATATCCTTCTGTATCAAATTAGGTGAACACCTTTCTCCCATAAGATAGTTAAGTATTGACAATTGTTATCCCTACTATATTACTGATGAGTCTGACTCAGAGGTGCAAAAGAAAGCATCCAAAGAAAGTGTTGAAATAAATATCTAAGAATACAGGCTTCAAAGGTGGTTGAAAAATAAAGTCAACACTCTCATAGGTATTAAGGTTAATGAAAGAGATTCACGGATAAAGATCCTTCTCGAGGAAAAAGCCTTGGTAGATAAGGAAATGATTTTCGTTGAGTCGCGATTGGAGAAAAACACCTTGGAACTTAAACATCTACAAGATGTTCCTCTTACTCCTTGTAGCTCTTTATGAATCAGAAAAATTAGCCTTATCCATGGCTTCTGAAAGGATTATAAAAAATGATTTCCAATGGTACTCATGTTCACTTTAACAAATCTCCTTCAGAAAGATCATCCCAGAAACATCTCTACTTCCTTAACGAATGAACAATTGTATTTCTCTGACCAAGAAAAAACTTTCTCACTGAAAAATGAAGGATATTCAGGTGATACATGTGTCATGTCGACTCATTCTGATCCTATTAGAACTCGGAAGATTTTATATTTATGTAAAAGAGAAGGATACCTTTGTAAGAAGTGTAAGCTCAGTTTGGAGAATGGAATTCAAGAATCTGCAAGATGCCTTGAATATAATTTTTAAAAGGTGTAACTGATATTCGAAATTCTAAACGTCTTGGTTCAAGAATAACGGGTATTGATCCTCGCATCAAGGAAGCATATATATCCCAAAATATCAGTTTTGTTTACTCCACTAATGAACGAGCTGCAACTAAAAGCATTGGCACAAATCATTTCAAGAAAAAATTGAAGAAACTTTAGTATATGGATTCCTAGTACTCTCACACTATTACAAAAGATTCCAATTAGCTGCCGACTAAGGAAACTTTTCAACTGGATAACATGAGCATGATGATAACTAGGTACACTGATCTCATCGACAAGTTATGTTGCAACTTCACGAAAAATCAGACAAACTCAGGTAAAGGTTCCAACTTCATCTCCTTCCATCATGGCAGTGAATTTTATGATAACTAGTCTAGGCCAAAAAGTAGAAGCTCAAAAGGAAGAGTAGTGCAAAAATCTAAACGGTGGGTTGTATCTCATTGTGGGTGTGAGAATACTCACCTCTGTCCTATTTAAGAAACATAGATTGATTTCCCCATCCTCTTCAAAAATCCTGCAGTAAGTTGAGGATTTCTAAATAACAGTTGTTCAATTTGTTTCAAATAATTATGCTATATGTCTCCTATAACTTTCAATTCTTGAATTTTTTCATTGCTTACAATTAAAAGCTCAAATACTGTAATAAGATGCTATGTTCCATCAGCTCTAAGAAAGAAAAAAAATTGACATCTCCTCTACTGAACCTTTGCTTCAAAGAGATGTATCCATCCTCGAACAGTACATGACAGATTGAGTCGAATGATCCAATGATTAAATAATTACTTATCATTATTGTCTTTTGTGCACGTTAATTTTGAGTCATTAATTGACTTTGTGCGACTACATCATCCATAAAGTCCAAAACGTAAAGACTTGATGCATGTGGGTATCTACAGATCTTATGCACTCTCCTGCCTATCTGACTCCTAAGCAATAAGTGACCAGAACTGGATCCATGAGATTTTCTACCTAACAAGCAAAGATGTAAGATATGCTCTTACATTTGTCTAATCATGTTGATATTGAAACTTAAGCTAAATTGATGGATTATTATTCTCTATATAGAAAAGTGAAATTCACATATCAATATTGAGCTTTTATGTGCAACATTACCCTTTTAGGGATTTGTGAAAACCAAGGTTAAAAAAGGGTGTTTATTATTGTGTATAGATAAAGGAGACACGAAGTAGGGAGAAGGAGGGGAGAAATTATTATTCATGTATATCATAGACAAACATTAGAGCCTCTATTTATAGGGCTAGATACAAGGGCATTCCAATAATAAATGTGATTTACCCTAGATATTCTTAACATAATTATACGTTTATAACACTCCCCCTAATGACATTGTGTCTAATCTAATTACAAATGTACCAGGAAAAACTCAAACCAGGGAAACTCAAAAGAGAAAAATCTGAAATTGTATAAGCATGTAAAGACTCGACATAGTGTTGGACATGCAAATATTTCCTCGTTAAAAACCTTGATAAGGAAAACACAGTGGGACAAAACCTTGACGAAGGAAAAAGAGTAAAACGCGATAAAGTCCAGTGTATGCACCTTAATTTGATGATGGCGCTCCCCCTGATAAATACTTCGGTCAAATATTGGCGTGCAAATCTTTGAGTCGAGACTTTCCAATTTCGAAGAACGGATTTCTTGAATGAAGAAGACTATTGTGCTTTCATGAAGATGTCAGATAGTTGATGAAGTCTTCTTTTTTGTTTCACATGCAGTATTGTCTTCGATTAATACTTTTGCAGAGTTTACATTCATCTTCAATACATTGAGAATTTGTATCATGGTTGCTAGCTTCCCGAGATGAGTTTTAGAAGTTGTAGTTTCTTTAAGATAAATCCAAGATGTAGATAAATTACTGTAAGTGAACAAAACAAAATTTGTGGTTATACCTTATGTGGATCCGAATGGCGTCCAAATTTCCAAGGGACTTTTATGTTGATTTGATCTAACAAAATGTTAATGGTGGGATCCACCTAATAACCTAAATTTATACAACTCCCCCTTGGATGACCACCATGTTGAATTAAATTGCCTCACTAAAACATTTTCAATAAAAACCCAATGAGAAAAATAATATATGGACGAAGGAAAAAGAGCACAATATCAACATTTTGAATAAAAATCAAAGTCAGCGAGATGTTGCCTAGTTAAAACCTTGTCAGGTAAACCACATAGGACAAAACCTGAAACGAAGAAAAAAGAGTACAACTTTTGACGATTTATGGATGTTAACTCAACTATATGAGTATTCCAAAAAAACAAGCATCAAAATAATAACCGTAGTCTATCTAAAAGACTAGTTAAAGCTAGCATAATTCCAACTGCAGATTTAAGAAAGAAAAATAGAATTATGTTCCTAAAGCGTGGATTTTTGTGTTTTTAAGGACTCCTCAAGAGACCTATAAAGTTGATATCATCAACTAATTAATCCGGATTTTTGGTTTTGTACCAAATTTCTAAAAACACATAAAGGATTGTTAAACCTGACATAATCGAGTCAGATGACTGTCTGACTATAATTTGAATCCTACAAGGATCACAAATTCAAATATGTTCCCGACCACATATATTGTGTAAATGAAATATGAGTCCTTCAAGGACTAACATGCCAAATGCATTATACATAGAGGATAAAAATTTATCGAATCAATCCTAGGGTTTGAGCAATAATAAAACCCTTAAATTGTCCTAAAAAAGGAACATATTTCTCGTATAACGCGTAATGAGTATACCATCCTTTAAGTAATAGTCTTGGCAATTTTAAGGTGTTATTAAGTCTTGGATCCAAAATTGCGTTAATTGGAAAATTAATCCAATTTAATTTGGATGTATGCCCACCAATCACATATGTCGATATTTCTCTGTAGAGGGGTTCATAACCATCATCAGTTATTTCAGTAGCTACTGTAAATAAATATTCCTCCATATTTAACTTTTCATGATCCCAAATTTTTTCCAGTGCATGTATATCTCGAAAAAATTCAATCAACTGGTAGCAGTGCCGGCGGGCATTAAAATCTCATCATTATCAAGTGAGAAGATATTAAATTTGAGAATGTGAATCATAATTTGGTAGACTCAATTGGAGCACTGCTTGTCGCCTCTTATAGAACGCTACTTATCTGCTAGATGTGACTGGATTTCCTCTTAAGAGGCAAAAGCTTATATAAAAGAAAAATGCAAAATTTCACGCCAATCGTATAATGACAGCCTTAATCGATTTAATCGTGATGGGATAGAAATTGAACACCAACATCTAGTGGTTTATAGTCTCCCCCCTGATTATGGAGGAAATAATTTCATCACATATACGATACAAGTTTCGTGAAGTATTATCTGAATTTTTCTAGGACATATACTTATAATAATTTATGGATTTTAATGTACCACTGATACTGACTTTTCAAGAGTCATTATAAATATTTGTCATCAACCATGGATTAATTTTGTAAAACCAAAATTTAAATTGGTTAAATCCAATTTAAATAATCATTTAACTTGGAATGAAAATACAGACATTTTCTTTATCAAAAGAAAATTAAATAAGGATCGATTTAGCCACTACAAGGACTTATGATTTTGGCTAACAAGACGGGTGCGCATCCATTTTTCTTGAGTGTCCAATTATATTCTAATTCCAATTGGAACAATCCCAAAATTTGGAGATAATTACCACGAGGAAAATTAAAATTGCAAAAATATCCACCAAGATTGCAGCAATTTATTTGCAATATCAATACCATAATAACGATATCAAATCTTCTCAGTACTGATAGAATACCAATTCCAATTGGTTTATATGTTTCTTTTGAAGAAAATAAAGAAATCGTAGTCGCTTTTCTATGTAGAAGAAAAAAAATACTTTTTGGTTGATCAAGATATCTCTAGAGGAATAGAAATAAAAAAACCAAAATTGGATAAAAATACTTAGAATGCCAATTTTACTTCTCATTACAGAGAAGGGAGAAAAAGTAAAACGATATACCAAAATCGTATCGACGATTAGAAAAAAAAGCCGTTAGCTATGGAAAATCCATTGTGTAGTAAAAGAATGGTTTCTGTAAAGAATAGAAACCAAAAATGAATCACATGATCATTGTCCAATGACAATGAACAAAAATACCAATATTAACTGGCCTGAGGTTTTTCAACCATGCATATGATTGGTTACTGTAAAAGTAATTAGATTGCGATAACACCAATTTTTCGTGATTACAGTTTCATTAAAGGAATAGAAACTGTAAACCTTCTTTCGATAGATTCTATTTTCTTTCTCTATAGGAAAAAAAACTTAGAGAAAAGAAATATCAAACTTTTTTTAAAAAAATTAGTCACCCACATCCCGTAAATATAAACTATGTCTTTATGGGTTAATGTTAGGAACTCAGCATACTAAAAAATTATATGCAATCACCATATTAAAAAAAATTGAAAAGAAAAATCCGTTAGCACCACCGATTAAATTAAATTAGATCATCCATAGTGCTTTGGCTGCTTGATGTTGGAGAAAAATGAGTTTTAATAAAAAATGTTTTGGTCTTGGTGTGGTTTGATCTAGTGACCTATGGATCCAAGGATACTTGCTTATTTTATGAGTGAATGAATCTCTCTTTAGTCCCACATTGGGTATAAAAGAGAAGGAGCTCCACTATATAACCATATTCTTATGGATATGTTGTAAAACAATGTGGGTGGAGCGGATTTAATTTTTGGGTAAATTCTTTTTACTAAGTCCATATTCTACACGGATTTAATTTTTGGCGAGTTTCTTTAGGATATTAATTCCAAAAATATTTCCTACAGAGTTTTATTTATGGGTAAATTCTTTTTACTTGTTTTTGAAGAAAACCAAAACCTAACTTGATTTGCAAGTATTTCATCCTATAAATACAAATCTAAATTTGGGCAAAAATACATATTTTTACCCATGCGATATGCGCGTAAGCCATGCACCAAGTCCCTTTTCTACACGGATTTAATTTTTGGCGAGTTTCTTTAGGATATTAATTCCAAAAATATTTCCTACAGATTTTATTTATGGGTAAATTCTTTTTACTTGATTCTGAAGAAAACCAAAACCTAACTTGATTTGCAAGTATTTCATCCAATAAATACAAATCGAAATTTGGGCAAAAATACATATTTTTACCCATGCGATATGCGCGTAAGCTATGCACCAAGTCCCTTTTCTACACGGATTTAATTTTTGGCGAGTTTCTTTAGGATATTAATTCCAAAAATATTTCCTACAAAGTTTTATTTATGGGTAAATGTTTTTTACTTGTTTTTGAAGAAAACCAAAACCTAACTTGATTTGCAAGTATTTCATCCTATAAATACAAATCGAAATTTGGTTTACATACACACCGAAAATTCTTCTTTTATTCTAGGGTTTCTCCATATGTTTTTACTTCCATCCCCGTTGCTGAGTTCGAAGAGAGGGTAACTTGCATTGTGCTAACTCAAGTTATATCGGACAGTCTTATCCTGGACACATCTTCGCTGTGAGGGGTTTAACATTACTCAACTCGAGTATACCCGCAAACTAATGTGTTAAGGAAAACTTGTTGAACCTGTAATTCTTCCCTCGTCAAATTATTTCGATAGAGTTGTTTCGCATTAGTTCTTTACATATTATTTTTGATAATTTAACGTGTTGTTCATTGTTGCAAGATTCCAACACTTGAGACTTGTGGTGCTCGAGTACAGACGTACATCAAACTCCAAAGCCAAACTTTATATATTTGTATTTTCAAAGTCCATCCAGCCACGGTGAATTACTTGCATACAAATACAAAAACAGAAAAAGAGAGTTAGTGGATTGTTTACATGTATAAAATAATTCAATTTAACTTAAGATTGAGAACATAAAGAATAAAAGTGGAAACTGTTTCCGTATCTTCCCTTGAAAGATGTAGCATAAGACTTGTATCAGCTGTCTTTCACTTTTGTTCGTAAACTTGAGAGATCGAAATAGTGTGGCTCAGCATAGAACGTATATATGCTGATAACGTATTGTGTATAGAGAAAGGAGACACGAATTAGAGAGAAGGAGGGGAGAAATTCTTATTCATGTACATCATAGACAAACATTAGAGCCTCTATTTATAGGGCTAGATACAAGGGCATCCCAACAATAAACGAGATTTATCCTGGATATTCTTAACATAATTACACGTTCATAACATTTGTGATATTTTTAAAGCTATTTATGATTTGCTGAAACTCTTCTAAAAGAAAATGGTTCACGAACTGTTTCGTTTAAAGAGTAACTCTTCAATTTCCTCCTTCACTCAACTTCCAAAAATAGTCCCGCAACACGCTGTATTTTTGGAAAAACCTTGTTGATTTTACCTTTATATAGCACACACTTAAGGTCAGTTCCCTCATTCAAGTCGCTCTTGCAACAAAGCTTGTCTCATTTTCTCACAAAAAATGGAAGAATCTCTCAATAATAATTGCAGTAGTAATTGGTCAAAGGGTAAGAAGATAATAACTCTTGTTGGAGATGCGTTGAAAATACTAATACCGAGGATCATCCTGAAGGTAATTGTTACTTTGCTTATGACCATCAAGAATGTAGAGCAAAAAAAAAAAATCAAGAATGTAGAGCAAGAAAAGATGATTTATGCTAATATTGTTTATGATTGTCTGAAACAATTTGAGGAAGCTAAGGTTCAACTTGTTGAATCCTTGAAGGGTCAAGATATGTTAAGAACTATGTTGAAAAGGGTTTATTCCGACCTTGTTCATGAAATATTTTGTCAATGATCTCCTCAATGAAGAGATCTTTCCAGCAAAGTTCGTGGTCTCAAAACCAATGATGTCTCTTCAAGCGGTTACTAATTAGAATATTTTTATTTCTAGTGAACTCCTTGTAGGAATTTATTTTTATTCTTTTAAAGAGGATTATTAGCTTTCGAAGTAGCCTATTTTTGTGTTCTACATAAGCTACTACAAATGCTATAATTTATAAGTTTATTTAGTTATATTTTATTTGGAGATGATTATAATACCTAATCTTTATCAATTCACTACAAGAAAACTTGGTTTAAACAACCAAAATCTTAGCAAGATCTCAAAATTTTGGTCGCTTTAATAGTTAAGCAACCATGTTTGCAATTACCAAAAACTTTGGCTGTTATTAACATGCTCCCATTAAATCATAGCTACTAATTAAATTTTTGGGTTGCTCCAGCATTTTTCCCAGTACTACATAGCGAGTGTAATAGTAGGTTAGTAGTTATTTACTTCAAGCTACCATGTATCAGCAATTCAAAATATGTTTGGCTGCTGAAAACCTGTCTCAGCAACCAAGGTATAGCGACCACCAATTCAGAAAAAGAAAGTGGATGATTCTAATAATGGGAAAGGCAAGCGATCACCAATCTAGTGTTTGATGTTTGATATTGAGATGTTTAATTTTGATTTGTAGAAATTTTACGAGGTGGGTTTCCAATAGAAGTTCTATAGTAATTTTACGAGGTGGGTTTCCCATTCTTTCTCATTTTGCTAATCATTTTCATTCCCGTCCATTTCTAATACATTACTCGAAATTCTATCTAATTGAAAACCGAAGGTAATTACCGAATTTGTTCCAATCATTACCTAGCTCTTGGCTTTCTATTGGCCAGATAAATTTGAAAAATTGTATTCCTTGTTCGTTTTGTAATTAGCACAATTTTGTATGATCTTAAATACTATTTATATCCTAATTTCGTGATTAAAAAAATTTGGGACAGAGAAAAGAATGAATAGGAAAAATCTGATTCCTATGATTTAACATGAAATTGATATATGTGTTTTATCAAAACCTTGAAAATTTTAAAATTATATCATTAATTCCTTTTTTTCAAAAAATCGGTGGAACTTGGTCAATTCTCCCGATTTACTGTCAGTAGTTCCCATCCTCGGTGAACTACCGATGAACATTCAGTTAAAATAATGAATAACTGGATAAACCAATTTATGTAAGAGAAATTGACTAAGGTCGAGCGAATTGGATAACATTGATATATTAAGGGTGAAATACACAAAGGTCGATGGACATTCAGTTAAAATAATGGATAACTAGATAAACCAATCTATCTAAGAGAAACTGAGTGAGGTCCAACGATATTGGGTAAGATTGATGGATAACAAGTTAAATTAAGTATGATAGTTTTTTATACCGAATTTGAAGTTCGGTAGTATGATAGTGTGTTATACCGAATTTGAAAAAAGGGGTGGTGGTATCAATGACAAAGCTGATTCAAGTAGTATGATAGTGTCTTATACCGAATTTGAAGTTCGAATGGACATTGAGCTTCATACTTAATGATTTCGATGATGTATCATGCTAAGTTTGAAGTCAGAACCCTCCTGAAGCTTC
Organism: Papaver somniferum; assembly: GCF_003573695.1. Classification (NCBI taxonomy): domain Eukaryota; kingdom Viridiplantae; phylum Streptophyta; class Magnoliopsida; order Ranunculales; family Papaveraceae; genus Papaver; species Papaver somniferum. The sequence goes on along the minus strand of NC_039358.1, from coordinate 198,103,830 downwards.
GTGGTTCATAGTTTGTATGCAATTATACCACATTTGAAGTACGAATCGACATTGAGATTCATATTTATCTATTTCAATGATGTATCCTTATAAGTTTGAAGTCATAACCCTCCTAGAGATTTTTGGTTCTTAGTTTCGTTGTCGTTATACCAAATTTGAAGTTCGAGTCGGCATAAAGCTTCATATTTATCGATTTTGATGATGTATCATGCTAAGTTTGAAGTCAGAACCCTCCTGAATCTTCGTGGTTCATAGTTTCTATGTCGTTATACCGAATTTGAAGTTCGAATCGATATTGAGCTTCATATTTATCGATAAATATGATGTATCATGCTAAGTTTGAAGCCAGAACCCTCCCGGACCATCGTGGTTCATACTTTCTATGCCGTTATACCAAATTTGAAGTTCAAATCGATACTGACCTTCATATTTATCGATAATGAATAGTATAACTTACTTCATGACCTATGTGACTAGTCGAAATTCAAACCGGAAACACACAGAGAAAGCACAAAAACACAAAGAGAAAGCACAAAGAAAAAATAAAGAAAACACACTTTCCTTGATCCGTATGACAAGCCCTAACTAAATCCCTACTGTCCAAAGATATCCTAATCCGTATGACCATCCTTCACTTTACTCTCTCAAATCCGCAGAGATCTAATCTAAAGAAGCGAAAAACTCATTGTATTCTGTCTTCAACCCACCTCTTTTCTTCTTTCACAGCACCACCACCACCTCCATCCATGGCGAAAAACCTATTGCAAATCAAATCTTCGGTATACAGAGATTTAACTCACTTCTCCTCTTTGTAATCAACCGCAAAACCACTACTACAAGAAAACCCTTTCCTTCACATAACTTCCCTTTCCTCTTATTATCTCTCGAATCACATTTGAAGCTAGAAGTGACACATGAGATCCATCTTTACGAGTTTCTATGATAAATCCTGCAAAAATTGGAGTTAAAAACCACTTCAGACACTGACAGTTCGTGGTTTTATGCCGTTGAATCTTACCTATATATATGAATATTTGGATTCATCGTTATTACGAAGTTTCCGACTTATAGTAGTCAACTCCCAGCCAGGTTTCGAGCTCGTAGCCACTTTCTTTCTTGAAGTCTCCAGGAAAGGGTTTGTTTAAGGTTTCAGAGAATATTCCATGAAATCTTACCTCTGAATGGTTGTATTTATCATTATTACGAAGTTTCCGACTTATAGTAGTCAACTCCCAGTCAGGTTTCGAGCTCGTTGCCACTTTCTTTCTCGAAGTCGCCAGAAAAGGGTTTGTTTAAGGTTTCAGAGAATATTCAGATGGAATCTAACCTTTAAATGATCGGATTCATTGTTCTGACGAAGTTTTTGACTACAATACTCCACTCCAGGACAGATTTTGAGCTCAAAGGCACTTTATTTCTCGAAGTCGCCAGAAAAGGGTTTGTTTGAAGTTCGAATCGACAATGGGCTTCATATTTATTGATTTCGATGATGTATCATGCTAAGTTTGAAGCCAGAACCCTCTCGGAGATTTTTGGTTCATAGTTTGTATGCCGTTATACCATATTTGAAGTTCGAATCGACACCTAAGTTTCATATTTATCGATTTCGATGATGTATCATACTAAGTTTGAAATCTGAACCCATTCGGAATTATATGGTCCATATCTATTAATCTTATAACCTGAGTCTACCAGTGTGAACTAAAGCTACTTCATGACCTGTACGACTTGTCGAAATTACTTCATGACCTAAGCGCTTAGTCGAAATACAAATCGGAAGCACCAAGAGAAAGCACAAAGAAAACACACTCTCCTTAATCTGTATGATAGTTTTAAATCAAAATAAGGTATAAACACATTTCAATTTAGAATTGACACATGAAATCCATCTTTACGAGTTTCTATGATATAGCCTGCTAAATTTGGAGTTAGAAACACTTCAATTTGTTCGTATAAGAAATAAACACATAGAAATTGTGTGTTAAAATGGTTTTATGGTAATTATTTCTAATCCAACGGTTGGTAGCTGTGTTTGGTTTAACTAAATTTCTCAATCCGTATGCACTTCTTAAACCAATGGGATTGTCTAAAATTTGATCTAACGGCTACATATAAACTCATACAGATTTTGTGTTTCCCCACCCAAACACCCCGTCCTACTAGATTTTTTTTAAGTCAAAATCCTAATGTAATCTAACGGTTTCATAATAAAACATTTCTTTTAACGGTCAAAGATCAACATCTCCTTCCTTAACGAGTTTCATTCACCTTCCTTTTCATTTCTTTCTCTTCTTGCTCTCTCTGTCTCCGAGAAGAAAAACCTCATCAAGCATTAAGAAATCAAATCCAATCAAACAATAAGAAATCAAACCAAATCAAGATATCAACCTTACCTCAAACCCTCTGCCGATTTCTGATTTAAACCTCAATCTCAGGTAGAAATTTCCTGATTAGGGTTTATTTTCTTCCGTTTTGTTTGATTTATTTATGATTTAGAGTTATAATAGATATTGTTTTTTTTTCCTTGAAACTAGGGTTTTTATTTGATTTGCTGAGTTTTTCCCTAGAACCAAAATTATTGGTTTTTAGTTTGATTTTACTGTTAATTTTACAGAGTTCTAATTTGATTTTTCCCTTAATTCGAGAACATATGAGGAATCTAGGGTTCGATTAGCTGCTGAATTTGCAAGTTATAGGGTTTTTAGTAATAAATTGGATAAATTGGTTAATTTTCCGATTTCGTTTTTGGAAATTGAAGAATATAATATCGTTTGCGAGACTAGGACCTTCTGTATATCTTCATGGTGATCTATAATCCCTAAACAAGACATTCAATGTGAACATAACATGATAAAAAAGCTTGGTGAATCTTATTTAAAAGCTCTAATCTTATTTAGTTTTTCCCTAAACCCAAAAGTATGGATTTTTAGCTTCGTTCTTCTACAAAACTGGTTTGCTTTGGCATGGATTGAATAAATTTGATCTTGCTATTTTGATACTCTGTCTTGCATTCTCTAATGGTGTTGTTTGCTCCGCTCTTTCTAAAATTTCATGGTTGTTTTTATGTCGCTTATGTTTTCTGTTATTTTGATAATGATTCATGTTGCTGGTTTGCTTTGTGTTTATTGCTCTTGCTTGTGTTTGTTGGTATTGCTAGATATTACATCTAGATTTTCCAGAGCTTGTAGTATTTTTCAAAATGTTGGTGTTGTTGTTGATATACTGGTGTTACTGTCAGTTAGTATTTTCCAGTTTGGGTTCAGTTATCATGAATGAACTCAAATAGATTAAGTTTTGTGTTAAAGTTTGCTAGTAGAAGGATTACGATCATAAAAGATTACTTTTATGTAGTCTTTGAAAGTTATGTTAAAAGTGATATTTCTATTTCATTGTTGGAGTGTTTAGATCTTTGTTATATTATATTAGTGCGGTTAGAAGCCATAGTGTATCAAGCACCCTATGTAAAAATCTAGAAATCCCATAGCATTTTGCATTTGTTAAAAGCTGCAGTTATTGTTTCTAATTTTGGACTTGTTTTTGTAGTTGTACGTTTTCAAAAATGGTGAGGACCGAGTTGTCTGCGAAGGCAAAGAATAAAGTAAGTGCATGCTTAATGAAGTAGGAACTGTAAATAAGCAAGATGAAAAATTAGAGTCTCTTCATTTGCAGAGAGACACTTAAATGGCGAACAGTGGAATGATGGACTATTATCTACAGTTAGGAAGCGGGTACTGTTCTTCTCAATACTTTACTGTAGTTAATAAAAGGAAAGCTTAATCATTATATGTGGTGCATTACTTAAACCACTATGGTGAACATGATTTAGTTGCATTGCATGCTAAATGTTCATTTAAATTGATTTAATTGGTCAGCTACAGTTCAACTGTGCTAATAAGCTCGATCATTTTTGTTGTATCAGGTTCACATGGAGTTAGAAAGAAAAGCAATGCAGGGGGATGCTAGCATGGCATTGAATTCTCACTTCCATTGGAAAATTACTTATAGAGCAGGAAATAAGGTATTCTTTTATCCAAGACATATAGTAATTTAGTGAATATGACTTTTTCTGTTTGCATAATATGCTAGAGTTGATGGTCAAGTCTGATTTCCAGCTTGTGGTGCTTTTATGTTATCAAATTTGAAGAAATGAGTAATTCATTTGGTATTTTATTTGAGCAGGTAATTTGCTGTCTGGAGGGAGCTAGAATTGGCATCCAGTATAAGATACCTTTTGTCGTTAAAACCCATCATTTTTAATGTTTATAATTTTCTTTTCGTGGCCATACAAACACTGAAGTTCGGTCTTAGAAAGATCTTAAAAGTAAAATGCTTAAGAAACTAAAGAAATCAATGTTTTTAGGGATTTTTTTCTCTGATTTTTTAGTAATACTTGTCTGAGGCTTTAAGCATCTCATTTTGATTGTTTGATAAACATTTTGTTCCATGCTTATTATGTGTTTGTTAGTATTCCTCTGAGAAATAATTATTTTGGAGTGATTTATAGTGTAATTCATTCAGTAACTTGAAGGAAGTTCTTTGATAATATAGTTGGATTACAGTAGCCTTTGATAATATGGTTGATTATAGTAGGTCTTTTCTTCTCTGTATTGTTAGCATGAGAGCTGAGGGTAAAGCTGTTAAAGTTTTGGTGAATTGAATATGGTTTAGTCTTTCATTCGTAGTCACTTATTCATTTTTGTTTCTTTCATAGTGTTTACGTTGGGATGAGCTAGAAGGGGATTATCACAAAGTCTTGGCGAGGTGATCCCTTGCACTATTCTCTGCCAGGTAGAAGTGTTTTGCAATTCTGACGAGTTGAAATTTAAGTCGCTTGACTTCTTACATTTTCTCAATTACCTTGTGTTGGTTTGCTAATTTATGCAAGTGGTTAATTGCAGGAACAGGGCAAATTAGTTCTCAATAGGAATCTGCAACAAATGTCCAGAATATAGTTTTCCAAGGGAGGAACAATTCCCAAATCCTTAACATAACGGAAGGATTTAAGTAATAGGAGCAGTGCATAAGCCGAAATGACTCAAATCAGTTGGAAATTGTCCGTTAATTTAGTCTCCATTTAGTGTTGCCTTCATCATCCTCAAAGATATCAACCTTCACATCACTCAGCACTGGTGGTGGGAGTGTAAAACAATGGTGAAGCTTCTTTCCATTACTTTGGATGGGTGGTAATATCAATGAACAAGGTACATTTAGTATTTCACTATTTCTGTTACTACTACTTCCTTACGTTAGTTCTTATGAGATTGTTTTTGTTTCTAATAGCATTGTAATATGGCTTTATGTACCAGTACCATGCTTAGTTCAGCTTGGGATTAACCCACTGGATTAGGGTCTTCGCGTGAGGGTTTTGGACTGCATATCAAGAAGGCCCTTAGAGGTGTGAAGGTTGAAGTAACTCATGGAGGAAGTATGAGCAGACTTATGGGTTTTCTATTCAATGAACACATTTTCCCTGTTTGCAAGTTAGAAATCAACAAAGGCCAAATCATATTTCCATGGAGGTTGATACATGCTCAAGCTTTTTTCTGTAGCTTTGGAGTTTTTATGCATTTCATTTAATGTGCTATAATATTTTTCGATGCAGGTTTGTAAAATTGTGGAGGGTCAGAGGTACTCGAAAAGACTCGATGAACGTCAAATAACTGCTCTTTTGAAGGTTACATGTGGGCGGCCACGGGAAAGGGTGAAAGATATTATGCAGGTAATGTTGGCATTTTAGCTAAATATTATGCCGAGTTTGTATACTTTTAGGAATTACTGCATTGTCTGCGTGTTCAGTATTCTTCTTTACCTGAAGATTGTTTGCAATAAGTTTTTGTTGTAGAATGTTCGCCACAATGCTTATTACGAGGACCCATTCGCTAAGAAATCTGGAATAAAAACCAGTGATAAGCTTGCTCAAGTTGGGGCTCGCATTCTTCCTTCCCCATGGGTAAATAAGCTTACACATCTCCACTGTTAGTTGTTATTGATAAAATTAAATTTACAAGGCCATGGAACTACTGTATGAATGAGATTGTTTTATATAGATGAATGAGATTGTTTTATATGTTGGTTCATTGTCTAAATCAGATTGGTTGTTTACACTGCTTACAACAGATGACTTTATGATCAGTGGGGGATAATGTATGTCAACGTATACAACAGGTGAGATATACAATGTCCACTCATCATCAATTATGCAAGAAATTTCCCTGAAAGCACGTAGCTCGTTTCAGTTTTTACATTTTATGATATGTTGTTGATGGTTTTGCTGACATTCATGGTTATATGTTTTCATACAGGATCAATTTGACACCATGTATTTGTCAGACAATGAGAGTTATGTTATGTACTCTCGCCCTCATTTTTAGATGGTACGCCTTGTTTACTGTTTGGATCTCCTCCAAATTATTGAAATATGCAGTTCTATGTGTATTCTTAAATATATCCACCATCTCCTGACTATAATCATGTGAATCACTTCCCTCATGCTACAGCCTAATCCCTCACGGTGCTTTTGATTCCTTTCATGATGTTATTAGAGTGTGAGTACTCCATCAAGATCCCAATGATGAATGATCAGAGAGGAACTTAAACACAAGAATGATGGCAGTATGAATCTCTTATTATGAGCTTGGTGCTACAAAGTTGAAGGAGTGTTCATTTTTTATTTCAAAATTAAGGAAATTGTAATCATCATTTTTTAAAGAAATGATTAGTTTGTATTTTTAATCTTTTTTTCCTGTAAAGATTGTCTTTCTTTTAAGAAATGATGTAAATTGATCTATGTGATATAAAAAAACTTGATTCAGTTTTTATTTTGGTTCATAATTTGTTTTAGTATCAATTTTAATTGTAATTTAAATTTAAATTTGAATTTGGGATTATCTAAATCGAAATCGGCCAGATATTTCCGGCACCAGAACAACAGATGTAGCCGGCAAAAAGTTTGGTAGCTCAAAAACGTAAGCAACCAACTTCAGGTATTTCAGTTGCTCTATTATTATGGTTGGTCTATCTATGAAGCGATCGGCGTTTTACTTGCTCTATGATCGTTGGTGTATCTATGGAGTGATCAGCGTTTCACTTGCTGTATTTTGGGTGGTCTAGCTTTAAAGCGATCACTATTTTACTTGCTCTAAGAAGGTCGGTCTATCCATGAAACAATTAAGAAAAAAGACGCTACATGATAGTTGCTTGATTACTAAAGCGATTGCCTAGCTGATCTAGATTTGTTGAAATCCCACCTTTTGCAACTCCAGAGCGAGAGCCAAATTAAGTCGCTTTAAGGGATAGAGCGACTCAATATGGGCTTTTCCAACCAAAAATGCCTGGTCGCTTAATCCAACTTTTCTTGTAGTGATTATCATGTGTATTGCTTATTTTATGAGATTTGTTCTTTGCCATCAAGCTTCTAGTGATTAGAACGGATATCTCATAAGCTCTTATAGGTTAATTTCTTAACTCTTCTTGTTTGTAACTGGTAAGAAGAGAGAAAAATATTTGGGAATTGTAGTTAGAGAAAAGTCGCTCATGTAGTTCTCTTGAGAAAGAATTCAAATGGGGGACAATTCAATTTGAACTTGTGCTTAATTTTTATATCTTTGTGAGGAGTGCGGATGTGGAATATAGGAGACCGTTGTACCTTTATATCTTATTTCATTCCTGCAATTACAATTGCTACTCCCTGCGTTTCACAAAGACAATCCGCTTTGACTTTCTCAAAATATTAAGGAGACCATATTATTTTACTTGACTACCCTTAATTACTTACCTATTTTATTTTAATAAAAATCTAGCAATAAAGACAATCCAAAATTGTTGCGAGAATTATAAATACGAAATATAAAAGAAAAATTTAAAAGATATCGAATTTATGAAGTATAAACTTTATAAGGAATTTAAATTTTAGAGCTAAATGTATATTTCGTTAAAAGGAATGAAGGATATATTTGTTTCCTCAATTATACTAATTTCTTTAATATTTAGATTGTGTCACGTTAAAAATGGATTTATGATTATAAAGAAATCAAGGGTATATTAGAGAGTTCATTGAAAAAGTATGACTATTAACAGGAGCTAGATACAATTTTGAAACTGACGAAAAAGGAATAAATGACCGTCTTTCAGAAACAGAGGGAGTATTAATTAATCAACAAATGGTGTATTTTTTTTTTTACCAAACTAGAACTGAAATATTTTTTATCTAATTTAATACTAAATGAATTCCATTGATTTTGTCCAGTTGCATTCGAAAATGACGATGTGATTAAGACTAATAAAGCTCATCATTTTGTAGTTTATTCAACACAAAATTGGTTAAAAAGGCCAAAATCAACAATTTCTGGGTGAAAAAGACATGTAAAATTTGATACTGTTTAAATGGACAACAATGTAAAAATAGTCAGGATGTAAACATTTTTATTCTACCCATACTTTTTTTTATTTTTAATTTACATTAGGATGCATCCAGTTTCATCCTCACTCTTTTTTAAGTTTAAGCCAGGATGAATCCAGTTTCATTCTTGCTACTTTTTTAGTATCCATTTCACTCATACTAATTTTTACTCGTCTATTTGAACCATGTTTTAAAAATATATAGACAAATGACCCATTTTCCGTTTATTCAACTTATTTCTTGAGGACAATTTCGTTTTAAATACTTCAAAACTCAGGATTAAATTTAAAATCGTTAGTAGTAACCTTCCCGTTTAAATACTAAACTACGTGGAGAGAACATGATAAGGATTTATCATACTCTCCACATTGTACGTGGTCGGTGGTCGGGGTAGTGTTCAACGGCGCCAATTTAGGTGGCTGATTCCACCCACCCATAACTAAATTTATTGACTTCAACCCGGTTTATTAAATTTGAATCAAGTCGCTGTTACATTTATGAGTTTTTCTATCTTCTGCGAAGACTTTTCTTAACCCCTTTGTAGATATCTAGGAAAACAATATGTGTAGGCGGTTTGACATTTAGGGTTTCAACTTTCAAAGTGTAAACGGATTGGTTGGACCTTTTCTTTTGTAGCTGATATCATGGTTCAGAATGGCTTTAAATAGACCATGTTTAAAAGGTGGAGAAACGCGGCAAATTGAAAGACTCTATCATAAACAAGAGGACATCAGAAAGACAACAACTACTTATATTATATTATTATGCTAGTCAAAATGTGTATAGCAGATGGGAGAGGAGACTACAAATGGAATAAACCAAAGTTCAAATTTTGTGAGGAATTGAACTACTAGATCAAGAAAAATGAAAGACAACAAAAATGGAGGAGAGGAACCGATGAACGTTCCGTTATTACAAGAATATTCATCAGCACTGACTACTCTGACACCATATCATCATGAGGAAATACAAGATGATTTACCGAGTAGTGTTTGGGTTGAATCAAAGAAGTTATGGTATATTGCTGGTCCAACTATCTTCAGCCGTATAGCTTCTTATTCTATGCTCGTTATTACCCAAGCTTTTGCTGGTCATCTGGGTAACCTTGAGCTTGCTGTAATTGCCCTTTGCACAATTGTTATCGTTGGTTTTTCCTTCGGCTTATTGGTATGCAACATTCATCATCTTTTTCACTTACTCTCTAATATACTCTGGCTAACCATACGGTTCTTTTGAATTTTTATGTTGTTAAATCAGTTGGGAATGGCGAGTGCATTAGAGACATTGTGCGGTCAAGCATACGGAGCTAAACGTTACCATATGCTAGGAATTCACCTGCAACGCTCATGGGTTGTTTTGACAATCTGTGCAATTTTACTTCTACCGGTTTACATATTCACTACACCAATTCTAAAACTCATGGGGTAACCAGATGATTTAGCTAAGTTATCAGGCTTAGTGACAGTTTGTGTTAGAGTTGTGTGGCTCAATACACACATGTGAGTCGCACATGGGGTAGCTAAGGATAGTCCAACATGGAGGAAGACAAGTTCCATATGGTGATATATAAGTTAGACATTCTCCCTACATAACACCGAGGCCTTTTAGATTAAAACCCCACACCTAACCTCAAGGTGGTCAAGTGGGGACAATATCGGTGCTATGTGGCCGTGCCCGGAGTGGGTGAGGCGGTCCGTAGGGGTCCTACAAAATGGTATCAGAGCAAGGTGGAGCTACCGGGAGTCGGGATGAAGAGTGGTTATGAAATGCCGATAGTCGGAAGGTCGCAGATGGATCCGGGAAGCTCGGGTGTTGAGTAGTGTTCCAGGGGCATCCGAGGGCAGTAATCATTGTCTGATTGGTAGCAGACGGAGGTGGCGAGGTGGTCTAAATTCTCGCCAAGGTGGAAATTATTGGAGTTGTGTGGCTCAATACACACATGTGAGTCGCAATGGGGTAGCTAAGGATAGTCCCACATGGAGGAAGACAAGATCCATATGGTGATATATAAGCTAGACATTCTCCCTACATAGCACCGAGGTCTTTTAGATTAAAACCCCACACCTAACCTCGAAGTGGTCAAGTGGGGACAGTATCGGTACTATGTGGCCGTGCCCAGAGCGGGTGCGGCGGTCCGTAGACGTCCTACAAAATGGTATCAGAGCAAGGTGGAGCTACCGGGAGTCGGGTTAAAGAGTGGTTATGAAATGCCAGTAGTCGGAAGGTCGCAGATGGAGCCGGGAAGCTCGGGTGTTGAGTAGTGTTTCAAGGGCATTCGGGGGGAATAGTCATTGTATGATTGGTAGCAGACGGAGGTGGCGAGGTGGTATGTATTGTCGCCAAGGTGGAGATTGTTGGATTTGTGTGGCTCAATACACACATGTGAGTCGCACATGGGGTAGCTAAGGATAGTCCCACATGGAGGAAGACAAGATCCATATGATGATATATAAGTTAGATATTCTCCCTACATAGCACCGAGGCCATTTAGATTAAAACCCCACACCTAACCTCAAGGTGGTCAAGTGGGGACAATATCGGTGCTATGTGACCATGCCCGGAGTGTGTGCGGCGGTCCGTAGAGGTCCTACAAATTGTTGGAGTTGTGTGGCTCAATACTCACATGTGAGTCGCACATGGGGTAGCTAAGGATAGTCCCACATGGAGGAAGACAAGATCCATATGATGATATATAAGTTAGATATTCTCCCTACATAGCACCGAGGCCATTTAGATTAAAACCCCACACCTAACCTCAAGGTGGTCAAGTGGGGACAATATCGGTGCTATGTGGCCGTGCCCGGAGTGGGTGAGGCGGTCCGTAGGGGTCCTACAAAATGGTATCAGAGCAAGGTGGAGCTACCGGGAGTCGGGATGAAGAGTGGTTATGAAATACCGATAGTTGGAAGGTCGCAGATGGAGCCGGGAAGCTCGGGTGTTGAGTAGTGTTCCAGGGGCATCCGAGGGCAGTAATCATTGTCTGATTGGTAGCATACGGAGGTGGCGAGGTGGTCTAAATTCTCTCCAAGGTGGAGATTATTGGATTTGTGTGGCTCAATACACAAATGTGAGTCGCACATGGGGTAGCTAAGGATAGTCCCACATGGAGGAAGACAAGATCCATATGGTGATATATAAGCTAGGCATTCTCCCTACATAGCACCGAGGTCTTTTAGATTAAAACCCCACACCTAACCTCGAGGTGGTCAAGTGGGGACAGTATCGGTACTATGTGGCCGTGCCCGGAGTGGGTGCGGCGGTCCGTAGACGTCCTACAAAATGGTATCAAAGCAAGGTGGAGCTACCGGGAGTCGGGCTGAAGAGTGGTTATGAAATACCGGTAGTCGAAAGGTCGCAGATGGAGTTGGGAAGCTCGGGTGTTGAGTAGTGTTCCAAGGGCATCCGGGGGCAGTAATCATTGTCTGATTGGTAGCAGACGGAGGTGGCGAGGTGGTCTGTATTCTCGCCAAGGTGGAGATTGTTGGAGTTGTATGGCTCAATACACACATATGAGTCGCACATGGGGTAGCTAAGGATAGTCCCACATGGAGGAAGACAAGATCCATATGGTTATATATAAGCTAGATATTCTCCCTACATAGCACTGAAGGCTTTTAGATTAAAACCCCACACCTAACCTCAAGGTGGTCAAGTGGGGACAGTATCGGTACTATGTGGTCGTGCCCGGAGTGGGTGCGGCGGTCCGTAGGTGTCCTACAAAATGGTATCAGAGCAAGGTGAAGCTACCGGGAGTCGGGCTGAAGAGTGGTTATGAAATGCCGGTAGTCGGAAGGTCGCAAATGGAGCCGGGAAGATCAGGTGTTGAGTAGTGTTCCAAGGGCATCCGGGGGCAGTAATCATTGCCTGATTGGTAGCAGATAGAGGTGGCGAGGTGGTGTGTATTCTCGCCAATGTGGAGATTGTTGGAGTTGTGTGGCTCAATACACACATATGAGACGCACATGGGGTAGCTAAGGATAGTCCCACAAGGAGGAAGACAAGATCCATATGTTTATATATAAGCTAGATATTCTCCCTACATAGCACTGAAGGATTTTAGATTAAAACCCCACACCTAACCTCAAGGTGGTCAAGTGGGGACAGTATCGGTACTATGTGGTCGTGCCCGGAGCGGGTGCGGCGGTCCGTAGGTGTCCTACAAAATGGTATCAGAGCAAGGTGAAGCTACCGGGAGTCGGGCTGAAGAGTGGTTATGAAATTCCGGTTGTCGGAAGGTCGCAAATGGAGCCGGGAAGATCGGGTGTTGAGTAGTGTTCCAAGGGCATCCGGGGGCAGTAATCTTTGCCTGATTGGTAGTAGACGGAGGTGGCGAGGTGGTGTGTATTCTCACCAAGGTGGAGATTGTTGGAGTTGTGTGGCTCAATACACACATGTGAGTCGCACATGGCGTAGCTAAGGATAGTTCCACATTGAGGAAGACAACATCCATATGGTGATATATAAGCTAGATATTCTCCCTACATAGCACCGAGGCCTTTTAGATTAAAACCCCACAACTAACCTCAAGGTGGTCAAGTGGGGACAGTATCGGTGCTATGTGGCCGTGCCCGGAGTTGGTGCGACGGTCCGTAGGGGTCCAACAAAATGGTATCAGAGCAAGGTGGATCTACCGGGAGTCGGGTTAAAGAGTGGTTATGAAATGCCGGTTGTCGGAAGGTCGCAGATGGAGCCGGGAAGCTCGGGTGTTGAGTAGTGTTTCAAGGGCATCCGGGGGGAATAGTCATTGTATGATTGGTAGAATACGGAGGTGGCGAGGTGGTATGTATTGTCGCCAAGGTGGAGATTGTTGGATTTGTGTGGCTCAATACACACATGTGAGTCGCACATGGGGTAGTTAAGGATAGTCCCACATGGAGGAAGACAAGATCCATATGGTGATATATAAGTTAGATATTCTCCCTACATAGCACCGAGGCCATTTAGATTAAAACCCCACACCTAACCTCAAGGTGGTCAAGTGGGGACAATATCGGTGCTATGTGGCCGTGCCCGGAGTGTGTGCGGCGGTCCGTAGAGGTCCTACAAATTGTTGGAGTTGTGTGTCTCAATACACACATGTGAGTCGCCCATGGGGTAGCTAAGGATAGTCCCACATGGAGGAAGACAAGATCCATATGGTGATATATAAGCTAGACATTATCCCTACATAGCACCGAGGCCTTTTAGATTAAAACCCCACACCTAACCTCAAGGTGGTCAAGTGGGGACAATATCGGTTCTATGTGGCCGTGCCCAGAGTGGGTGCGGCGGTCCGTAGGGGTCCTACAAAATGGTATCAGAGCAAGGTGGAGCTACCGGGAGTCGGGCTGAGGAGTGGTTATGAAATGCCGGTAGTCGGAAGGTCGCAGATAGAGCCGGGAAGCTCGGGTGTTGAGTAGTGTTCTAAGGGCATCCGGGGGTAGTAATCATTGTCTGATTGGTAGCAGACGGAGGTGGCGAGGTGGTGTGTATTCTCGCCAAGGTGGAGATTGTTGGAGTTGTGTGGCTCAATTCACACATGTGAGTCGCACATGGGGTAGCTAAGGATAGTCCCACATGGAGGAAGACAAGATCCATATGGTGATATATAAGGTAGACATTCTCTGTGCATAGCACCGAGGCCTTTTAGATTAAAACCCCACACCTAACCTCAAGGTGGTCAAGTGGGGACAGTATCCGTACTATGTGGCCGTACCCGGAGTGGGTGCGGCGGTCCGTAGAGGTCATACAAAATGGTATCAGAGAAAGGTGGAGTTACCGGGAGTCGGGCTGAAGAGTGGTTATGAAATGCCGGTAGTCGGAAGGTCGCAGATGGAGCCGGGAAGCTCGGGTGTTGAGTAGTGTACCAAGGGCATCCGGGGGCAGTAATCATTGTCTAATTGTTAGCAGACGGAGGTGGCGAGGTGGTGTGTATTGTCGCCAAGGTGGAGATTGTTGGAGTTGTGTGGCTCAATACACACATGTGAGTCGCACATGGGGTAGCTAAGGATAGTCCCACATGGAGGAAGACAAGATCCATATGGTGATGTATAATCTAGAAATTCTTCCTACATAGCACCGAGGCCTTTTAGATTAAAACCGCACACCTAACCTCAAGGTGGTCAAGTGAGGACAGTATCGGTTCTATGTGGCCGTGCCCGGAGTGGGTGCCGCGGTCCGTAGGGGTCCTACAAAATGGTATCAGAGCAAGGTGGAGATACCGGGAGTCGGACTGAAGAGTGGTTATGAAATGCCGGTAGTCAGAAGGTCGCAGATGGAGCCGGGAAGTTCGGGTGTTGAGTAATGTTCTAAGGGCATCCGGGGGAAGTAATCATTGTCTGATTGGTAACATACGGAGGTGGCTAGGTGGTGTGTATTCTCTCCAAAGTGGAGATTGTTGGAGTTGTGTGGCTCAATTCACACATTGAGTCGCACATGGGGTAGCTAAGCATAGTTCCACATGGAGGAAGACAAGATCCATATGGTGATATATAATCTAGACATTCTCCCTACATAACACCGAGGCATTTTAGATTAAAACCTCACACCTAACCTCAAGGTGGTCAAGTAGGTAAAGTATTGGTGCTATGTAGCCGTGCCCGGTGTGGGTGCGGCGGTCCGTAGAGGTCCTACAAAATGGTATCAGAGCAAGGTGGAGCTACCGGGAGTCGAGCTGAAAAGTGGTTATGAAAAGCCGGTAGTCCGAAGGTCGCAGATGGAGCCGGGAAGCTCGGGCGTTGAGTAGTGTTCTAAGAGCGTCCACAATGGACGACTAAACCCAAATATAATGTCCAGTGGATAGGCGCAGTGGGACGGACCATCGATCAAAATTTGATCAAAGACTAAAATCCAGACCAAATTTGGTCGGCGACCAAGACCAAGACCAAATCCAAATATAGTCGGGCGTTTATATAGTCTACGCCCCATAACCAGGCGGACGTATAGTCCACGCCCCACACCAGGCGAACGTATAATGCACGCCCGTCTTTTTTTTTTCTTTTGTGTGGGGCGGGCTTAATACCTCCGCCCCACTATTTACAAACTTCAAATGCATGGGGCGGGCATAATACCTCCGCCCCACTTTTTTTCTTTTTTTTTTTTATTTTTTTTTCTACACCGGGCGAACGTATACTCCCCGCCCCACACCAGGCGTTGGTATATTCTACGCCCCAAACCAGGCGTTGGTATAATGTCCGTCTGACCAAATTTAGTTTTTCCACCGTAGGGTCACACACCAGATTAAACCCAAAATTTGGTCTTTTTTTTCCTCTTTGGTCTTTGGTTATACTCGCACCACTGCAGTTGCTCTAAGGGCATCCGGGGGCAGTAATCATTGTCTGATTGGTAGTAGACGGAGGTGGCGAGGTGGTGTGTATTCTCTCCAAGGTGGAGATTGTTGGAGTTGTGTGTCTCAATTCACACATGTGAGTCGCACATGGGGTAGCTAAGGATAATCCCACATGGAGGAAGACAAGATCCATATGGTGATATATAAGCTAGACATTGTCCCTACATAGCACCGAGGCCTTTTAGATTAAAACCCCACACCTAACCTCGAGGTGGTCAAGTGGGGACAATATCAGTACTAAGTATCCGTGCCCGGAGTGGGTGCGGCGGTCCGTAGAGGTCATACCAAATGGTATCAGAGAAAGGTGGAGCTACCGGGAGTCGGGCTGAACAGTGGTTATGATATGCCGGTAGTCGGAAGGTCGCAGATAGAGCCGGGGAGCTCGGGTGTTGATTAGTGTTCCAAGGGCATCCGGGGGCAGTAATCATTGTCTAATTGGTAGCAGATGGAGGTGGCGAGGTTGTGTGTATTGTCGCCAAGGTGGAGATTGTTGGAGTTGTGTGGCTCAATACACAAATGTAAGTCGCACATGGGGTAGCTAAGGATAGTCCCACATGGAGGATGACAAGATCCATATGGTGATATATAAGCTAGACATTCTCCTTACATAGCACCGTGGCCTTTTAAATTAAAACCCCACACCTAACCTCAAGGTGGTCAAGTAGGGACAATATTGGTGCAATGTGGCCGTGTCCGGAGTGGTCCTACAAAATAGTATCAGAGCAAGGTGGAGCTACCGGGAGTCGGGATGAAGAGTTGTTATGAAATGCCGGTAGTCCGAAGGTCGAAGATGGAGCCGGGAAGCTCGGGTGTTGATTAGTGTTCCAAGGGAATCCGAGGGCAGTAATCATTGTCTGATTGGTAGCAGACGGAGGTGGCGAGGTGGTGTGTATTCTCGCCAAGGTGGAGATTGTTGGAGTTGTGTGGCTCAATACACACATGTGAGTCGCACATGGGGTAGATAAGGATAGTCCCACATGGAGGAAGGCAAGATCCATATGGTGATATATAAGCTATACATTCTCCCTACATAGCACCGAGGCCTTTTAGATTAAAACCCCACACCTAACCTCAAGGTGGTCAAGTGGGGACAATATCGGTTCTATGTGGCCGTGCCCTGAGTGGGTGCCGCGGTCCGTAAGGGTCCTACAAAATGGTGTCAGAGCAAGGTGGAGCTACCGGGAGTCGGGCTGAAGAAGGGTTATGAAATGCCGGTAGTCGGAAGGTCGCAGATAGAGCCGGGAAGCTCGGGTGTTGAGTAGTGTTCTAAGGGCATCCGGGGGTAGTAATCATTGTATGATTGGTAGCAGACGGAGGTGGCGAGGTGGTGTATATTCTCGCCAAGGTGGAGATTGTTGGAGTTGTGTGGCTCAATTCACACATGTGAGTCGCACATGGGGTAGCTAAGGATAGTCCCACATGGAGGAAGACAAGATCCATATGGTGATATATTAGGTAGACATTCTCTCTGCATAGCACCGAGGCCTTTTATATTAAAACCCCACACCTAACCTCAAGGTGGTCAAGTGGGGACAGTATCGGTACTATGTGGTCGTGCTCGGAGTGGGTGCGGCGGTCCGTAGAGGTCATACAAAATGGTATCAGAGAAAGGTTGAGTTACCGGGAGTCGGGCTGAAGAGTGGTTATGAAATGCCGGTAGTCGGAAGGTCGTAGATGGAGCCGGGAAGCTCGGGTGTTGAGTAGTGTACCAAGGGCATCCGGGGGCAGTAATCATTGTCTAATTGGTAGTAGACGGAGGTGGCGAGGTGGTGTGTATTTTCGCCAAGGTGGAGATTGTTGGAGTTGTGTGGCTCAATACACACATGTGAGTCGCACATGGGGTAGCTAAGGATAGTCCCACATGTAGGAAGACATGATCCATATGGTGATATATAACCTAGCAATTCTCCCTACATAGCACCGATGGCTTTTAGATTAAAACCCCACACCTAACCTCAAGGTGGTCAAGTGGGGACAGTATCGGTGCTATGTGGCCGTACCCGGAGTGGGTGCGGCGGTCCGTTGGGGTCCTACAAAATGGTATCAGGGCAAGGTGGAGCTATCGGGAGTCGGACTGAAGAGTGGTTATGAAATGCTGGTAGTCGGAAGGTCGCAGATGGAGGCAGGAAGCTCGGGTGTTGAGTAGTGTTCCAAGGGAATCCGGGGGCAGTAATCATTGCCTGATTGGTAGCAGACGGAGGTGGAGAGGTGGTGTGTATTCTCGCCAAGGTGGAGATTGTTGGAGTTGTGTGGCTCAATACACACATGTGAGTCGCACATGGGGTAGCTAAGGATAGTCCCACATGGAGGAAGACAAGATCCATATGGTGATATATAAGATAGACATTCTCCCTACATAACACCGAGGCCTTTTAGATTAAAACCCCACACCTAACCTCAAGGTGGTCAAGTGGGGACAATATCGGTTCTATGTGGCCGTGCCCTGAGTGGGTGCCGCGATCCGTAGGGGTCATACAAAATGGTATCAGAGCAAGGTGGAGCTACCGGGAGTCGGGCTGAAGAAGGGTTATGAAATGCCGGTAGTGGGAAGGTCGCAGATAGAGCCGGGAAGCTCGGGTGTTGAGTAGTGTTCTAAGGGCATCCGGGGGTAGTAATCATTGTATGATTGGTAGCAGACGGAGGTGGCGAGGTGGTGTATATTCTCGCCAAGGTGGAGATTGTTGGAGTTGTGTGGCTCAATTCACACATGTGAGTCGCACATGGGGTAGCTAAGGATAGTCCCACATGGAGGAAGACAAGATCCATATGGTGATATATAAGGTAGACATTCTCTCTGCATAGCACCGAGGCCTTTTATATTAAAACCCCACACCTAACCTCAAGGTGGTCAAGTGGGGACAGTATCGGTACTATGTGGCCGTGCTCGGAGTGGGTGCGGCGGTCCGTAGAGGTCATACAAAATGGTATCAGAGAAAGGTGGAGTTACCGGGAGTCGGGCTGAAGAGTGGTTATGAAATGCCGGTAGTCGGAAGGTCGTAGATGGAGCCGGGTAGCTCGGGTGTTGAGTAGTGTACCAAGGGCATCCGGGGGCAGTAATCATTGTCTAATTGGTAGTAGACGGAGGTGGCGAGGTGGTGTGTATTTTCGCCAAGATGGAGATTGTTGGAGTTGTGTGGCTCAATACACACATGTGAGTCGCACATGGGGTAGCTAAGGATAGTCCCACATGGAGGAAGACATGATCCATATGGTGATATATAACCTAGCAATTCTCCCTACTTAGCACCGAGGGCTTTTAGATTAAAACCCCATACCTAACCTCAAGGTGGTCAAGTGGGGACAGTATCGGTGCTATGTGGCCGTACCCGGAGTGGGTGCGGATGTCCGTTGGGGTCCTACAAAATGGTATCAGGGCAAGGTGGAGCTATCGGGAGTCGGACTGAAGAGTGGTTATGAAATGCTGGTATTCGGAAGGTCGTAGATGGAGGCAGGAAGCTCGGGTGTTGAGTAGTGTTCCAAGGGAATCCGGGGGCAGTAATCATTGCCTGATTGGTAGCAGACGGAGGTGGAGAGGTGGTGTGTATTCTCGCCAAGGTGAAGATTGTTGGAGTTGTGTGGCTCAATACACACATGTGAGTCGCACATGGGGTAGCTAAGGATAGTCCCACATGGAGGAAGACAAGATCCATATGGTGATATATAAGGTAGACATTCTCCCTACATAGCACCGAGGGCTTTTAGATTAAAACCCCACACCTAACCTCAAGGTGGTCAAGTGGGGACAGTATCGGTGCTATGTGGCCGTACCCGGAGTGGGTGCGGCGGTCCGTTGGGGTCCTACAAAATGGTATCAGGGCAAGGTGGAGCTATCGGGAGTCGGACTGAAGAGTGGTTATGAAATGCTGGTAGTCGGAAGGTCGCAGATGGAGACAGGAAGCTCGGGTGTTGAGTAGTGTTCCAAGGGAATCCGGGGGCAGTAATCATTGCCTGATTGGTAGCAGACGGAGGTCGAGAGGTGGTGTGTATTCTCGCCAAGGTGGAGATTGTTGGAGTTGTGTGGCTCAATACACACATGTGAGTCGCACATGGGGTAGCTAAGAATAGTCCCACATGGAGGAAGACAAGATCCATATGGTGATATATAAGATAGACATTCTCCCTACATAGCACCGAGGCCTTTTAGATTAAAACCCCACACCTAACCTCAAGGTTGTCAAGTAGGGACAGTATCGGTTCTATGTGGCCGTGCCCAGAGTGGGTGCGGCGGTCTGTAGGGGTCCTACAAATTGTTTGAGTTGTGTGGCTCAATACACACATGTGAGTCGCACATGGGGGTAGCTAAGGATAGTCCCACATGGAGGAAGACAAGATCCATATGGTGATATATAAGCTATACATTCTCCCTACATAGCACCGAGGCCTTTTAGATTAAAACCCCACACCTAACCTCAAGGTGGTCAAGTGGGGACAGTATCAGTTCTATGTGGCCGTGCCCGGAGTGTGTGCCGCGGTCCGTAGGGGTCCTACAAAATGGTATCAGGGCAAGGTGGAGCTATCGAGAGTCGGACTGAAGAGTGGTTATGAAATGGCGGTAGTCGGAAGGTCGCAGATGGAGCCGGGAAGCTCGGGTGTTGAGTAGTGTACCAAGGGCATCCGGGGGCAGTAATCATTGTCTAATTGGTAGTAGACGGAGGTGGCGAGGTGGTGTGTATTTTCTCCAAGGTGGAGATTGTTGGAGTTGTGTGGCTCAATACACACATGTGAGTCGCACATGGGGTAGCTAAGGATAGTCCCACATGGAGGAAGACATGATCCATATGGTGATATATAACCTAGAAATTCTCCCTACATAGCACCGAGGCCTTTTAGATTAAAACCCCACACCTAACCTCAAGGTGGTCAAGTGGGGACAGTATCGGTGCTATGTGGCCGTACCCGGAGTGGGTGCGGCGGTCCGTTGGGGTCCTACAAAATGGTATCAGGGCAAGGTGGAGCTATCGGGAGTCGGACTGAAGAGTGGTTATGAAATGCCGGTAGTCGGAAGGTCGCAGATGGAGCCAGGAAGCTCGGGTGTTGAGTAGTGTTCCAAGGGAATCCGGGGGCAGTAATCATTGCCTGATTGGTAGCAGACGGAGGTGGAGAGGTGGTGTGTATTCTCGCCAAGGTGGAGATTGTTGGAGTTGTGTGGCTCAATACACACATGTGAGTCGCACATGGGGTAGCTAAGGATAGTCCCACATGGAGGAAGACAAGATCCATATGGTGATATATAAGCTAGACATTCTCCCTACATAGCACCGAGGCCTTTTAGATTAAAACACCACACCTAACCTCAAGGTTGTCAAGTAGGGACAGTATCGGTTCTATGTGGCCGTGCCCAGAGTGGGTGCGGCGGTCTGTAGGGGTCCTACAAATTGTTTGAGTTGTGTGGCTCAATACACACATGTGAGTCGCACATGGGGGTAGCTAAGGATAGTCCCACATGGAGGAAGACAAGATCCATATGGTGATATATAAGCTATACATTCTCCCTACATAGCACCGAGGCCTTTTAGATTAAAACCCCACACCTAACCTCAAGGTGGTCAAGTGGGGACAGTATCAGTTCTATGTGGCCGTGCCCGGAGTGGGTGCCGCGGTCCGTAGGGGTCCTACAAAATGGTATCAGGGCAAGGTGGAGCTATCGAGAGTCGGACTGAAGAGTGGTTATCAAATGCCGGTAGTCGGAAGGTCGCAGATGGAGCCGGGAAGCTCGGGTGTTGAGTAGTGTTCCAAGGGCATCCGGGGGCACTAATCATTGCCTGATTGATAGTAGACGGAGGTGGCGAGGTGGTGTGTATTCTCGCCAAGGTGGAGATTGTTGGAGTTGTGTGGCTCAATACACACATGTGAGTCGCACATGGGGTAGCTAAGGATAGTCCCACATGGAGGACGACAAGATCCATATGCTGATATATAAGCTAGACTTTCTCCCTACATAGCACCGAGGCCTTTTAGATTAAAACCCCACACCTAACCTCAAGGTTGTCAAGTAGGGACAGTATCGGTTCTATGTGGCCGTGCCCAGAGTGGGTGCGGCGGTCCGTAGGGGTCCTACAAATTGTTTGAGTTGTGTGGCTCAATACACACATGTGAGTCGCACATGGGGGTAGCTAAGGATAGTCCCACATGGAGGAAGACAAGATCCATATGGTGATATATAAGCTATACATTCTCCCTACATAGCACCGAGGCCTTTTAGATTAAAAACCCACACCTAACCTCAAGGTGGTCAAGTGGGGACAGTATCAGTTCTATGTGGCCGTGCCCGTAGTGGGTGCCGCGGTTCGTAGGGGTCCTACAAAATGGTATCAGAGCAAGGTGGAGCTACCGGGAGTCGGGATGAAGAGTGGTTATGAAATGCCGGTAGTCGGAAGTTCGCAGATGGAGCCGGGAATCTCGGGTGTTGAATAGTGTTCTAAGGGCATCCGGGGGAAGTAATCATTGTCTGATTGGTAGCAGACGGAGGTAGCGAGGTGGTGTGTATTCTCGCCAAGGTGGAGATTGATGGAATTGTGTGGTTCAATTCACACATGTGAGTCGCACATGGGGAAGCTAAGGATAGTCCCACATGGAGGAAGACAAGATCCATAAGGTGATATATAAGTTAGACATTCTCCCTACATAGCACCGAGGCCTTTTAGATTAAAACCCCACACCTAACCTCGAGGTGGTCAAGTGGGGACAATATCGGTACTATGTGTCCGTGTCCGGAGTGGGTGCGGCGGTACGTAGAGGTCATACAAAATGGTATCAGAGAAAGGTGGAGCTACGGGGAGTCGGGATGAAGAGTGGTTATGAAATGCCGGTAGTCGGAAGGTCGCAGATTGAGACGGGAAGCTCGAGTGTTGAGTAGTGTTCCAAGGGCATCCGGGGGAAGTAATCATTGTCTAATTGGTAGAAGACGGAGGTGGCGAGGTGGTGTGTATTATTTCCAAAGTGGAGATTGTTGGAGTTGTGTGGCTCAATACACACATGTGAGTCGCATATGGGGTAGCTAAGGATAGTCCCACATGGAGGAAGACAAGATCCATATGGTGATATATAATCTTGACATTCTCCCTACATAGCACCGAGGTCTTTTATATTAAAACCCCACAGCTAACCTCAAGGTGGTCAAGTGGGAACAATATTGGTGTTATGTGGCCGTGCCCGGAGTGGGTACAGCGGTACGTAGAGGTTCTACAAAATGGTATCAGAGCAAGGTGGAGCTACCGGGAGTCGGGAAGCTCGGGTGTTGAGTAGTGTTCCAAAGGAATCCGACGACAGTAATCATTGTCTGATTGGTAGCAGACGGAGGTGGCGAGGTGGTGTGTATTCTCGCCAAGGTGGAGATTGTTGGAGTTGTGTGGCTCAATACACACATGTGAGTCGCACACGGGGTAGCTAAGGATTTTCCCACATGGAGGAAGACAAGATCCATATGGTGATATATAAGCTAGAAATTCTCCCTACATAGCACCGAGGCCTTTTAGATTAAAAACCCACACCTAACCTCAAGGTGGTCAAGTGGGGACAGTATCGATGCTATGTGGCCGTACCCCGAGTGGGTGCGGCGGTCCGTAGGGGTCCTACAAAATGGTATCAGAGCAAGGTGGACCTATCGGGAGTCGGACTAAAGAGTGTTTATGAAATGCCGGTAGTCGGAAGGTCGCAGATGGAGCCGGGGAACTCGGGTGTTGAGTAGTGTTCCAAGGGCATCCGGGGCAGTAATCATTGCCTGATTGGTAACAGACGGAGGTGGCGAGGTGGTGTGTATTCTCGCCAAGGTAGAGAGTGTTGGAGTTGTGTGGCTCAATACACACATGTGAGTCACACATGGGGTAGCTAAGGATAGTCCCACATGGAGGAAGACAAGATCCATATGGTGATATATAAGCTAGACATTTTCCCTACATAGCACCTAGGCCTTTTAGATTAAAACCCCACACCTAACCTCAAGTGGGACAATATCAGTGCTATGTGGCCGTGCCCGGAGTGGGTGCGGCGGTCTGTAGGGTCCTACAAAATGGTGTCAGAGCAAGGTGGAGCTACCGGGAGTCGGGCTGAAAAAAGGTTATGAAATGCTGGTAGTCGGAAGGTCGCAGATGGAGCCGGGAAGCTCGAGTGTTGAGTAGTCTTCCAAGGGCATCCGAGGGAAGTAGTGATTGTCTGATTGGTAGCATAGGGAGGTGGCGAGGTTGTGTGTATTATCGCCAAGGTGGAGATTGTTGGAGTTGTATGGCTCAATACACACATGTGAGACGCATATGGGGTAGCTAAGAATAGTCCCACATGGAGGAAGACAAGATCCATATGGTGATATATAAGATAGACATTCTCCCTACAAAGCACCAAGGCCTTTTAGATTAAAACCCCACACCTAACCTCAAGGGGGTCAAGTGGGGACAGTATTGGTTCTATGTGGCCGTGCCCGGAGTGGGTGCGGCGGTCCGTAGGGCTCCTACAAAATGGTATCAGAGCAAGGTGGAGCTACCGGGAGTCGAGTTGAAGAGTGGTTATGAAATTCCGGTAGTCGGAAGGTCGCAGATGGAGCCGGGATGCTCGGGTGTTGAGTAGTGTTCCAAGGGATTCCGGGGGCAGTAATCATTGTCTGATTGGTAGCAGACTGAGGTGGCGAGGTGGTGTGTATTTTCGCCAAGGTGGAGATTGTTGGAGTTGTGTGGCTCAATACACACATGTGAGTCGCACATGGGGTAGCTAAGAATAGTCCCACATGGAGGAAGACAAGATCCATATGGTGATATATAAGCTAGACATTCTCCCTACATAGCACTGAGGCCTTTTAGATTAAAACCCCACACCTAACCTCAAGGTGGTCAAGTGGGGACAATATCGGTGCTTTGTGGCAGTGCCCAGAGTGGGTGCGGCGGTCCGTATGGGTCCTACAAATTGTTGGAGTTGTGTGGCTCAATACACACATGTGAGTCGCACATGGGGTAGCTAAGGATAGTCCCACATGGAGGAAGACAAGATCCATATGGTGATATATAAGCTAGACATTCTCCATACATAGCACCGAGGCCTTTTAGATTAAAACCCCACACCTAACCTCAAGGTTGTCAAGTAGGGAGAGTATCGGTTCTATGTGGCCGTGCCCAGAGTGGGTGCGGCGGTCTGTAGGGGTCCTACAAATTGTTTGAGTTGTGTGGCTCAATACACACATGTGAGTCGCACATGGGGGTAGCTAAGGATAGTCCCACATGGAGGAAGACAAGATCCATATGGTGATATATAAGCTATACATTTTCCCTACATAGCACCGAGGCCTTTTAGATTAAAACCCCACACCTAACCTCAAGGTGGTCAAGTGGGTACAGTATCAGTTCTATGTGGCCGTGCCCGGAGTGGGTGCCGCGGTCCGTAGGGGTCCTACAAAATGGTATCAGGGCAAGGTGGAGTTATCGAGAGTCGGACTGAAAAGTGGTTATGAAATGCCGGTAGTCGGAAGGTCGCAGATTGAGCCGGGAAGCTCGGGTGTTGAGTAGTGTTCCAAGGGCATCCGGGGGCACTAATCATTGCATGATTGATAGCAGACGGAGGTGGCGAGGTGGTGTGTATTCTCGCCAAGGTGGAGATTGTTGGAGTTGTGTGGCTCAATACACACTTGTGAGTCGCACATGGGGTAGCTAAGGATAGTCCCACATGGAGGAAGACAAGATCCATATGGTGATATATAAGCTAGACATTCTCCCTACATAGCACCGAGGCCTTTTAGATTAAAACCCCACACCTAACCTCAAGGTTGTCAAGTAGGGACAATATCGGTTTTATGTGGCTGTGCCCAGAGTGGGTGCGGCGGTCCGTAGGGGTCCTACAAATTGTTTGAGTTGTGTGGCTCAATACACACATGTGAGTCGCACATGGGGGTAGCTAAGGATAGTCCCACATGGAGGAAGACATGATCCATATGGTGATATATAAGCTATACATTCTCCCTACATAGCACCAAGGCCTTTTAGATTAAAAACCCACACCTAACCTCAAGGTGGTCAAGTGGGGACAGTATCAGTTCTATGTGGCCGTGCCCGGAATGGGTGCCGCGGTTCGTAGGGGTCCTACAAAATGGTATCAGAGCAAGGTGGAGCTACCGGGAGTCGGGAAGCTCGGGTGTTGAGTAGTGTTCCAAGGGCATCCGGGGGCACTAATCATTGCATGATTGATAGCAGACGGAGGTGGCGAGGTGGAGTGTATTTTCGCCAAGGTGGAGATTGTTGGAGTTGTATGGCTCAATACACACATGTGAGTCGCACATGGGGTAGCTAAGAATAGTCCCACATGGAGGAAGACAAGATCCATATGGTGATATATAAGCTAGACATTCTCCATACATAGCACCGAGACCTTTTAGATTTAAACCGCACACCTAACCTCAAGGTGGTCAAGTGGGGACAGTATCGGTGTTTTTTGGCCGTGCCCGGAGTGGGTGCAGCGGTCCGTAGGGGTCCTACAAATTGTTGGAGTTGTGTGGCTCGATACACACATGTGAGTCGCACATGGGGTAGCTAAGGATAGTCCCACATGGAGGAAGACAAGATCCATATGGTGATATATAAACTAGACATTCTCCCTACATAGCACCGAGGCTTTTTAGATTAAAACCCCACATCTAACCTCAAGGTGGTCAAGTGGGGACAGTATTGGTTCTATGTGGCCGTGCCCAGAGTGGGTGCGGCGGTCCGTAGGGATCCTACAAAATGGTATCAGAGCAAGGTGGAGCTACCGGGAGTCGGGTTGAAGAGTGGTTATGAAATGCCGGTAGTCGGACGGTCGCAGATGGAGCCGGGAAGCTCGGGTGTTGAGTAGTGTTCCAAGGGCTTCCGGGGGAAGTAATCATTGTCTGATTGGTAGCAGACGGAGGTGGCGAGGTGGTGTGTATTGTCGCCAAGGTGGAGATTGTTGGAGTTGTGTGGATCAATACACACATGTGAGTCGCACATGGGGTAGCTAAGAATAGTCCCACATGGAGGAAGACAAGATCCATATGGTGATATATAAGCTAGACATTCTCCCTACATAGCACTGAGGCCTTTTAGATTAAAACCCCACATCTAACCTCAAGGTGGTCAAGTGGGGACAATATCGGTGCTTTGTGGCCGTGCCCGGAGTGGGTGCGGCGGTCCGTATGGGTCCTACAAATTGTTGGAGTTGTGTGGCTCAATACACACATGTGAGTCGCACATGGGGTAGCTAAGGATAGTCCCACATGGAGGAAGACAAGATCCATATGGTGATATATAAGCTAGACATTCTCCCTACATAGCACCGAGGCCTTTTAGATTAAAACCCCACACCTAACCTCAAGGTGGTCAAGTGGGGACAATGTTGGTTCTATGTGGCCGTGTCCCGAGTGGGTGCGACGGTCCGTAGGGGTCCTACAAAATGGTACCAGAGCAAGGTGGAGCTACCGGGAGTCGGGCTGAAGAGTGGTTATGAAATGCCGGTAGTCGGAAGGTCCCAGATGGAGCCGGGAAGCTCGGGTGTTGAGTAGTGTTCCAAGGGCTTCCGGGGGCAGTAATCATTGTCTGAATTGTAGCAGACGTAGGTGGCGAGGTGGTGTGTATTCTCGCCAAGGTGGAGATTGTTGGAGTTCTGTGGCTCAATACACACACGTGAGTCGCACATGGGGTAGCTAAGGATAGTCCCACATGGAGGAAGAC
This sequence comes from Papaver somniferum, assembly GCF_003573695.1. Taxonomy (NCBI): domain Eukaryota; kingdom Viridiplantae; phylum Streptophyta; class Magnoliopsida; order Ranunculales; family Papaveraceae; genus Papaver; species Papaver somniferum. The sequence goes on along the minus strand of NC_039358.1, from coordinate 198,076,445 downwards.
AAGATCCATATGGTGATATATAAACTAGACATTCTCCCTACATAGCACCGAGGTCTTTTAGGTTAAAATCCCGCACCTAACCTCAAGGTGGTCAAGTGGGGGCAGTGTCAGTGCTATGTGGCCGTGCCCGGAGTGGGTGCGGCGGTGCACAGTGGTCCTACAGTTTTGTTTATTCCACTGAACTTTGCCTTAGCTTTACAATTCCCTTTACAAATATTTCTTCAGTGTCAACTTAAGACAACCATAGTTGCTTGGGCATGTTCAGGTGCCCTACTGTTTCATGTTTTCTTTAGCTGGTTAGTTGTTTACAAGCTTGGTCTTGGTGTTATTGGAGCCGCTGCTACGTCAAGTGTCTCATGGTGGATTACAGTGATAGGGTTGTTTTCTTATATTACCATTGGTGGTGATTTGAACTTGGACTGGTTTTTCGATGGAAGCTTTTTCTGGGCTTTGGGAGTTTTTCAAACTCTCTGCGGCTTCTGGCGTCATGATATGGTATATTCTATATCTCTCTGTTTCTCTGATCTTTTTCCGACGCCTGGAGATCTTTCACTTTGAGTTTCGTTGTGGCTAAAATTTGATGGCTAATGGGAAATGTACATCTTGGAGAATTGGTACTACAGAATATTGGTTTTGATGACGGGGAACTTGAAAAACGCTACGCTTGCAGTCTCAGCTCTTACTGTTTGGTGTGTATTCTTCCTATGCTTGGCTTCGAGTTAGGACCTGGAAAATGATAGTAGTGCCAGTTGCATATAAATGTAACATCTTAGGAGTGCTCGAGCTTCAACCTGAAGTCAGATACCCACTGGTATCAGAGTTTGATTTTTAAATTAATATGATATTCGCAGTATGAGCATAAACGGATGGGAGATGATGATTCCACTTGCTTTCTTCACTGCAACTGGGTAATTGACCATTTTGAATCAGATGAATTAACTACATGGTACCAAAGAGATAATTTTTACTGTCTCAAATGGTTCTAATTTTGTGTGTAATGTTGTTTATCCATCAGAGTAAGGGTTCCAAACGAGCTTGGAGCAGGGAATGGAAAAACTGCCAAATTTGCTTCCAAAGTTTCAGCAGCTACGTCTTTGATAATAGGGATATTTTTTTGTTCGTTAATAATGATTTTTCATGAGAGGTTGGCTACCATCTTCACCACAAGCAACGAGGTCCACAAAGCAGTTGATGACCTTGCAGTCCTCCTGGCCTTCACCATTCTCCTCAGCAGCATTCAACCTGTTCTCTCAGGTACAGATAACTACAATTTTGACATCTTCTCTACGAATGAATTCCACATACAGTTGCTAATACTATCTAGTTAATGTTGTTTGTCAATTTATCAGGGGTAGCGGTTGTCTCAGGATGGCAAGCCTCGGTAGCATACATTAACATCGGCTGCTATCATATCGTCGGAGTTCCAGTTGGAGCTGGCCTCGGTTGGGTTTTCCATCTGGGTGTTCGAGTATGTATTCCAAAATTTACTTGCTTCTTTTTAATTTCACAACTACACCAGGGAATGCTATTGCCTACAAAATGCCCATTTTTCGGCAAGCATTTTTCTTTCAACGAACGTGGAAGTATTAATCAAACTAAATTAAAAAGCTTACAGGGTATATGGAGTGGTTTGATAGGTGGAACCGCTGTTCAAACCTTGATTCTGATCATAATCACCATCAGATGTGATTGGGATATGCAGGTGATTCCTCGTTTGAAACTCTACTATACGCCATTCTATATCACACTCTCTTATTTGTATTAATTATTTTTAAATCTATAGGCTGAAAAGGCAAGCTTGCGAATGAAGATGTTAGCGGCGCCTCCATCTTCTAAAACATAGACATCATCACCAGTTGAGCCAACTAGTGAAATGAATCACCTTGGAATAGCAGCGCAGCCAGGGCGGCGGCTTAATTTTTTTGAAAATAGTGGATTTTTTTTGCACAAACTTGCTCGATGCGTAATAGAGACATTGCATACAGTCGAGTTCCATATACGACTGAGCAAATTTGCTTATAGATTGAATAATTACAAAATGCCGGATTTGTTGGATTTGCACCACATCTGAGTTAATGGCAGGGAAGCCACTTGCTTGTTGCCCAGAAGAGAATCGCATATCGTTAAATTCAATAAATGTTCTAAGTGAGGATTCAAATCCGATTCAATGACTCGGAGTCGGACGTGTCAAAATTTTAAGTGTGAATGTCTACGGTTTAGGCAAGTCTCGAACTTTAAAAATGACCATCCGAGTGACAAGATAAATAAGTCGGATTCAACTTAAATCGATCAATTGAGTCAGGGCCGGAACACCTTCCACTATGAGTCTTGTCAGCCATTCTACTACCAGTAATGTCAATTTCAGAACCTTCACTTTTTAATCCGCGAGAAAGAATAACTTTTTCTTTATAATCAAATTTGATTATATTCTCTTCTTCTTTATTAAATGGATTTTATTCACTCTATATGCCGTTACCCATTTGGGTAGGAATCTACTGACAGGACCTTCTGTTGCTAATGTCGTGTTCGGTTGCTAGATACCAAGATAATGGCTTAAAATAATAGGCCATGTTGACATGGTGGGCAAACGGCAGTATATAAAATTTGAAACATTTCCGATAAAATATTTAAAAGAGGCAGCTGCAGCAACAACTACTTTGGACTACTAGTGTACTTATAATAGTTTTGTGTATTTGTAAATGTGTTTTGGTCCAAATATGGAATCCTCCTTCCCATAAAAAAAGCCAATGAAATAGATCAGAATAGCAAAGTAGTGAGTAACTGAACTACTAGATAAGGAAAATGAAAGGCAGCAAAAGTGGAGGCGGAGAGGAACCGATTAACGCCCCGTTAATAGAAAAACATTTGTCACCGGTGACTCCAGTACTGCAACTGTATCCTCAAAATAATGAAATACGAGATGATTTACCAAGTAGAGTTTGGATTGAATCGAAGAAGTTATGGCATATTGTGGGTCCAACTATCTTCAGCCGTATATCTTCTTACTCTATGTTCGTCATTACCCAAGCATTTGTTGGTCATTTGGGTAACCTTGAGCTTGCTGCATTTGCCCTAGCCACTACTGTTATTGTTGGTTTTATCTTCGGGTTATTGGTGTGTAACATTCTTCATCTTTTTCACTTGCTTTCTAAATACTCTAGCTTACCATATATTTTTTCTGATTTTTTATTGTTGAATCAGTTGGGAATGGCCAGTGCGTTAGAGACATTATGTGGTCAAGCATATGGAGCAAAACGATACCATATGCTAGGAATTTACTTGCAGCGTTCATGGGTTGTTTTAACTATCTGTGCAATTTTTCTTCTACCAGTACAGATATTCACTACACCGATTCTTAAACTATTGGGCCAACCAGATGATTTAGCTGAACTATCAGGCTTAGTGACGATTCGGTTAATTCCACTTCCTTTTGCCTTAGGTTTACAATTGCCTTCATAAAGATTTCTCCAATGTCAACTCAAGACACCAATAATTGCTTGGATATCTCTGGGTGCCCTGTTGATTCATATTTTCCTTACCTGGTTAGTCGTTTCAAAACTTGGTTTTGGTGTTATTGGTGCTGCTGCTACGCTAAATGTCTCCTGGTGGATTATATTTTTGGGAATGTTTTCTTATATTGTTGGTGGCGCTTGTCCTGAAACTTGGACTGGTTTTTCTATGGAAGCTTTTTCTGGCCTTTGGGAGTTTTTTAAACTCTCTGTGGCTTCAGGCGTCACGTTATGGTATACTGTATATCGTTCTCTTTCTCTGAGTACTCTTTCTTTTGGTTATCCGGAATTTTTTCTTGTTGGATTTTGTTGTGGCTAAATTTGATAGCTAATGGGAAATGCACAGTTTGGAGAATTGGAACTACAGAATATTGGTTTTATTGACTGGAAACTTGAACAATGCTACGGTTGCGGTCTCAGCTCTCACTGTCTGGTGTGTATTTTTCCTATATATGGTTAGATTCGAAATGTATCATCTTAAGGGTGCGCGAGCTTTGACCTGTGAGGTCCATACCCACTAGCTGGTATCAGAGTTTGATTTTTAGATATGGTATTTGATGGTTCACAGTATGACCATAAACGGATTGGAGATGATGATTCCACTTGCTTTCTTTGCAGCAACCGGGTAATATATTATTTTTATTCTGCTGAATTTGCTGCATACGAATTTGTGTCCGGATGCTTCTAAATTCTTGTTTTATGTATCAGAGTAAGGGTTGCAAACGAGCTCGGAGCAGGGAATGGAAAAGCTGCAAAATTTGCTACCAAAGTTTCAGCAATTACATCTTTGATAATAGGGATATTTTGTTGTACATTGATAATGATTTTCCATGAGAAGTTGGCAATCATTTTCACCACGAGCGATGACGTCCTCCAAGCAGTTGACAACCTTTCATTCCTCTTGGCCATCACCATTCTGCTGAACAGCATTCAACCCGTACTCTCGGGTACACATCGCTTAGATTTTGTATCCATCTTGTACATCCCCTCTTAGGATGAATTTTCAGTTACGAATACTAGTTAATGCGGTGATGTTGATTTATCAGGGGTAGCCGTTGGCTCAGGGTGGCAAGCCTCGGTAGCTTACATTAACATCGGCTGCTATTATATCATCGGAATTCCACTTGGAGCCTCCCTTGGATGGGGTTTCCATCTTGGTGTTCCAGTACGTATACTCGCTTACTCACTGTACCTGTGAATGTTATTACATGACCCAATTTTTTGTTAAGAAATGCGAAAACTTGCAGGGAATATGGAGTGGGATGATAGGTGGTACCGCTATTCAAACGTTGATATTGAGCATAATCACCATTAGATGTGATTGGGATATGCAGGTAAGCCATCCTTCAAAACTATACTGTTAATTTCTAGTTCTCCCTACCATTCTCTTGTTTTTGATCTTACATTTTTATCTATTCTTAAATTTGAAGGCTGAAAAGGCAAGCTCCCGGATGAAAATGTTGTCAAATTCATTAGGCAAACCATAAAAGTACTGCTATTGCTAGTTTGGGATTTGTGGGTCTTCTGCTTTATTTATGCGTATCTATTTTGCTTTCAGAAATGGCTGTTTTTCTTTTCTGGAAGCAAAAGGTTGAATGAGTTTTATTGACAAAAAAAGATGTGCAACTCTCGTATTGCAACCATATGCTAATTTCAATCATATATCACAAACAAGAACTTTATGAGAGGCAACTTTCTGTCAGTCACCGTAATCGTTAAAAGCAGCAGCATTATTACATAAATGATTTGTGGGTCTCTTCTGCATTCTTTTCACATCCACTTTTTTTGGAAATAGTTGGAAATCTTTTTGCACAGAAGAGATACGACATACTATTAAGTTCAATAATTGTACTGACACCTTAAATACTGTTAAGTTCAATAATCTTTTTGCACTAATGTGAGTTAGATGGTCGGGTCTATCCCACCAATCTAGTTATTGCCAACTCTTCGTAGCGACCACAGTGTGTTAAGTGGGTAATATGCAATCTTTTTATTTTGCCTATAAAAAAAATAATAATAAAAATAAATAAATAAATAATTGTACTAACACCTTAAATATTTGGATTTGGTTTAGGATCTGAATTCGACTCGGTATTTGACTCAGTCCCGTCTCAGTTGTCAAATTTTTTTTTTGACGCGAAAAGGGTAAATTTCATTAAAAAACAAAGATGTCACCAAGAGTGACACCAAAGTTACAAAAATAAAAAAATGAAGAAATAAAAATAAAGCAAGCTCACGAGGAGCAACTATGGACCTCCAAAAAAAAAAAGATCAAAAAAAACACAAGAACTACTAAAAAAAATCCATACACTCAAAAATTCCCAAAGGAAAAAGAAGAATAAAACAAAACCCTTTAGAGCATCTCCAACAGAAGGTGTAAAAAATCCTACGTGGATTTTTTATTTAGTCCTTTTATTTATGGGGTCTACACATATACTCCCTCCGTTACTTTTTAATAGGCCAGTTTCTATAAATAAATATTTCAAAAAAATATGTCAGTTTCCTAATTGGGAAAATCAAATGTTACTTTAATTTTCTGAGTCCATTTTTCTTTTAACTTCTTTTGATGATAAGTGTTATGTGGACCATTTCACTTATTTCTTTGGCTCACAAGTGTCATGGGGACCATTTCACTTCACTTCTTTTATTGACAAGTGTCTAGAGGACCACTTTCAATAATTAGTTCTCTTAATTTCCTTAATTTTCTCAAAAAAAGAAACTGACCTATTAAAAAGTAACGGAGGGAGTTGTAAATATAGCACCTCATATCTAAAACCATCTCCAACAGTGAGAATTTTAACCCTTAAAATTAAAAGAAAATTGGTTAAAAACATGACGTGGAGGTGCAACCGGAGGTGTAGATAACACTTTCTTGAACACCTTCATAATTAGTAATTGGTCCCTCCTAACTTGTAGGACCTTACTGTTGGAGATGAATTTATGCCAAACGGGGGTCTAAAATCTTATATGTCACTAAAAATAAATAGATCACCCTCTCTTAGAAATGCTCTTAGAAATCCCAATATTCATCCTGAAAAAAACATTTGACAACATCAATTTGCTCATCATAGTCAGAGTCGAAGTCTCCCAAACCATCATCATCCTCGGAATCGTGTTCATCTGTGAATTAGCATGACTCTCCAATATATTTCTACACATAGACCTCATCATTACCCATTAGCTTATTAAAATAGATTTTAGAACTTATTTCGGCCTCACTAACGGAGGGAGCAGAAACATAAATAGAAGACAAATCCAAATCTTTTTTCTTCTTCTTTTTCCGAATTGTAACGCGACCCAAATCCATTTGAGCTGATAGACTATCCTCTATATTCTCCTTTTCAACAAAATCTATAGTTGAATTTGGAGTTGAAAATATGTTTCCCATTGATTTGGAATGATTATCTCGGGGTTTCATGGGAATAAACTTTTCTACTCCCATTGTCTCGTTGTCTGTTTCATATACTGATATACCATCAGAATCATCACCGGTCTCTTTTTCTTTAACCTCTTCTTTGTCTGGGTCACGACAAGATTTTTCACAAGCTTCCTCTTCTATAATCTCTGGTTGTTCCGCCAAGTTTCCAAAAGTTACAGATTCAGGAATTGATTCTACCCTTTTTCTGTTATTTTTCTTCTTCTTTGTGGTGTATGTATTCCGTCCCCCCTCTGATGTGTGAGTCACCGTCTCCAATTCTCCCATACTCCCAACTGGATGATTATCTTTGGGGGATTGGTTCCCCACTGGAGTAGTCTCCTTTGAGGTTTCAATAGCACCCTGCGCCCTGTTAAACTCATTCTTACCTACATTTACTAAAGTTTCTTCTTCCCGCATGAGCAATCTTTTCTCCACCCAAAGAAGAAACATTCTCACCCTCTGACAAGATTGAAGGTTGAGATTTCTTTGGCGTCGAGTAAGGATTTGTCTTTGGTAAACCTTTCCGAGAACAGTTGCTAGTTGTATGACCAAAGGATAAACAAGTGAAACACTTTGGAGGTTTCCATTGGTATTCCACTGGTAACTCCATTGTTACACTTCCATCAATAATTAGTGGGATATAACTAGGGAAAGTACAATCAATACCAACCTCAAATGAAAGTCTAGTCCTGTTCAAAGTAATATCATCTGCCATTAGGGGCTTTCCAGTCCAACTAGCAATAGCACTAAGACCTAAATTATCACAGAAATGGATTGGGATATTGTGGATCCTTGCCCAGATTGGAATGGTCTTCATTTCAGCCGTAGACTGCTCAATCAGAGGGTTCCAAGGTCTAACTATAAACATTCGACCAGGTATGAATGAGACTCCCTATTCTAAAACAAGCATACGTTCTTTATTATCTTTAAAATAAAAAAATAAACGAATTTTCACCATAGGTAGTTTAGTTACAGAGAACAAATCAAGATTGTTTCATTAACTAAACATAGACAGAATACATGGATGATTGACTATTTAAAGTAACACTGTGACAGATAACGGTAACGCAAGAAACCGTCTAACAGCTGTCACCAACTCAGTAGAAAAAGTAGAGAACTAATAAGAGACAAACTCTTGTATTTTGTCAGTTATAAATGGTCGGGTGAAATAGATAACTGTATTAGTAGTCATAAATGAGCTGGACAAAGACTCTGCTTCAATAACCCTCCCTCAAGCACAAGAGGCTTCAGCACCTTGAGCTTGGACTTCAGAAATTCAAACATTGGAGAAGCAAGACCTTTACTAAACACATCTGGAACCTAAGCATCACTAGAGACATATTGAACCTGCAGAGATTTATTGTGAACCAACTCTCTGACAAAGTGAAAGGCGATGGCCAAGTGTTTCATTATGCTATGAAACACAGGATTGGATGCCAAGGCTATGGAGCTTTTGTTGTCACACAAGAGAAGTTGAGGATCAGAAACAAATATATGCAAGTCTCTAAGCAGCTGATATAACCATACAACCTCAGCAGCTGCAGAAGCCAAGGATCTGTACTCAGCTTCTGTGCTAGGTCTAGCAACAACAGATTGTTTCTTAGCTGACCAAGACACATGATTGCCTCCAAAGAACACACAATAACCATTAGTAGATCTTCTGGTAGAAGGATGCCCAGTCTGCATCTGTGTAACCTTGAAGAGCAGTAAAACCTTGTTGGAAGTAAACACCATGACCTAAAGTACCTTTAATGTATCTGAGAATCCTCTTAGAAGCTTGCAGATGACTAGTTGTAGGACTAAAGGTCTCTGTATAATCTAAGCCTTCAATTTGATTGTAGCCTTTGGAAACTAGCCTAGCCTTGTACTTTTCAATGGTACCATCAGGATTTTCCTGTATCTTGAACACCCACTTGCAGCCAACGACATTTTGAGAGGGATCAGGAGGAACCAAAGACCAGGTACCAGCAGCATCAAGAGCATGTTTTTCATTATGAAGAGAAACTTGCCAGTTAGGATATTTGTTGGCTTGAGAAAAAGTGGTAGGAATCTTAGATGGAACTATACTCATATAAGCTTCAGGTAATAAGTACTTGTTAGCAAGAAACACTTTAGGTTTAGAGATTCCATTATTGGATCTAGTGGTCATATACTGAGAGGAAGTATCTGAGCATATAGGCACTTTAACTGAAGGAATGTCAGTTACCTTTTCTGATGAAGATACTTGAATTGAAGAAGGACAAGAATCAATATTATCAGGTTGTGATGATTGTGATTATCAGTTGTAGAAGGATAAGCAAGAATGATATTAGCTGAAGTATTGGAGTAAGACCTTGAGGAGATGGCAGACTGAAGCATTTCCAACTAACAAGAAGAAGTTTGACCATTTGAAAGAAAAGGAAAGCTGTCTTCAGTAAATTCCACATGTCTTGAGACATAAATCTTGCCAATAGTTGTGTCTATGCACCTATACCCCTTGTGGTGATTACTGTATCCCATAAAAACACAAGTCTTACTTCTAGGTTGAAGTTTATTCTTTGTATATGGTTTGAGCCAAGGGAAGCATAAACAGCCAAATGTTCTTAAAAACTGATAATCTGGAGTTTTATTTAATAAAACTTCAAATGGAGAAACCATGTGCAGATATCTTGCAGGTAATCTATTGAAGACATAGTTGGCAATAGTTAATACTTCAACCCAAAACTGATCAGGGACTCCAGACTGAATAAGAAAATCTCTTGTAATCTCGATGAGATGTCTATGTTTTGACTCTGCCACTCCATTCTTCTCAGGCGTATTTGTGCAAGTAAGTTCATGACCAATACCATGTGTGGCCAAAAAAAGTTCCTATTCCATTGTTAATAAACTCTCCACCACCATCTGTTCTGAGCATCTTAATTGTAGTGGAAAAGAAATTTTCAACAAAGGACTTCAAATGATAAAAAATTGTCTTAAAATCAGACTTAGCTGTAAGAGTATATACCCAACAAAATTTGCTAAAATCCTCAACTATATTGACATAAAACCTGTATCCAGATACAGACATAAGATGAGAAGGACCTCATAAATCCAAATGTAGTAACTGTAAAGGTGCAATACTAAATGAATTAGACATCATGACAGGTTGCTTATGACTCCTAGCAGGCTTAAAATCATTACAAGAAAAAGGTTGATGTAAAGAAAAAGGAGAAGGTAAAATTTTACACACTTTATTCATAGTTTCAAATGATGGGTGACCTAGTCTTTTGTGCCAAGTGGTAGCATGAGTCTTGGTACGGGACAAGGCAGTAGAATGAATAGATGAAGAATGCTGCAGTCTTGATGTTGATGGAGTGGTGTGACTTGATGGATGAACATGACAGTGTAAGGGATAAAGCCCATGATCCCCTTGAATAATGTGTTCTGAGATAGAAGATCCTTAGCAACATAATCATAAGGTGTGAAGGTAAGAGAACAATGGTTATTTCTTGTAAATTGATTCACAAAAATCAAATTTTGAGCATATTTAGGAACATGAAGCACATTTTTCAAGGCAAATGACTGATCTTGAAGAACAAAATTGGAGTCACTAATGTGAGAGATAGACATACCTTCACCATTGGCATTAGATACTTGTCCGGGGCCATCATAGGAAGTAGAATCACCATAATCACCCATGTTGTAAGTGAGGTGATTTGTAGATCCAGAATCCATGTACCAAGGATTTCACCTAAAATATGAGCACTAGCTAACAATGTTGACAAATTATGTGGTGGTTCACGACCATGATAGGCAAAATTCATACGCTAATAACACTCAAGAGCAGTATGACCAGGTTTAGAACAGATCTGGCAAATAATTCTATTGCCGGAAGAAGTATTGGATCTTGAAGATGAATTGTCAGTGGAATTAGGAGGTCGAAAAGCTGAAGAAGTAGGACCATGAAACCCTCCTCTAAAATTGAAACCACCTCCACAACCACGAAAAGAATCAGTAAATGAAGGTCGAAAGTTCCGAGAATTACCTTGAGAAGATGCAAGATCATGAAAAATAAGTACTGTATGATGATTTATAGTAGAAACCCATGAATTCCTGTATTAGGAGAGTAATGATAGGGGAAGATATATATAATCTATGCACGAAGACTGATGATCATCCAGAGTAAGTAGTGAAGCTTCTACATTATTTCTTTGTCACAAAGCGTCTTTTGTTAGTAAGGAAAAATACAGTAAATGGTAAAGACATTGTCTTGTTGGAATGACTTGGTCATACGTATGGGTTATAATTTTTAGTCATTATCTTCTTTTTGCAATGTAAAATAGATTTCTTTGGATAAAAGATGAAAGTTAGGTATAATATGGTGATGGGTCTTAATCTTGCAAGAAAATAATTTGTAGTTCTTTTCAAATAAATATAATCTTGAAAAGGTCTCTCACATTCATTTTTGATAATTAAAAAATTGATAATTGGCCTCTCCAGACCCAATCTCATGGCTATTTCTAGTAAGCAGTTTTGTGTTTTTTTTTCTGCCATGAACGTCTGATGTGCAATATCATATCAGTCCTCAATGATACGGATGATGCGGTACAGTGGTATTCCCAACTTGCAATTAAGAAACTGTACATGTCTCAAATATGGCATCATTGGCATAGTTTAAGTCCATATGGACCAAATAATATATAAACAGGAAATGCCGTGACCCTTTATTTAGATTTGGATGCTTGCATGTGTGGTCCAATTTACATTTGAAAGTTCCGAGAAAACAACAAATTACATCTACAACTTCACCCAAAGTGTTTCATTCGAAAATTCTTCCCAACAACTTTTAAGCATATCCATTGTTTTGATTTAGCATTTTGCTTCTATGACCAAGCAAAACAGGTTGAAACCATGGGGGAGAAGGAGTATCTTTTATTTCCATGTTTTCTAATACTGATGATGATGAAAATATGAGAAAACTAGTTTATCTCACCTTTTACTGTGCACATATATGGTAAGCGCATGGGGTATATAATACAAGGCAGAGGTTAGGATTTTGAGTATCCCAATGGTACATATGTGTTGGTTGTGGTTGATAGTGTAGGATTTTTTTTTTTAGGGGACCATGATTTTATTTGAGGACCATTAAGTTCTTAGTCTAATCCTAAGAGATGGACTAGTAATATCAAATAACTAAATGGTTCCTTTGCTTAATTAAATACTTTTTAATTACTTTTTATTTTAAGTTTATTTTTTAATTTTTAATATTTAATATATTTTTATTTATTTATTACTGTTTTTCATCTTGACTTTTTTATTTTCTTTTATTTCTAGCTGAACCTCAATATGTTTTTTTTTTTCAAATTTCTCCCATTAAATTCGATTGAAAAGAAACAAGCTAGCCAAACTTGGCCAAGAAATTTTTTTTAGTGTAACTGAAAAAGCGGGGGTCTAACAACACCACCCAATATTTCGCTTAGCAATCTGTATGGACAAACTCCAATATACTTTTTATGAGAATCAACTAGACAGTTAGACTAAATCAACAAAAAGATATATCAAAGAGTTTATATCTCAATCTCTCGATTTGATCTTTACTCAAGCAAATAGAAATCTGCGAGTCTTTATCAAAGAGAGATAACTTGGACGGTACCAAAGACCAATGTCCAAGGATCAATCAATATCAATCGACAACCAAAGGTCGGATTTCCAATTGATGATATTTAACGCACAACCTGTATTATTTCAATTATATAAAAATATAATGCGGAAAAGAAATAACACAGACACCAGAAGTTTTGTTAACGATGAAACCGCAAATGCAGAAAAACCCCGGTACCTAGTCCAGATTGAATACACACTGTATTAAGCCGCTACAGACACTAGCCTACTACAAGCTAACTTCGGACTGGACTATAGTTGAACCTCAATCAGTATCCCACTGATCCAAGGTACAGTTGTACTCCCTACGCCTCTGATCCCAGCAGGACACTGCGCACTTGATTCCCTTAGATGATCTCACCCACAACTAAGATTTGCTGCAACCCAAAATCGCAGACTTGATAATAAACAAATCTGTCTCACACAGAAAAGTCTATCAAAGGATAAATATGTCTCCCACAAAAGAACCCTAGGTTTTTGTTCCGTCTTATGATATGAAATCATGGTGAACAAGAACCAATTTATAATCCGGTCTTATATTCCCGAAGAACAGCCTAGATTAATCAATCACCTCACAACAGTCTTACTTGTATAAACAAGAGGACATCGAGGAATCACAAACAATGAGACGAAGATGTTTGTGACTTCTTTATCTGGCCTATCGGAGAACTTTCACGATCTCAAGCCGATAAATAAGATTGTACTCGGACGATAGAAGATGCAAGATCAGATCACACAACTACGATAAAAGTAGTATCGGTCTGGCTTCACAATCCCAATGAAGTCTTTAAGTCGTTAACCTGGTTTTAGATAAGAAAATCAAAGGTTAGAGGAGAATCGACTCTAGCGAGCGCACTAGTATCACACAGACGTGTGGGGATTAGTTTTTCCCAATGCTAGATGTCTCCCTTATATAGTCTTCAAATCAGGGTTTTGCCTTAGGTACAAAGCAATCAATATTCACCGTTAGATGAAAACCTGATTTAGATTCAAGCTAATATTTCTCAACCGTTATATAGAAAACTTATCTTGTCACACCCACTTGAGATATACGTTTACTGGGTTTGTGAAAACCGTTCCCAAACGTGTATGTGTATGTTGGTTCAACATAGTAACCCAAAAGGTTAACCATATGAGTATTTCATATTAACCTAATTCTTCTTCACCATAACTAGTTCAATTGACTCAAATGAACTAGTTAGAGAGTTGTTCAATTACTATGGGATCTTATGTAAGTACACAAGACACAATTGAAACAAAGATGATTCGATTCAATTGAACCAGCTCATGAACTTTATAGCCACGGTTTGCATCATGCATTCCTTAGTAATTTAAGTTTCATGTTCAGAGCACATCTTTATATCATAACCCACTCAAGTTCGCAAAAAAGTTCGCGGACTTAAGGCAACCGGCAGAGTTTTCCAAACTCAGCAGAAAATCTCGGCAAAGAGACTTCCGCCAGTTCGCGAACTTGTACATCACAAACGAATTTGGAATCCCAACAGAAGTTCTCGGTACAAGAACTTCCGACAGTTCGCGGACTTGGCAAAGCCAATTCCTCTGGTTTCTCTCAATCAACAAATTTCGTAAACTTCGGATTAAGGAATAGGACTTATGCACATATGTGTTACCACACAATGCTGATATCCATCATTGGTTATATAGACCTAAACTCTCATTCCAACTATTGAAACATTCTTAGAGGACGTTATACAGTTGTTACACTATTTCTCGTCAAAGATATTTTCAAAGTGATTGAAACATTATGACTTTCGTCACTAGGTGAAGATAAACCTGATCAAAGCGAAACGCTTTACCAACACATGATTTCGAGATATAGAAAAGTAGAGTATACTCAGCTCGAAATATCAAATGTGTATGATCCAGTCTATATAGCATAAGACTTTTGTCTCATAAGAAGTACGAGATAAAATAGATAAACTTTTGAGTGATAGATAAGTTCAAGTCTCCACATACCTTTTTGTTGATGAAGTTCCACAGTTCCTTGAGTAGATCTTCGTCGTTTTATGATGAATCGCCATGAAATCCTTGAGCTCAACAACACTTTTTTATCCTAGTACGAGACTTAGCTATGTAGACTAGAAATCAAGACTCATAGTTTTGATCACTAACATTGACAAACATGCTTGATATAGCAACGCATGCGAGGTCGGCCGATCTATGCTCTAACAATCTCCCGCTTTGTCAATTTTAGTGACAAGACTATTAATACATATGAAATACGAAAAAGATAAACTTTAGTGGCTCCTATTCCATAGTCTAATCTTCAACGTACCCTGAAATCTTCGTCCTTCCAAGTACTCCAATGATCCCAAAGGTTGTAAGTTTAGCATCACCGTTGTTGAAGATCCGTAGTTATAACAATGAGAGAAATGGAGATTCTCGATCATCATTATACAGTGACATAGTGTTATTATGTAACATCAAAGTCCAATTGCATCACGACTTTAAAAATAATACTACGGTGATATGTATCACTCCCCCTTAGTCAATACTCCATCTCACATGGAAACCACTCCCCCATACACAATGATCCGAAAACCATGTGTATATGTAGTAGAACTACACATTAATTCTCCCCCTTTTTGTCAATAAAATTAGTGAAGGTACAAGAACGGGATCCTAATGAAATTTCCGAGAAGAGACGTTTCATAGACTAAAAGAAAAAAAAGTACATACCAACTTAATTTAGATGCAATCATAGCGCCGAATCTAAATGCATTCATCAAGGAGTTTTAAGATACAAGATAACCCCTATAAAATTCCAAAGACGCACACCCCACAAGATATTACCATTAAGCACAAGTTCAAAAGAACTCTCCCCCATTTGATGTCATTCCCGAAAGAACAACAAGAGCGACCTTAATTTCGAAAGAAAAGAAGGATTTTTAATTGGACACCAAAAACCATAGGAATGATTTTCTATATCCAAAACTCAATCAAATTAATCACAAGTAAACCCATGATTAATTTAATTGGAATATGCAAATAAATCAAACCACAAAAGTGATCAATTTAATTGATTGTGCTCAAAATAAGTAAACTTACGGAGCAACGACTAAGGTAATCATACGGAGATGACTAACTTAATCGTTCACATACTCAACATAAGGAAAACCTTACAGGATATACGACTACATTAACCAATAGAACATGATTAGTATAGCCGTTCATATACTCAACACAAGGACTTGTGGAATATATGAATACTCAACTATACTAATTACAAGAGAACCTGTAACTAATCTAATTGGAAAACACAACCAAACTAATCACAGAAGTAATCAATCTAATTGTCAATTGTTTTTCTCGACAAAAGAAGACTTTCAGAGCAAATAACTAAATAACCAATCAAGATAATTAATTTAGTTAAAAAATGCTCGACATAAAGTACCTTACGAAACAACCAACAAAGTTAATCACAAAGTAATCAACTTAGTTGTATCGTGCTCGACATAAGACACATTACAGAGCCTCAGAGTAGTACATAATATATGGATCAGTGATGATCATTACTGTGGAATACATACAAGGATCTATTTTATTTTTCCATCACTATTTGCATAATGACATAATAGACTTTATCCTTGTCACACAAAAGATTTTACCCTATTTTCTATCAAATAAATGACTGCATAGGCATAACTTTTATATTTGTCAAAAGTCCATTCGTCCTTTCATCAATACGAATACCAATTTATGAACGACTTTACTTTTGACAACATATGGGAACTTCAAGTTCACGGACGCAAACAATACATATCCCATAAAAATATTGCAATACTTCAAAATCAAACAAATTAATACTACAATAACATCATCCTCCAAATATTTTTAGAATTTAAAAACCAATAAAGCTTAAAAAAAAACACAAGAAGATGAAAACAAAAATAGCTATGTGTAGTCACGATCTTTGATATTCAAAACACGAGTTATGCCTCCAACTTATCCAAAAAGAAGACGTACTAGGTATCTAAAACAGATGACAAGCTAATGGGAAACGGGTTCCAGTGTATCCTCAACAACGAACAGGAACACGGGAGGTTCAGGATCCACGCGAGACATGAAGTCTTTGAGATTGTGATCGACAGCCTTCTCAGCATCAACGGAGAGATGATTCTCCTTTCGAAGATCCTTGATTTGAGATTTTATGAGACCAAGGTCAGACACAACCTTTTCCAACTCAGTTTTCACCTTATCAAGACCTTTAAGAGTATCAACAAGATGTTGTGTTTCTTCCCCAAAGTACTTAAGAAAGTCATGAACAACTTCAGCAGAGATCATATCATCCTTTTCAGCATATTCATGAGAATAAGCAAAGAAACATGAGGCATTGGGATGATCTTCATATACAAGTGTTCTCTTCCTCTTGGAATCAAACTCAACACCTTTGTTAAGGAATCTTTTTGCGAAACCACCATAGCAAGAAGAGGAGGAAGACATTCTTGAAAATCCAAAAAACTACCAGGAGTACACGTACGCGACTTGTAACCCTAAGAGGTTGGATATTTTATCTCGGGGAAGACCATTTAGGGTTTCATTTAAAACGTTGACTCGGGTCAGCACAATATCCATTCGAGTACAACAAATATCCATTGAAAGAAAATCTTTAAAGCATTTGAAAGCAGGACCTAAACACAAATTTTAAGACTATATGCAACATTTTATTTTGACTTAACCAATACTTGATCTTAGCGGATCTGTCAACATAAGTTTAGGTATGGACGATAAGAAAATAGCTTAACTTAACAGATGCAAGCAACAAGTATACCTTTTTTTAACACAACTTACTCAACAGGGTTTTTTATGAGTAAGCTCTCGAACCTTGTGATTAATTAACACAAGTACGATCCACAGGCTCATTAAGAGTTTTGTGTTTTTGATTAAGTTTGTTTTTACTCTTAGTCTTAGAGAGGGATCCTTTTTGACATGAGAAATTATCATAAAATTTACTGTCATCAAGATAAGAGACATAGTTAGAGTCCTTACCAGAAGTGCCTTGACATGAGGAAGAAGATAATCTGTTGACGAACTCTTTGTATCTTACAATTACTCTTTAATATTTTTTCTCATCTCATCGATTTTCCTTTCTTCTGGGATGACTTTCTCAACAGGAAAAAAGTTGCTTTTAGAGACAAAGCGTTGAACTTCGTTAGGACGATGTTTATTAAGATGTCTATTCTGTCCTTGAACATTGGAGGAACTCATTGTACTGACTTTACTGGTATCATACATAAGATAGGTACGAAAGCCAATTGGCTCAATCATACGGATGTCAGTCATACATTTGAGAATCAAATCTAGGGTGTGTTGAAGTTGAACTAAGGAGTCTTTATTCAACTTAGAGTTTCTCTTTTGTCTAACAGAACTCTTGGTCTCACAAACAAGACATACCTTTTTATCATAAGAATGATTGGAGGATGTTGTCTTAATATCATCAGAAGAAGATTTGTCTCTTTTACAGAATGTCCCATGTTTGGTGGAAACATTAGGAACACTTGTTTTTACTTCCGAATATAAAGCATCAGAAGTTATTGATATATTATATTGCTTTGAACATCCTTGAACGGCGAGTTTATTCAAACGGCGTTGAATATCCAAGGCTTTTTTTTCGAGGCTGGCCTCAAGAGGCAAGCATGAAGATTGATCTTCGGTGTTGCCATGGACTTTGCAATCTCTTACAATACCAAGAAGAACATTGACATGGTGTTTTAACTGCTTCGATCTAACATTTTGAATTCTAACCAGATTTAGAATCAATTTACTCTCTTCAGCTGTATCCCATTCATTAGAAGAGAAGGTCTCTTTCAAAGGGAAATCAAGAGCACCCATGCCATTGTTTGTCTGTCTCGTCGAACCACAAGGTTTTTCTATATTCGAGATTGAATAGCGTTTCTATTTAACAGATTTAGACGAGAGAGGATATTTATTACTGGTGATGCGTTTATCAAAGATAGTACTCTTGTCCATAGAGTCAGATCGCTACAAACACATATTTATGAGGTCTTAGTGTGTTTGCCTGCTCTGATACCAATTGAAAAAGCGGGGATCTAACAACACCACCAAATATTTCGCTTAGAAATCTTTATGGACAAACTCCAATATACGTTTTATGAGAATCAACTAGATAGTTAGACTCAATCAATAAAAATATATATCAAAGAGTTTATATCTCAATCTATCGATTTGATATTTACTCAAGCAAATGGAAATCTGCGAGTCTTTATCAAAGAGTGATAACTTGGACGGTACCAAAGACCAATATCCAAGGATCAATCAATATCAATCAATAACCAAAGGTCGGATTTCCAATTGATGATCTTTAACGCACAACCTGTATTATTTCAATTATATAAAAATATTATGTGGAAAAGAAATAACACAGACACCATAAGTTTTGTTAACGAGGATACTGCAAATGCAGAAAAACCCCGGGACCTAGTCCATATTGAATACACATTGTATTAAGTCGCTACAGATACTAGCCTACTACAAGCTAACTTCGGACTGGACTATAGTTGAACCCCAATCAGTCTCCCACTGATCCAAGGTACAGTTGTACTCCCAACGCCTCTGATCCTAGTGATGATATTTTTCAATGATATTGTAGTAAGATGATTCGTTCACTCAGATTTGTTGAGAATTTATTTTGAGACTTAATAAAGAAAATAAGGAAAAATATATATACACAATTTGTCACAAGATGAAGAGATGCTGAGACGCGGGATTTCAGTACTTTTCATATTGTTATGGTTCATTCATTAACTCTAGACAATATATCTCAAACAAAAGAAGTTGTGACTCTAGTTCTTTGCCAAAAATAGATTTCGTAAAATATTATTTGTAAGTTAAAATCACGACGCATCTGAAGTATTTATAACTAAGCATGCGGCATCTAACAAAATAACATATAATTAATAGAAATCATAAAGCAATTAAATCTATGAAAAAAGTCAATAAAAGAATTAATTCATTTACCACAATCATGAAAAGTTGCTTCCTCCGTCGTCCCAGCGATGGGGTCTAGCTCCTCATACTCAAAACACGCTCAAAATAATTTTCCATAGCTCAAAAAGGTGTTTTATTGAAGAAAATATATAAAGCAGTGTGTTTGTAACAGTTATAATTGTTTTAAAACCTACTGTTACAAATGAGTTGTTACAAAGTAGCTGTTACAAGAAAACTATAGCTCAAAACTGTCGCAAAACAACAGTCTTATCTGGAAGAAAACGTAACAGTTTTTTCGACACTAGAAAACGACTGCTATCGTGTTCTTCTCTCATGGCAGCAACAACAACTCTCTCCAAACTCTAATTCCTACACTCTGTTCTTACCCCTTACTCTTCATACCTTCTCTATGATCCCCTCACCCTATATATACTCAACAGCAACAAAATATCACGCCATAACTCTCACAAATTTTCATTAAACTCGGCAGTGAAGAAAAATATTCTGGGAATATTTTCTTCCCTGTTTTAGCTTCTCACGTGTTTCTACAGCTGCAAAATCTCCTCATTTATCTTCTTCATGGTCCAGAGTGTTGCTAGAGTCATCATACACGAGCAGAACACGCGTAAATCTTCCAAAACCCGTGAACTATTCTTCTCATGCACGGGCTGCCCTGATTCCTTGTCACGGATTTTCCAGCCAAATTTGATCGAAACAAACACCCATACCAGCTCTTTTATGACATATCACAACTACCCATGAAGTTTCATCCCTTTAGTCCACCTAGAACATCTTCAAATTTCGATCGAAACATTCTCAGAGAGCTTCCACATTTTTCCCGCCAATTTTTAAGTTTCAAATGAAGAAGATGGTGTCCCCCTAACCAGCTGTGGGGTGCGAATATCAGCTGTCTTTTTGGGATGCTACTTAGTAATTGAGGTGCCCCTTAACCAAATCTGGCTCCGTATAGCAAGTGTCCTCCGAGGGTGTTCGGAGTGATTTTTCGAGCCGATTTTTCCAACAATATTTATTTTCCAAAAATACCTAAAAATACACAAAACACCATAATAAGGACGAAAACGAGTACCAACAATACGAAACATTGAGGACAAAGATACATAAATGCGTCTATCAAATACCCCCAAACTTATTATTTGCTAGTCCTCGAGCAAAACTAATAAAAAATAAAACCGAGTTAATCTCGGGAGGGTTTACCAGAGGTGTACCCACAAAACTATGACTTCTAATTGGTCACAAGTATCAAAAGTGCTATGAGGACATACATATTCTCAACCTATCTCCAAGTAACTAGAATGCCAGAGAAATTAAAGGTGTCATCTCTAAAGCTAACTGAAGAAAAGGGGAGACACATCCGCAACACTGCTAGATAAAGAGATATCCTCTACACAGCTAGATAAACATTGTAAGATGCGTCCGCTGCTTTACAGCTGGATAAGATTAGGAGAGAGATAAAGATGAGAGGGACATCTGCTACACAGATGGACTAATTACGTGTGATGAGTTAAACCAGTGCTAGAAAGATCTTGTGCCAGATTGAAAGCGGACTAACAAAGCAACCAAATGTATCTTTCTTCGACTCTCTCATAGTGCTCAGTAGAAACAACGTCTTCTTCGGTCTTCAACTGTTGATGATAAACTATCGAAACTCATAGAACCTTGACAATTAACTCTTCTCTTCGATTTCTTGCTTGTCTTATAAATTTCTACTTCCCTTTGGCATTATTGAACAAAACGTAACGATGATTTTTTTCATTTTTCATTTTTTTTCATTTGTTTTTTTTTTTTTCATTTTTCTTCACTTTTTTTTTTTTTGAAACAAAATTTACAAGATAACAATTTACATGACCATGAGAGAAGGACTTTCAAAACTTAGATCTTCGCAACTTGTGATGTCTTGGTATCATGGATTCTAATAACTTATATCATTTGCTCTTATAACTTCAACTTTGATTTTTGAATTATTCTTTTCTATTGTTGCTTCTAAACCTAAAGCGTCTTCAACTTTCTTCATAGATTTTGATGTTGCTCCGCTTGTTGATGATGATAAGTTTCTACTGAGAAAGAGAGTCGCAATCCAGTAACTAAGACTACATTATGAGGTTGCTTTGTCTTTCTGACATTTCCTGATCTACTTGCTTTTCCACCATGTATGGTTAGGTCCATCACAGTTACCCTCTAAAAGGAACAAGTTATCTCCTGAATTTCAAGGATCTCAATGTCTTTTTCTCTAATGTCTTAAAAGGTTGTTATCCCTAGCATTCCAATTTCTATCTTTTCAGTGAGAAACAGTATGTAAACTTAGCTAACCGAATACCATGTGACGCTAGAAGTTTCAAAAATGCAACTAAAAATTTTCTGTCATACCCCCAAACTTAAATCTAACATTGTCCTCAATGTTCTAAAGATAAAATTAAAAGCATATGAACAAGGAGAAACTGTTACCATTTGAAGCAAAAGGGTTAAGGAAAGATATTACCGTGTTGCATGAGATTGGGTTACCTCCCAAGAAGTGCTAAGTTTAAAGTCTTCATCCAGAAATCGGAAGGAATTAGTCACCTCATAGAATCATATAGAAGTAGCCGGAATAATTGTGGGTCATCTAGATCAAAAAGTGCTAACCACAAGAAGAGGAAACTGCAACAGACCAAGAAGATACTAAACATACCCTTATTTAACTTTTTGTTTAAGACAACTATCTCTAGTTGTGTCTCAGGTTCAGGCTCTATAAAAGGGTCTAAATAAAATGTTTTTATAGGCAGGACTTCCTCAAAAGAAGGATTCTTAAGATCAGGTTGTAGAGTCTGGAAATACTCAAGTAGGAACTTAGAAGCACACAACAATAACCTGAACAACTGCGGATCCTTAAAGTCAATTAGACTTGACTCACAAAACTGACCACAATGAAAGAGTTGGTCTTTCTTAAGCAAATGTGTCGACCCTATTCTCCTAAAGTAATTAGGTTTAGTCTCAAAACTTAATAACCGACACATCTTAAAATCAAATGTTCCCACAATTGGAATAAAAGTATTTGGTGGGAAAACAAAGTTAATCTTGGTATCATAGCCTGGGTTAACCATATCAACCAGAGGATGGGTTTCTAACAACTGAGCTTCTCTCTAGACATCATTAGGTTCAGGAAAAAGTGTACGAAGATAATCTTGTAAGATGGTTCAGGCACAAATGTCAAGTCCTACACGAGGGAACTTTCTAAGAGTTAAAGCATACGGAGACTGATAATCACCCCCAAACTTAGAGTTTTCTGTGTCTCTAGAAAGACTGGTCACAACTTCCCTAATTTCTAGGTCATCGGATTCCTGAAAATGGTCAATTGATTCTTCTAAGTCGGGTTCATCCTCACTCATTTCTACGAGTTCATTTTATTTTTCTATGTCTAATGTTTCTAAATTTCTAGACTCTAAAACAATATTCTCCGAATAAACTCGTTCCTCAAAACTATCGTCGGCTTCGTAGACAGGAAATACTACATCATCTAAAACGGGGGTATCTCTAGTCAAATCCTTGTCCTTTTGAATAGGTGAATAACTAGTAAAATTATTTGGATTTGTACTAGAAACAATATTACCATTATAAAGCTCAATCGGTGTAACAAATTCCTGATCACTATGCCTACATATTTCATGTTCTTCATCAATACTATCCTCATCATAATCATCATTATAATAACATGAAAATGATCGAACCTCATCAAAACAAGTAGTGTTACCAATTCTAACCTCGTCATCTTGATTATGCAAATAACTATCCTCATTTTTAAGGGTATTATTGGAAACACTATATTGGAAAGTAAGACTATTTCGAGCAAGTCTTTCGTTCGTCTCAGCCATCAACTTGAGGGATTCCTCTATAGAAAGTTCTCTTTCGTCAAAAACTAAGTTATTCATTTCTGCTAACTTACGTGTTGACTCAGCTAATTTACGTGTTGACTCTAGTAAAGAGGAATTATCAGAAGGATCATAAAAAGGACTACTTTTCAATAGTTTCATTGCATCCTCCAAAGACGAGGAACTAGTGCTATAGTCTTCTTTCTCGTATGACCGGTGCACATGTGGATAGTAATTGGGCTCACCAAGGTATGACCCGTAACCTTCAAAAGTTTCGCGTTCCCAATCACCATTCACACTATGGTCATAAAAAGGATAATGTCCAAGATACTCAGTCGAATACTCATTGTATTGGATATTATAATACCAGTTCGACATCCTAACTGCAGGGGAATTCTAAACAAGCACAAAGAAGGCTGACTCGACTACAACAAGCCTATTTTATCTAGCAAACAAAAAGCATGATGGCTCCACTTAGATTGTTTCTAGACCAGCTTCTAATCCTTCGAAAGGTAATTCGTTACAATTTAAGCAAACCCCTCTGGAATCAATCTGAGTCAAAGAAAGTTGAATAGGGGCGAGGGAAGATCAGTGGAGCTTTGATACCCAAGGCCTCACCGCTATTACAAGGCGGTGCAGTCACGCATTCAACTCACAGAAACCATCATGAACTTCGAAGTATGCTTAAAAGAGTAACCAATATTTCTCGAATGACTTTCCTATTAAGCTCGTTACCCTATCGGTCTCGTTCTAGTCAAAATTTTAGACTTAGGTTCGCGTTTGGTTTTGTTTTCCTAAGGCGAGCAAGAAGAGAACGGTGATGAAATCCGAACCCTTATCTTGTATGGACAGGCCTTGCCCTTTACTAGGAAATTAAAACAGCCGTATTCGATTCCTCAACATATATGCATACAAAATCATCCAGTAAACCCGCTGACAGGAGATTCGCGGGTGTTTAGAATTCTTACCTCCCGTTCCAGACGGGGGATGAACCGTTGAAGTCGACTCGGGCCACAACTCCAATGTTGTGTACGAACCCGAGGGGCCGAGGTGATATCGTAATCATCGTACTTCTCTGCAAACAGTTTATTTAAAATTACCCTTCCGTAGGGTTTTAAAAAAATAAAAATGTCCAATGTCCAAAAATAAAATAAAAATTACAAAAATTAAAACCTATTTACAGTTTCTAAAAATAAAATAAAAAAAAATCTTTATATACAAAAATCTTCTTCTTCACTCCTCTTGAATTCTCCTTTTCTTTCCTTCTTTGGCTTAGCTTTTGTTTTCAACACTTTCTTCTCTTTCTTTAGCTTGGCTCCAAATATGAAAACAAACAAGAAATATCAAACGGCGCAAAAAAGAACAAAAAAATAATAAAAATGAAACCTAAAATCAAATCTATAAACAAATCCGTGTCGGCGGCGCCAAAAATTGATGGTATTTTTCAATGATATTGTAGTAAGATGATTCGTTCACTGAGATTTGTTGAGAATTTGTTTTGAGACTTAATAAAGAAAATAATGAAAAATATATATACACAATTTGTCACAAGATGAAGAGATGCTGAGACGCGGGATTCCACTACTTTTCATATTGTTATGGTTCAGTCATTAACTCTAGACAATATAGATCAAACAAAAGAAGTTGTGACTCTAGTTCTTTGCCAAAAATAGATTTCGTAAAATATTATTTGTAAGTTAAAAGCATGACGCATCTAAAGTATTTAGAACTAAGCATGCCGCATCTAACAAAATAACAAATAATTAATAGAAATCATAAAAAAATTAAATCTATGCAAAAAGTCAATAAAAGAATTAATTCATTTACCACAATCATGAAAAGTTGCTTCCTCCGTCGTCCCAGCGATGGGGTCTAGCTCCTCATACTCAAAACACGCTCAAAATAATTTTCCATAGCTCAAAAAGGTGTTTTATTGAAGAAAAGATATAAAGCAGTGTGTTTGTAACAGTTATAATTGTTACAAAACCTACTGTTACAAATGAGTGTTACAAAGTAGCTGTTACAAGAAAACTATAGCTCAAAACTGTCGCAAAACAACAGTCTTATCTGGAAGAAAACGTAACGGTTTTTTCGACACTAGAAAACGACTGCTTTTTGCAGTTTATTGTTCTTCGTGTTCTTCTCTCATGGCAGCAACAACAACTCTCTCCAACTCTAATTCCTGCACTCTGTTCTCACCCCTTACTCTTCATACCTTCTCTATGATCCCCTCACCCTATATATACTCAACAACAACAAAATATCACGCCATAACTCTCACAAATTTTCATTATTTGGGAATATTTTCTTCCCTGTTTTAGCTTCTCACGTGTTTCTACAGCTGCAAAATCTCCTCATTTATCTTCTTCACGGTCCAGAGTGTTGCTAGAGTCATCATACACGAGAAGAACACGCATAAATCTTCCAAAACCCGTGAACTATTCTTATCATGCACGGGCTGCCCTGATTCCTTGTCACGGATTTTCCAGCCAAATTTGATCGAAACAAACACCCATACCATCTCTTTTATGACATATCACAACTACCCATGAAGTTTCAGCCCTTTAGTCCACCTAGAACATCTTCAAATTTCGATCGAAACATTCTCAGAGAGCTGCCACATTTTTCCCGCCAATTTTTAAGTTTCAAATGAAGAAGATGGTGTCCCCTAACCAGATATGGGGTGCGAATAGCAGATGCCTTTTTGGGATGCCCCTTAGTAATTAAGGTGCCCCTTAACCAAATCTAGGCTCCGTATAGCAAGTGTCCTCCGGGGGTGTTCCGAGTGATTTTTCGAGCCGATTTTTCCAACAATATTTATTTTCCAAAAATACCTAAAAATACACAAAACACCATAATAAGGACGAAAACGAGTACCAACAATACGAAACATTGAGGAAAAATTAGACACATAAATGCGTCTATCACCCAGCAGGACACTGCGCACTTGATTCCCTTAGTTGATCTCACCCACAACTAAGAGTTGGTGCAACCCAAAATCACAGACTTATTAATAAGCAAATTTGTCTCACACAGAAAATTCTATCAAAGGATAAATCTTTCTCCCACATAAGAACCCTAGGTTTTTATTCCGTCTTATGATATGAAATCAAGGTGAACAAGAACCAATTGATAAACCGGTCTTATATTCTCGTAGAACAACCTAGATTAATCAATCATCTCACAATAGTCTTACTTGTATAAACAAAAGGACGTCGAGGAATCACAAACAGTGAGACGAAGATGTTTGTGACTTATTTATCTTGCATATCGGAGAACTCTCACGATCTCAAGCCAATCAATAAGATTGTACTCGTACGATAGAAGATGCAAGATCAGATCCCAGAACTACGATAAAAGTAGTATCGGTCTGGCTTCACAATCCCAATGAAGTCTTTAAGTCGTTAACTTCGTTTTAGAGAAGAAAACCAAAGGTTAGAGGAGAATCGACTCAAGCGAGCGCACTAGTATCACACAGACGTGTGGGGATTAGTTTTTCCCAATGCTAGATGTCTCCTTTATATAGTCTTCAAATCAGGGTTTTGCCTTAGGTACAAAGCAATCAATATTCACCGTTAGATGAAAACCTGATTTAGATTCAAGCTAATATTTCTCAACCGTTAGATCGAAAACTTAGCTTGTCACACACACTTGAGATATACGTTTACTGGGTTTGTGAAAACCGTGCCCAAACGTGT
This sequence comes from Papaver somniferum, assembly GCF_003573695.1. Lineage (NCBI taxonomy): Eukaryota > Viridiplantae > Streptophyta > Magnoliopsida > Ranunculales > Papaveraceae > Papaver > Papaver somniferum. The sequence goes on along the minus strand of NC_039358.1, from coordinate 198,049,369 downwards.
ACGTGTATGTTGGTTCAACATAGTAACCCAAAAGGTTAACCATATGAGAATTTCATATTAACCTTGTTCTTCTTCACCATAGCTAGTTTAATTGACTCAAATGAACTAGTTAGAGAGTTGTTCAATTTCTATGAGATCTTATGTAACTACACAAGACACAATTGAAACAAAGATGATTCAATTCGATTGAACCAGATCATGAACTCTATAGACACAGTTTGCATACTGCATTCCTTAGTAATTTAAGTTTCATGTTCAGAGCACATATTTAGATCATAACCCACTCAAGTTCGCAAACAAGTTCGCAGACTTAAGGCAATCGGCAGAGTTTTCCAAACTCAGCAGAAAATCTTGGCAAAGAGACTTCCCCCAGTTCGCGGACTAGGTTCGCGGACTTGTACATCACGAACGAATTTGGAATCCTAGCGGAAATTATCGGTACAAGAACTTCCGACAGTTCGCGGACTTGGAAAAGCCAATTCCTCCGGTTTCTCTCAATCAACAAAGTTCGGAATCTTCGGATTAAGGAATAGGACTTATGAACATATATGTTACCACATAATGCTTATATCCATCATTGGTTATATAGACCTAAACTCTCATTCCAACCATTGAAACATTCTTAGAGGACGTTATATAGTTGCTACACTATTTCTCGTCAAAGCGATTTTCAAAGTGATTGAAACATTATGACTTTCGTCACTAGGTGAAGATAAACCTGATCAAAGCGAAATGCTTTAGCAACACATGATTTCGAGATATAGATAAGTAGAGTATACTCAGCTCGAAATATCAAATGTGTATGATCCAGTCTATATAGCATACGACTTTTGTGTCATAAGAAGTAGGAGATAGAATAGATAGACTTTGAGTGATAGATAAGTTCAAGTCTCCACATACCTTTTTGTTGATGAAGTTCCACGGTTCCTTGAGCTCAACTACACTTTTCTACCCTAGTCCGAGACTTATCTATGTAGACTAGAAATCAAGACTCATAGTTTTGATCACTAACATTGACAAACATGATTGATATAGCAACGCATGCGAGGTCGACCGAGCTATGCTCTACAGTTTCCAAACTCTATAAGTTGAAAATATTTGAGGGACGTCCATCTTGGTCACAGTGGTCGGCCACCTTGGTGATTTTAGATGGCCATCATTTTATTAGTTTTTATTCTTCTATATTAATGTTTTCAATAGGTTCCCACCTTGGGAATATGACCGACCCTAATGGATAAAGGGGCAACGGAAGAATAAAATTCAACCAAATAAATGATTTCTTCTCACCATTTTCTAGAGAATTTAAATATGGAGTCAACGCGAAAAAATTGAGGTAATTCGGAGGCCGTTCGGAGAAGTTATCAACAAAACGGGTTAATCGTTCATGATGATGTTTTTTGTTGGTTGTTGGCCTGGGTGAGTTGGAAAGTATAGCTGAATTTTTTTTTAATAAATCAAGGAAACTTTTTCCCATACGTTTCCAAACTCTATAAGTTGAAAATATTTGAGGGACGTTCATCTTGGTCATAGTGGTCAGCCACAGTGAACGACTATTTTGGCGTAGTGGCCGGCCACCTTGGTGATTTTGGATGACCATCACTTTATTAGTTATTATTCTTGTATATTAATGTTCCCAATAGGTTTCCAAATTTCATAAGTAGAGAGTACTTGAAGGAGACCATCTTTGTCATAGTGGACGACCACTTTGGCATAGTGTCGAAGTGGCCGACTACCTTGGGAATATGACCGGCCGTAAAGGATAAAGAGACAATGAAAGAATAAAAGTGAACCAAATAAATGATTTATTCTCACCATTTTGTAGAGAATTTAAATATGGAGTCAAAAGCGAAAAGATTGAGGTCATCTGAGGACGTCAGGAGCAGTCATGAGGAAAGCGGGTTAATCATCCATGATGGGGTTTTTTGTTGGTTGTTTTCCTGAGCGAATAGGAACATAGAACTGCAGTATTTTTTAATAAATCAAGGAAAATTTTTCCAATACGTTTCAAAATTCAATAAGTAGAGAATATTTGAGGGATGTCCATCTTGGTCATAGTGGCCGGCCACCTTGGTGGTTGTGGATGACCATGTTTTATTAGTTATTATTCTTGTATATTAATGTTTTCAATAGGTTTCCAAACTTTATAAGTAGATAATACTTGAAGGAGACCATCTTGGTTATAGTGGCCAGCCACTTAAGCATAGTGCCGAAGTGGACGGACACATTAGGAATATGACCGACCCTAATGGATAACGGGACAATGAAAGAACAAAAGTTAACCAAATAAATGATTTGTTCTCACCATTTTGTTGAGAATTTAAATATGGAGTCAACACGAAAAGATTGAGGTCATTTTGAGGCCCTCCAGAACAGTCATGTGTAAAACGGGTTAATCATCCATGATGGTTCTTTTTTTTGTTGGTGTTGGCCTGGGAGAATAGGAACATAAAGCTGCAATATTGTTTAGTAAATCAAGGAAACTTTTTCCAATAAGTTTCCAAACTCTATAAGTAGAGAATATTTGAGGGACGTCCATCTTGGTCATAGTGGCCGGCCACTTTGGCATAGTAATCGACCATTTTGGCATAGTGGACGGCCACCTTGGTGATTGTGGAAGGCCATGTTTTTATTAGTTATTATTCTTGTATATAAATGTTTTCAATAAGTTTCTGAATTTTATAAGTACTTTGCGACTAACATTTGATATTTTGGAAATCTGATTCTCGCAATAATTTAGAGTCGAATCAATTTTAAAATTACATGATATAAATTAATTTTGAACCACATAATTATTGATGAATGGTAGAATCCTAGCCCCAGCCTCTCCACAATTTTCACAACACTTTTTTTTATATTTGCTATATTTTTAGTTTTAAAATTAAGTCTAAAATCTTCTTTCACAAGTCTTTGAACGAATCACATACGACAACACAATTGAAATCACATCATAGATACTACCAATAACAGATGGAGGGTAGCCTGACAGTCTCCTAACTTGAGATTGGTGCACTGGTTGAAAGTTTTAAGATGACTAAAAAATGAAGGATAGCCTGACCGCCTCCTAACTCTAGGATAGCCTGACCGTCAGACGATCAGGTTTTGGGAAGATACTTGGAGTAGGGGGAACCATTAATGCAGCATTCCCTCACATTTACTCCATTACTTCTATCTAAAAAATGGACAGTGAAAGATCGTGCAGCGACGTTATTGAATGGAGGTGCGTGGAACTTAGGCCTGGATAGAAGACTTTCACAAGTTCAAATTGATGAAGTCTCTACTTTGCACGGGGATGATAGAAAACTTAATGACATGCCCTGATCAAGACTTTTTATCCTGGTCTATAGACCAAAAAGGAGTGTTTTACTCTTAGTTTGCGAAGGAGCATTTGATGGAGACTAAAAACTTGAGCATTTAGTTAAGGGCTTGGACCCACAAAGTGGGTTTCTTTGTGTGGCAGGTTTATCATAAAAAACTAGCTACCATGGATATCCTTTACAAGAAAGGTAAACGTTTGCTTAATGGTTGTTTGTTGTGCCGTCATGATAGAGTGGCCACATCCCATCTTCTTTTCCATTGTCCATTTGCTTATTCAGTTTGGCAACATTTTATGTCGAGTGCTAAAATGGATTGGGTGACACCTAATTGCGTTGACTTTCTCATCAAGGGTTGGAGAGTGACTTACCTATGCACGACTGGAAAATGTCTTTGACATGTGCTGTCGGCAGCTATTTGTTGATGTATTTGGAATTGTTTATGACATCGTTTTCAACAACGGGACGTCAAGCTTCACGACTCTCATATAAGATGTAAAAACTCAAGATTTCTTTTGGTGTAAAAATCTAGAATCTGTAAAAGGGGTTTGTCTTGATCAAACCATTGCTAACTGGGATCTTTTCTTTTTTATAACGTAATTTTCTGTTTTTTCTTTCTGTATTTGGGTCTCATTCTAAAATGTTTTAAGTTTTTTGGGATCAAGTGAGGTTGAGCTTGTTCTTCCTCTCCCTTTGGGTTGTTTGCGTTGGTTGTTTCCTGCTAACTCTTTGTAAGCTTTTTCAATATATTTCTTTTGCCGAGTAAAAATAATAAAAAGACAAATGGAGGATAGCTACTACCGGCAACAAATTAAGGAAGGAAGTCATTAATTTGCAAGGATTTCATCTTAGTGGTGGTGGGTGTCACAAAACTAGCCAAAATTTGATACGAAATGTAGACATGTTCTAGTCCCCCACCAGTAATAATCATATCACCGATCACTTCTGCAAGCATGTGAGTCATGTCCCATCCACCAACACTCATCTGTTAATAATAGCACCTGTGGTTGTGATTGTGTACCCAGTAGTTTTGGGTCAGATTACGCAATAATTTGGTGGGAAATGAACGGAACGAAATGAACCACAAAACCCCTGAGCTACTGACACTCATCTCATCTGTTAATAATGCAAGCGGAGATGTCACGTTTGTATTCTTGATAATTATGCACATATAACCTCCTCGTTGAAACGCATATATGACATTTTGAAAGGGAGTGATCAACTAATTTAAAAAATTGTATAAATGAACAATAATCTAATTACCGTGCCGAATATCTCCATATTTGGGACGTTGAAATAAAACTTTTCATTAATTACGATGAGAATTTAGTAGTATCTCTGTTTTAGAACTTTTCCAATAGAATGTATGTGAAGATAAATGTCTAAGTCCACAAAGGATAGACATTCATTTTGGTTTTTCTATTTTTCACACATGTTTTTCCTAATTCCCATCCCCTTTGTAATTTCTAAAATCAACTTACTCTTCAATTCCGACTTTTCCTATTTACCATTCTAAAAATCAAACAAAACCTAACTATGACCATTACCTTCTTAGTTGTCCCCTTCGCTATTAACCGTCTCTTTTTCCTACCATAAAAAACCATTAGAAACCCTAGATTTGATATTTGATTATTGTACATAACCAAATTAATTGGTGGTCATTTTCAAAAAATCATCATAAGCAGCGGCAGTCTCAACTCATGAGCTTGATCACTGATCATCCATTGACATACTATTGTTACACATTAACCTAGCTAGTCATATCAATTATAGGCGGTGCATCAACAGTACTTCCTTCTGATAACTTTGTATGTTTAACAATTAATTCCTTGTTCCAACCAATAATATACGATTTAATGTTTGGTACTACAAATTCTGCTTTTTCTCGGGTCTTAAAGTATATGCACTTTGGAACGATACAGTCATATATAAATACGATCCCCACATTCAAAGGTCTAGTGTTTACTTTTGCTTTAATTTTGCTTTTGATGTAACATCAGAATTTAAAAGAAAAAATAAAAGATGGTGGAGGGTGGTGGAGATGGAGTACTAAATGGGGTGGTGGATGGATGGAGATGGGACAGAGAAGAAGAAGTGGGTTGGAGTTAGTTTGTATGGACGGTATGGTTTATGGGTGTAAATAAAATGTCAAGATCGTATTTAGGATATTTAGAGCATCTCCAAATTTTTTTTTTTTTTTTGATACACAGGAAAAATAAAGAGCAAAAAAACTAAAGATCATAGAGATCGACTTGAAGACAAGTCGAGATATAAGAGGGGGTTGGAAGAGAACCACCACATATTAGATTAGATTGATGGTTTAAAGCATACTTAGCTAGAGTATGGGCAACGATATTCCCATCTCTTTTGTTGAAGACGAATTTAACCGCATACAGTTTTCTGGTCTTGGCTCTGATCTGAAAAATTAGCTCGTGTAATCTCCAGGGGATATGAGTATTTTCTCCCGTCAAAATCTTGATCACTATTTCAGCATCACTCTCAATTATCACCCTCTGCAACTTGGCAATCTCTGCAAACTCAGTTGCCAGCAGGACAACCCTAGTTTCAGCTTCGGCAGGACTCAACACAAGATGCGAGTTTGTTCCACAACCTTTAAAGTTAACAACTGAGTCTCTAGCCACAACAGCCCAACCAGCCTTGTGATCATCATACGCGGCATCCACATTTAGTTTGATCCAATTATCTTTAGCTGGCCTCCACTTATCAGCAGTTTTCCCGGTAAGGGTAATAACCTTCAGCTCTTCCTCTGACAGTACTGGAATGGAGTAGTGAGAACAGAAGACAGCTTCTTTAATTATACTCTGAATGTAGTTGTTTTTGCCACTGCAAACTTTATCGTTTCTGTTTTTCCATAAAGCCCACAACACACAACTTCCCATTATGAAAACTTCATAGTTCCCTTTCTCCATAAGCCACCCTGCAATGATTTGTTTACAACTCATGTGACGATATATTTCGGTTCTGCAACCTAGTGGGGATCCAAAGAAAGTGGTAGCAGCCACTGGGCAGTGAAAGAATAAATGTTCCAGATCTTCAGTGGCAGTACAACACAACCTGCAATCTTGATTGATACCCTTAATATGCTTCCCGAGGTTCTTAAAAATATCCAACCCCTCATGAATAACTCTCCAAATGAACGTAAGAATTTTGGGAGATAGGTCTTTTATGTTCCACATAGTTTTCCACGGGAAGTTATCAGTATGAGCATTAGAAGTACTAGGTTGATTCTCTTTGAGAGTTTTTATGAATGATTTACACGAGAACGTACCATTCGGATGGGGAGTCCAGAGCAATTGATATTTTACATCTTCCTCGGCTTCAGGTAAGTAAGTATTTAGGATCTGAGTAGCCAAAACGTCCTGAAACAGCTGACGAATCACTTCTTCATTCCATTTGGTTGGTCTCTGCAGAATTAGATCTGAAACTGTACTTATATTTTCCAGAGAAATATGCTCTTTCAATAGGGCCCTGCGATTTGGAGAGTTTCTGAGCCATGGATCTTAGTTACATGGATGCTTTCACATTTTCCAATACTCCAAATACAATTGTCTTTTATGTCATCTCTGCAATCGATAATTGCTCTCCAAGTAGAGGAGATTCTTGAGTTAGCAGTAGCGTCCCAGAATGATTTTTCCCTGAAGTACTTTCCTTTCATTATAGCGCTCCAATCACTATGCTGATCTTGGATTAGTCTCCACACTAGCTTGGCAATTTGAGCTCTGTTAAGATGAGTTAGAGATCTTATCCCTAAGCCTCCATACTCCTTGTCATCATGGAATTTGTTCCAGTTTATAAAATGAGTCTTCCTGGTGCTGTGATTATGCCCCCACCAAAAGTTTCTGATAATTCTATCCAGTTTCGAAATCACAGTCTTTGGAAGTAAAGAAGTGGCCATATAATATGGTGGAATCAGACTCAACACATGTTTTATCAGCACTGTCCTCCCTGCATGGTTGAGGTGGATTCATTTCCATCCGACAAGTTTACTAATAAATTTTTCATCAAGGAAGTCAAAGGATTTTACTTGGTGAGCAGATTTTAGAAGTTGGAAGCCCAGATATTGTCATTACTCTGCATTTGGTTCACTCCCATATTAGTGGCAACTCCGTATCTTCTTTCGAGTTTAACACCTTTGCTGAAATGGATCGACGATTTCTCAAGATTTTCTTGCTGGCCATACCATCTTGCATAGATGAATAGGATATCTTTTAGACTTTGGACTGTTCTGTTATCAAGAGTACCGAAGAAGAATAATTCGTATGCGAACATGAGGTGGGTAATAGATGGAGCCCACCTACTGACTCTATACCCGTTGTAGATGCAGTTCGTCTCCATTTTTCTTATCATCCACGATAAGCCCCGAGCACAACGACTAAAGAGGTAAGGTGAGAGAGGGCATCCCTGTCTTAGCCCTTTCCCACTAGAAAAGTGCCCCTTCGGTGAGCCATTTACAATAATTGAAAAAATAGCCGTGGTTACACAGTTCATAATAAGGTTGTAAGTATCACCAACAATGCCGTACGCTCTAAGGCATTGACCAAGGAAGCTCCAAGAAACTCTGTCATAGGCTTTGCTGGTATCTATTTTGAGCGCAAAAGCACCTAAGACAGAGTTGGACTGATTCATAGAGTGAATTAGTTCCTTGGCAGTTAAAATATTATCGAGAATTAACCTACCTGGCACAAATGCCGACTGAGCCTTATCAACTAGATTATCTAGCATAGGTTTAAGTCTTTGACCTATAATCTTGACCACTATCTTATAAAGGATATTACACAAGGCAATGGGTATGTACTCAATGGGTCTCGACGGATTTTTAACTTTGGGGATAAGCACAAGGTTTGTATGATTCAGGCCACTAGGTAATTTAGAGGAGGCAAAGCAATGTTTAACAAGAGATGTTACCTCATTGCCAACTTTGTCCCAGCATTTTTTTGTAGAAGATAGGAGGCATGCCGTCAGTTCCAGGGGATTTGAGTGATCCCATACTCTTAAGAACTCTCCACACTTCGTCTTGAGTTGGAATTGCATTTAAAGTTTTGTTCTCATTATCAGTAATCTTATGATCGGAACTGAAGTTGACAGCTACCAGATTGTCTTGATGATCTTTTTTGAAGTTGCTGGAGAAGTGATGGATAAGCATCTTTGAAATGTTGTCATGGCCCGACACCCAGGTGTTGTTGTTGTTCTGTAGATCTTCAATAGAGTTCTTCCGTCTCCGATGCTTGACAGACATGTGAAAAATTTGAGTGTTTCTGTCCGCATTTGGAATCCATGTGCTCTTGTTTCTTTGCTGCCAGAATTTCCTTTCGACTTCCATCAGCTCCTTTATTTTCTTCTTTAAGTTGTCTTCATCATTTCTAATGTCTCTGGAGTGAGCTAGCTTCTGTAACTCAAGGAGTTCCTTTTTAGCTTCCTCTACGGCTCTAATAACATTTCCGAAGGTTTTCTTACCCCAAGCAGTTAGACTATTTCCAGTCTCCTTGATCTTTTCCAAAGTATTACCAGAGGTATTGTCCCGAACTTTGTGAACTTCGTCTTGAAATTCTGTATGATCCGTCCAGAAATATTCGAATTTATTTCCTGGTTTCCTTCTTTTACATATCCTGTGCAAGTTGAGGTAAATTGGAGAGTGATCACTGCCAAGTCTTGGCAGATGGAAAATCGCCGCTTCAGGGAAACTCAGCCACCAGTTAGAGGAGCATAGAACTCTGTCGAGTCTGGCATAGATAGGTGTCGACATTACAACACTATTTGTCCAAGTGAAAGCAGGTCCACAATACCCCATATCAATTAGACCTTTATCTTGGATCATTCTGTTGAATTCTTTGTTGTGATTGTTTATGTCGAATCTGCCACCACTCTTTTCCTTCATGGACTTAATAGAATTGAGATCACCCATGATGCAGTAAGGATTAGATAGATTATCAATATATTCAGAGAAGGATGACCAAAATCTGTTTCTGTCATTCCTGTTTGGGGGGCCATAAACACATAATAAATCCCAAGGTAGGTGCCATAATCTGGCTGATTTGACAATGTATTAAGTTGATGCTACTCTTGATGTTATTTATCTTAACAGAATCATGCCACAGAAGGATCAGACCACCTTTACTACCCACAGAAGGAACAACATAGTGCTGACTAAAATTTAACTTAGCAATTAGATTACTAGCTTTATTGTTATCTAGTTTAGTTTCAGACAAGAAAGCAATCCTAGGGTTACATGCTTTCAGGAAGGAATTTAGATGGAGAATTGTCGAGGGATTCCCTAACCCTTGACAATTCCAGGAGTAGATTAACATCGAGCTTGTGACTGATTTTGGGCAGCCACCACACCCATATTTTCGAAATTGATCATCGACAATTTAGTTTTAGATGAAGGGTTCACCTGATCAATGTCCATTGGTGAAGAATTACGTTTCTTTCTTGCAGATTTTACCTCTTCATCTTCTTTTTCCTGCAGAGCAATTTCTTTTCTCGATCGAGCATGTCTTTTCCACTGACCTTGCTTCTTCTTCCTTGCTTCCTTTCTCTCCTCATTGTTTGAAATGTTTTGACTATCATCACTTTCAGTTTCATTTATGTAATTTGGGAAAATTTGAATATCCGCTTTAGGGTTTATCTCTTGCAGAGTAGAGATGTTTAGAAGGGATGTTAGATCCTCATTTATATTAAATTCAGCTCCAACAATGGGTCCTATTAAATAGGAAGGATGTTAAAATAAATAGGAAGGTCTTCGACAAAATCTTATTAAGACCTTGGGAATGACCTCCACGTCATCTTTTTAATCATATTTTAAGATTTTACTTTTAAATATTTTTTTCTGAACTAATAGGAAAGAGGAAATCAATTTTATCATTATCCAGAAAACCAAAGCCTGAAAATAAGATCCCCACTGTTGGAGATAGTCCATGAGAAAAGCATTGTTATTTTTGCCACATACATATGATCCCATAAATAAGGATCTAAATAAAAACTCCACATAGGATTTTTAGCACCCTCTGTTGGAGATGCTCTTAAGAATTTATTAGGATGGTACTTAGGATAATTGAGGCTAGGATTCAGTGGGGATGGGAATTAGGAAATATAGGGGTAGGAAATAGGGAAAACCTTCATTTTCCTTCAAAATTTTTCTCCAATCCCAACTTCTTAAATCAATGTGAAAATTTTTCTCCAATCTCAACTTCTTCAAAAATTTTGTTAGACATTGTCTAGGTGAATGTCTAAAACTAGACATTCACCTTGACAATGTCTAGCTATCCTAGTAAGCTTTTGCTTACCTAAATTAATTCCAATATATTAAATACCCATTTTTAGTTCTAATAAAATTTAAAAATTACGAAAAAATAAAATTTACATTTAATACGTAAAAAATCACAAACAACACCATTGGAGAAGAACTATGTTTCCTCCCTAAACTTTAAGGAAAAAACAGAATAAATATGTCTTATTTATATTGCCACCTAGGAAAACACACAACCGCCAATGGAGAAGCCCTTAGCTTATTTACATTATACCATCCACAATATCAAATGCTAAAGAGCTAAATTTATGTTCAATACATAGTCGATTTTGGGCCTTTTGGCTTTAGCTAGCCATGCATTTAGAGGTGTAAATTGGACTGTGCCAACATGAGCATAGCCCAGCATAACACGCTAAAAGTAAAGCACATTCCAGCCCAGCCAGCACGTGACTTAGCCCATGATGGCACATCACGTTAGTTTCATGGGACGAGCTTTGCTAGACTAATCAGCACAGTAGCTCTGCACAACACGCGACACGGATAAGCACGTCGCATGGCACAACACAACACGTTAAGAAAGCACGTTATAATATGTATAAAATACTATACAACATATGGCACAATAATCAAATTTTGTGTATATTTCACAGGAGCCTTTGTTCTAACCAATTATTGAAATTTTATTATCGTTATGTTGACTTATTTTCTTAACAACACATACAATACCTAAATATTTGGAAAATATTTGTATTGGAAAACATAAAATAAATGTGCTCGGCTCAACACAGCACGACGCATCACGGTTATTTTCTGGCACATCATAACACATCATAACACGCCTTTTAACAAGACACAACAATGACATTAATTTCTTAATCTCCGGCACAGTACATCACGGCACACAACACACCAAACACGTGATTCCGTGGGCTGGGCTCTACTGGGTCGACACTTTTTACACCTCTATGTGTACTGCTCATAGGGTTTCAAACGAGCTTGGAGCAGGGAATGGGAAAGCTGCAAAATTTGCTTCCAAAGTTTCAGCAATAACATCTTTGATAATAGGGATTTTTTTTTCCACCATGATACTGATTTTTCATGAGAAGTTAGCAATCATTTTCACCTCGAGTGACATCGTTCTCCAAGCAGTTGATAACCTTGCACTCCTCCTATCCTTTACCATTCTCCTCAATAGCATTCAACCTGTTCTCTCAGGTATCACTTCAATTCGATGCCGCCTCTAGGAACGAATTGAACATACATTTGGTAATATTAGTTAATGTTGTTACGTCGATTTATTAGGGGTAGCAGTTGGCTCAGGATGGCAAGCCTCGGTAGCTTACATTAACATCAGCTGTTATTATATCATCTGTCTTCCACTTGGAGCTGCTCTTGGATGGGGTTTCCATCTTGGTGTTCGGGTAGGTATACTTGCTCATACTACTCCAGGGAATGTTATTACATATCCCTTTTTTTTAGGTTAGAATTTACATTTTTCTTCTTATGACATATATTCGGAAACTTACAGGGCATCTGGAGTGGGATGATAGGTGGTACCGCTATTCAAACGTTGATATTGATCTTAATTACCATTAGATGTGATTGGGACATGCAGGCTCAAAAGGCAAGTTTGCGGATGAATATATTGTCAAATCCGTCGGGAAAACCATAATAAAAACGATATTGTTGTTGATTGAGACAAACTGGACCACCTCATTGAAAGCATTGTTGGAGTTGATTGAGGTCCCATATCTCTAATTTTTATTAGAATCACACATCATTGTAATAGTAATAAATAGCATCATCATTACATAAAGGATTTGTGGGTCTTTTGCCTTCTTTGCAATTGCACCACATGCATTTTCTTGGTCTCATAATCTTGTTGGGCCAAAGAAATACTCCTTGAATAATGTTAAGTTCATAAAAAAAAAATTGGAATTTACACGATCAACCTTATTCCATTTGTATCTGCCTTTATAATGAGAAATATCTCCAACATCAACCAATCCCCAAGAAACCACTCTCATCCAATTCACCTCCAGTCTGGAATGAATATAACTGGCCTCCCTCGTACCCTTCTTCCAACAACTCATTTTTCATCAAAATGGAAATGGTTCGGCGATCCCTATCCAAGCTAACTGGATACCACAATTTGACCATCTTGATCCTTCTATTTGCGACCGTATCTAATTAGTCGTTGATATCATTGACCGTATCACTCGCAACTGGAGATACGACCAGCTAAGTAACCTTCCTTCCGCAGCATTCCAATATTTCATAAACATCCACCTTCCCATGGACAACACCTCAGATAGAATCATATGGTTACATTCAAAATACGGAAAATAAACCATCACCACTGGATACAAATGTTTAACACAATTGGATAATCATTCCCACCTCAATCCCCTTCCAACCATTAAGTTTTTGTGGACATTAATGTGTCCACCAAAAATTCAGCTTTTTTGTGGAAAACTATTAATGAAGGTCTACCGACCTATTTTATCCTTTATCGCATCAATATCACCAATTCCAACCTTTGCCCCCGCTGCAATGTTGATTTGGAATTAACTTACCACATTCTCATTCACTGTTGCAGTTTCTACCTGGCACAACCTACCCTCTAGCCTTTCAACCGAACAAACCACCACCCAGAACCCTCCATTTTCCCTAAATTCCTAAACAACCAATTCTTGGATCCTGCAGAAAAATGCCTCTAAAGCTTCCATTACAACGTTTTGTTTTCTTTTTTGGTCGTTCTGGACAACCAGAAATGAGCTCATTTTCAGACAGATCTATACAACGCCCGAAGACATTCTGAAGAAAGTTTTAAGTCAATAAAAATAATTTGAGTGGGATAAGTCAAAAAACCCGCTATTAGTCCCTGGAAATAACCTACCAGCAATCCAACAAGCGACATTCGATCTACAAAAACTACACCGGTAAGTTGGTCTATTCTAGATAAAGACTGGATAAAATCAACAATGACAGATCTCTTAGAGGTCACCCAAGATAGGAAGGAATAGGCTTCATTTGCAGGGATTCATAGGCCAGAACTGTGATGGCCCTAGTACAACCGTTGGGAATAACCACTACACTATCAGCCGAGACTTTGGCCACTCTAATAGCAACCAGAATTACAACAGAAAGACAATGACCAAAAGTCCTATTTGAAATGGACTCTGAAAATCTAATGTGCTCCATATATCATCCATGGAACCTCTGTGGTATATTTCAGGAATGATTGCTTAAATTAGGCAGAGAATGCAATAAATTCCGCACTGCGATATACAACACAACTGTAGAGAAGGAAACCTACCAGCAGGTGGATTATCAAACTTCACATTAAATGGAAGCCAGTTGGGAGACATCTCGAAAACAATCTGGGCCAAGGCAATCTCATATTTCCCCAACCAGAATCTTCGAAATGATTCGTAATTTAACTTCAGTAGAGATAGTTAAAACAACAGAGTTTTTAGGTGCTTGGATACCCTACTCTACCTAAACAAACCCTGGATGCTAAATATGAGACAAAGGTTATAAAGCCTAAAGACTGTGCTGAAGTTTGGATGTTTCATATTTTCCATACCTGGTTAGTTGTTTACAAACTTGGTTTTGGTGTTATTAGAGCTGCTGTTATGTTAAATGTCTCATGGTGGATTATAGTTTTGGCATGGCTTTCTTATACTGTTAGTGGTGGTTTCCCTGAAACTTAGAATGATTTTTCTATGGAAGCGTTTTCAAACTCCACATGACTTCCGGTTTCATGCTAAGGTATAGTGTATCTCTCTCCATGACTCTTTAATCCGACAATTGAAGATTTTTCTTGTTGAATATTTTGTTGTGGCTAAATTTGATGGTTTCTACAGTAGCGGTCTCGGCTCTTACAGTCTGGCGTGTATTCTTCATATACCTTATTTCTGATTAGGATCTGAGGTCAACCTACTGGAATCATATTTTGTTATGTAAATATGGTATTTGAAATTAATGGTTCACAATATGAGCATAAATGAATGGGAGATGATGATTTCACTTGCTTTCTGCGCTGCAACTAGGTAATTAACCATTTTAAATCTGATGAATTAGCTTATGCTAATTTGTGTCTCATGCTTCTAAATTTATGTCTTATGCATCAGAGTAAGGGTTGCGAACGAGCTTGGAGCAGGGAATAGAAAAGATGCAAAATTTTCTTGGGAAGTTTCAGCGGTAACATCATCGATAATAGGGACTTTTTCATTCTATTTTTTGATAATGTTTTTTCAAGAGAACTTAGCAATCATTTTCACCTCTGGTGACATTGTCTTGAAAGTGGTCGATAACCTTGCAGTCTTCTTGTCCATTACCATTCTGCTCAATAACATTCAACATGTTCTCTTGGTACACTTAAGTTCAATCCTATGTTCCCTCTACGGGAAAAATTCAGCATAAAGTTGCTAATATTAGTTAACGTTGTTACGTCGCGTTAACATGGGTAGTTGTTGGCTCGGAAAGGCAAACCTCAGTAGCTTATTGTTCGTACACTCATAAAATTATGCACGTACGGGGAGCACAAGTGTCGCGTAACTAATTGGTTTACTAAAGAATTCCAACTGGTCTTATTAAGGGAGCCCAGTGATTTATTAAAGAAACCAATTCTGGCTTATTGAGGAAGCCCAACCAGACTTATTAAAGAAGCCCGATGATTTATTAAAGAAACCAATTCTGAATTATTAGACTTATTAAAAAAACCCCGTTGTTTATTAAAAAAACCATCTTTGACTTATTATGGAACCCAATTGGGCTTATTGTGGAGGCCTAATGGTTTTTATGGAAACCGGTTTAAGATAATTACAAATCTCTAAAGGAGTCGTGTAAAAAAATCGTGTTTTTCCAATGAGAAGTGGGAACAAATGGTACACAAGATTTCAGGCACAAGCAGCAAAAAAAAAAAAAGAAAAAGAGTTAGGGTTGAAGAAGCCATTGTGAAAGTTAAAAAACCGTTGTGAAGGTTGAAGAAACCATTGCGTCTGTTAAAAAAAAACCGTTACAGGAGTTGAAGAAACCGTTACGTGAGTTGAAGAAACCGTTGCGAGATAGTTGAAGAATCTGTTGTGTATACAGTAATAGAAGGTGTTTTAGATCTTTCCTGAAACAACAACAATTAATCAAACGTTACATCTTTTTCCAGAAACGACAACTGTTAACATGCGTTACATAATTCTTTAAAACAGGTACACTTTTCCTGTTGCAAAGTCACTCCCACAGAAAACATCAAAACAAAATATAAAAAAAAAAGCATATCCACATGGAAGGAATAGTGATGTACCTGGTGCCTCCTCTCATGCAAGAAAAATCAACGTATTTCATAAGTCTAACAATAGGGGAAATCCTTTTCAATATCATTGCAAGTAATGGGGACGACAAGGGTTCAAGAACCTACCAACGCCTAGGGAGTTAAGTCCTCGCCAATTTTTATGTTATAAATCACGGTTACAGTTAGAATTGGGAACACTTTTTGCATGGAGTTATTAAGGAAATACTTGCAATGTTTTTCTGAGAAAGAGAAAAACATAAACAAAGTATTTAGATAAAAGTACTTCAAGAATAAGAAATGAGCGAGAAGAAAGAAAATGTATCTCAAAAATCTAGAGACAGTCAACCTGTAGACAAGAGATTTTCGTACATATATGTTCGTATACACAAGGGCTCTCATACATTGTTCGTACACTCAAGGAAAATTGTATGGTCCAAGGACCCACCATAAAAAGTCTGTATAACGAGTTTGGTGCCATCAGAAATTCCGGTTTAAGTCTCAAGCACACGACATAGCCATGATAGTGAGAGCTACTTTCCCATAATTAACTATGCAGGATTGCGGGTATCTTTCATGTTTGGAGACAAGAAAAATGTCACATTTCTAACCTATCAGCAAGTTCAGGATTAAGAGGGGGTTATGTTCATACCCTAATAAAATGAACACGCACGGGGAGTACAAGTGTCATAAGTAATTGGTTTAAGAAACCAACACTGGCTTATTAAAGAATCTCAACTAGACTTATTAACAAATCCCAATGGTTTACTAAAGAAACCTATTCCGACTTCTTGAGGAAGCCCAACCGGACTTATTAAGGAATCTCGATGGTTTATTAATATACAAATTCAGGCTTATTGAGAAAGCTCAACTAGACTTATTAAGGGAAGCCGGTGGTGGGTTATTAAAGAAACCAATTCTGACTTATTAGACTTATTAAGGAAGCCCGGTGTTTTATTAAAAAAGTCGGCTATGACTTATCATGGAAGCCCAATTGGGCTTATTTTGGAGTCAATGGTTTATTATGGAAACCAGTTTAAGACACTACGCCATTTTTGGGGATTAGCAACCTGTTGTTGCAAAGGGACTTGCAATAGCTGGGACTTGCAACAACAGGCAGTTGTTGCAAATGTGGCGTTGAATTTCTTTTACAACAGCTCTTAAGCCATTGCGAAATATTTTCGCAACGATTTTCGGTTCATCCAACTGTATTTTCCTTGACTTTGCAACGAGTTGTTGCGGATAGGTTTAGCAATCTTATGTTGTTGCTATATTCTTGTTGCAACAACTACAAGTTGTTGCGAAACCGAAAGTTCGCAATAGTTGTGTAGATGTCGCAAAATTTAGAACCAATAAAAACTTAGAACGACTATGCTTAGCCGGACCGGATTTTGTTATTGTGGTTCTAAATTTAGCAACCGCTGTTAGCCGTTGCTAATTTTTGCAATAAAAAAAAATCAAGTCAACCGGTAGTTGACCTAGTCAAGAGTTCCCTGCAACATTTCCAGGCCATATTCAGGCCAAAACACAAAATGTACAAATAATACAACTGAGATATCTCACATTGAGTGCGCATTGACCAAATAATTCTTCCATTTGACAATATATTAAGGCCAGATGTTCAGGAAAGTTTCAGGTGAAACATACAATCAATACCCAATTAAGTTCATTTTCTAAATTATAATGGGAAAAGATAGATAACTTTCTGGCGACATTTCTTAAGTTTCTAAAGAATGATACGAACAACCAAAAGATAGAAGTTTCAGATATGAGTTCAAATTCTAGAGAATGACAGGGGTGATTAAAACTAAGCTAGCATATGAGTTCAGTAAACACATATTTGTCAGCAGGGAGCATGAACGACAGGAGTATGAATAGAATCACTTCACCGCATTATCGGTTCTGCATCAAAAGAGTACTTACTTAATACTGCTGCATTATCACCATCTTTCCAGCACTGAATGACATGAGTATGAATAGAATCACTCCACTGCATTATCAGTTCTGCATCAAAAGAGTTCTTACTTAATACTGCTGCGTTATCACCATCTTTCCAGCACGTCCTGTTCTACCAAACATATGAACAAAGATCTCCCAAGTGTTAGGAAGCTCGTAATGTATAGCCTGTATACAAAGATGATATTATTAAACAAAACAATGAAGATAAATGACTGGTGAATCACAAGGGGTTCAAAATTATAGACTAAAGCTGATAGTAAAGCATTCAATGAAATTATGCTAGCATGCATGAGACATATGTTGGAAAGAATGCAACCCATAAACACCCAACACCGAAGACTAGTGGCCAACGCAGGATGGACACATCTAAAATCCAGATAACCATAAATCCTAACTTCAAAAGAAAGACAACAGTTATTGTTTGATATGGAAGGTAAGTTGAAACATCTAATTCTTTAGGTTACTTAAACAGATCGAAAGGTCAGAATCAGACATGGAAGACATCATAAGTGGTTTGAAAGTCATCTCGTTCATAATGCACACTATATTGAAGATGCAAGAAAGAAAAGAAATGAGCTTTGAAATTGTTAATACCTTAGTATCCAGGAACGTGAAGAGACATAACGAATCTCAGTGAGAACCGCGAATTTGCATTCCTCAGTGAAAATGGTGATGGGAACGCGCTCTTGACAAGAAAGAAACGCGCTCCTATCGTCGGAGGAACGTTTCTCTTTAATACCCACAATTTCCAACTGTAATATCTTATTGAAGAATACCTAATATATCTAGCTATATATCCTGCTAACTGAATATTCTTATATCTTCACATCTTTATCTACTATATCATATATCTTCCTATATATTCTAGGTTAACCTAAATATAAGCCTGTAACGTTTGCATTACCTTTCTACCTAGTTTTATTTTTTATTTTATCAAGAAGTTAGTTTTAGTCTTTAACGTTTGTACGATAAGATATACTCTTGGCTATTGAGTATTCCATCTTCCCCTGCACGTCTACACACTACGCTACTTACAACCCCAAGTTCACTGGGTAGACAAGTACTAAATGTGAGATATATTGTAGGAAACTAGAAGAAAGTAGTACTATTGGGATTTTCTACTAAATGTTATATGATGATGTCTTATTTCTTGTTTATAAATTTGGAAAAACTACTAATAACTAAACCTAATTTACGTTCCTGAATCGTTCCTCGAATTTCATTTTTTGAAATTTTTACGATTGACGTTTCCGTCCTCGTTCCCGCTCCCGTCCTTGTTCCCGCTCTTGGCTACTAAGCTCAAATCTACAATGCGAAGACAACCAAATTCAGTTGAACTGACCCTTTTCTCATCTCATAAAAAATCCCAAGACTCAAAATCCCGAATGACAACAAGAACAAGAAGAAACCAAAATAGATACCAGCACAACCAGATTCAATGGAAAGAAAATGAATGACAACAAGAACAAGAAGAAACAAAAATAGATACCAACACAACCAGATTCAATTGAAATAAAAGCTAGAAATCGGAGGCAAAAACTCGACCGCCTTAAAAATAAAAATTGAATAACATAATCAATAAATAAAGTTAGCGTTTATACCATTACCCAAACCCTAGAAACCATATTGGTCAAAGTTGCATAGCAATCCTCATTCAAGAATAATGGTTTCCCCCGATGCATTTCTATATCCTGTAATGTTGGTCGTTCATATTGATGAGCAAGGAGATGAATATACAAGCAATTAGCCAGTAATGGCAGCAAAAGCTTAAGAAACATATATGGAGCTATTTATAAACCCCAAACTTCTTTTTGTACAGAGTATAATCCCCACAGGGCCGGCCCCATAGGGTAATCAGGGAAAGGCCCACTTTAGGGCAGCAAGGCCTAGGGGGTAGCAACAACCCAGTTTTAGTGTGGGTTTACTTAAGAACGATTTTTTGGGGACCATGATTTTTTTGGGGGACCATGGTTTTATTTTGGGTAAAGGCATTAAAAGTAATTTTAGGTCACCCCATATCTAGTTATTTATTTAATACCTAATCTACCCTCTTAATTAATTTTAGTTTATGATTAGTGAATGATTTAGTTAAAAACAATTAGTGAGATTAAATTAAAAGATGGATTTATTATTAGTTGAGTAGAATTATTGAGAGAGTAGAGTTAGAGAAGATGAAGGAGAAAAACATGAAAAATAATTTTTTTTTCCAATTCACTAAGTTTGAGTATTCAAATGATGAAACCTCATCTGATTCTTTATCTCCATCCTCTCCTAGAATATTTGTTAATCTTCAAAATGATCCGGATTTGAACTGGATTTAGAACAGTTCGGTTACTTTATATGAAGAACAAGTAACCGAACTCATCTGAAGTTGTAGTTAGGTTGTTCCGTGAGATGAACAAGTAACCGAACTCATCTGAAAGTGTAGTTCGGTTACTTGTTCCAAACACGCAAGTTACTGAACTCTCTAATAATTTCTAGGAGTTACAGCGTTATGTTCGGTTGGTTCTCAACTAACCGAACTTTGGTGTCCAAAGTTCGGTTGGTTCGCAAACTGCATGCACTTTTGATATAACCGAACTTTACATAATATAAGAGTATATAAGTTTACAAAGTTCGGTTCTTTCGCAAACTTGAACCGAACAGCTAACCAACCGAACTCTGAGTTCGGTTTCTACGATAAAATTGTGAAGTTACCGAACTTAAAAAACAAAAAAATGTGAAGTTCCAACATCTATTGGCTAAGTTCGGTTATTTTGTAGTTTTAAAATTTTTTGCGAACAAACCGAACTCTATTGGCTAAGTTTGGTTATTTTGGAACTCAACATAGTGGCCACAACAACACAGTTCGGTTAGACTGGATTTTTTTTATTTTTTCGGTTCTAAGGGTGGAGTTCAGTTACTTTGTAATTTTAAATTTCTTGCGAAACAACCGAACAGAGAGTTCGGTGACTTAGTTTTAAATCCAATAGAACCGAACTGTTCTTCGTGTTCTTCATTTTCAAGAAGTTCGGTTAGTAAACTAGGGTTTTTTGGAAAATCGACATAACCGAACATGGCTCTGTAACTCCTATTAAAACCCTATTTTTATGATTTCTATTCGATTGAAGCAATCAAAATCAAATTAAAGCGAAGGGTTTGTTGAAAAATACCTCTGGAGTGGTCCCATGGCAGAATCAGGTAGCGGCTGGCGTCTTTTATACTCGATAAAATTATTATGTAACCGAACTTAATTGTGATTGCATTGATGTTGTTACATTTCTTAAATAGGCGGTGGTGGTGGTGGTGGGAGGAGGTGGTGGTGGTAATCGGAGGTGGTGGTGGTGGTAATCGGCGGTGTTGGGCGGTGGTGGTGGTGGTGGTAATCGGTGGTTGGTGGTGGTGATAATCGGAGTTGGTGGTGGTGGTAATCGGCGGTGGTGGACGGTGGTGGGAGGAGGTGGTGGTTATATATATAAGTGGTTATTAGGTTGGTTTTAAATTAAATTAGGTTAAGGGTAGGTTAGTCATTTCAATGTTTTAGGACACCCCTTATCACTATAGGGAAGGTGGCCTAATATAACCATGGTCCCCTCAAAAAATCATTCTTACTTAAAAATAAAATTCTAGAAGGGACTTATTGATTATACTACGTAAATATTTAGGACAAATATTTAATAAACATAAAAAGTTGGGGATTTATTTTGAATATTCTACAAACTCGTTATTTTCTTTCCACCAACGTTTTTTTACCTTTGGCTTTTGGAGCCTAAAAGAAAGGTGCTCTAAATAACCACCCAAATCTCTTGTGTTCTTTGAGTCTTAAATTATTGATTGAAAAACGTAACCTATAGTTCCTTTTCATTTCTCCATTTTTTTGTAATTCTAACACGAGGAGGATCCTTTCACACTATCAAATTCTCACTACCTCACATTTTAGGAGATATTTTTCTTACAAAAATTAGACGATAGCATATTTAAACCTAATATTTTAGAGATATACTTGTCCTACAATGCTCTACACACCTATAAAACTTACTTATCTTTTATTATTAGTCATGGCAGAAAAAAATAAAAAAATTTTGGGGGCATAGAAAAAAAAAATTCAGGACAAAAAAATCTCAGAAACGGCCCTAATCCCTAGATAACGAAGTGGAGTCGCATCTAGTGCTACTACGTAGACTTATATAATGTAGAAATTACATCACAATATTTTTCTTTTGAAAGGGGTACTATCATAAATGAAATTTATATATTTTGATATTATATCGAAATGTGATAGATAGCAAGTTATTCCACTTTTCTAGCACGATAAAATAACGCGTTTTCATCACAAACACAAATACTCACCTCTTCACCAAATGCATCTAACTAGGGATAAGACCAAGGTGCCTGACGTGCAGATCTTTGCAGCAAGATTTTGGTTCTCTGTCGTAACAGGAAAGTTATCATTGTTAATCGCCAGCGTCAATATTATTAAGAGTACCAACTGTTAAATACAAAGTTGGCTCAAGGAAAAACAAAAATAAGTGAAATAACGAATGGTACCCTGATCAAAAGATAGACTCTAATTCCAGCACCACCTGAGATTGGCAGCTACTTCCCTTAAACACGAGAAACACACAAATTATGTCATATTGATATTTCATAGAAGAAAAAAAGAACCACTTCCAAAGAAAAACAATGCACTGAGACAAACCGGCAGCACGGCTTCCAAGTGGGGGAGCATTCATCAGAACAAACAAGAGTAATCAGGGGGATTCTGTGAGAACTAAATAGCAAATGAAAAAAAAAATATCCAATACTAGGAAATCAAAACTTACTGAGTTTATGAAGACAAAAATGTAGATGTTCCAGTCCTTACTTCGTCAACGACAGTGGGTTCCAGCACCAGTGATTAATGATTTTTCATGGATTATAGTAATGAGGTTCAAACTCTCGGACTTGTGAAAATTAAATTTAAAGATTTAATAAAATTATATACAAAAATATTAACAAAGTGGACGAGAGGTAACCAAGACATTAGATTCTACTATTATGCAAAATTGAATGATAAATATTTCAAAACTCTATTCAATTCTTAAGTCATCTTTTATCTTTAATTCACTATCAATCATACAGATTCTCAAACATTATTTGTAAACCTTAAGCATAGATTATCAAGAGATTAAACCAAGCATAACCTATCAAACTGAATAACAAATAATTAAGACAATCATTCAAATAATTTAAAACTCTGCAAAAGCAGCGATTAGGTGAATTATATAATTAAATGAAATAGTTACCCATTTATGTTGCGTGAATAGATTCCTCCATTGCCTTGGTTACGAGGGATTTAGCTCATCATAGTAAAAATGCTCTCAAAATAATTTATTATGGCTCAAAAATGGTTTACAAATTATGAGAATATGAGAAATACAATAAAACCAGAGACCTACGACCCTCAGTGACAAAATAAGACTGCTGCAGCTGTGTCGCAAACGCTGTGGAAAATAAGACTGCCTGATGTACGACCCACAGGTGTGAGTCGTTATTACTGTAGAAAAACGACTGCTGTTGCAGGTCCGTTCTTCATGTTCATCATCAGCAGCAGCAGTAGAAACCGAGTTTGGGAAAACTCGAATTTCTTCTTCTCTGGCTCTCCTCAGCCCCCCAGACTCTCGACACCCTCTACAGTGATAATCAAGCACCTTATATACACAACAGGACACGTAAATCCCGAGAATATCTTTGTAATAACTCCCTTTTCTTCTCTGCAAGTCACCGGAGATTTTATTCTCCATGTTTCCTTTTGCACGCCTCTGTTTCCTTTCAAACTCTGATTATGCGTTAATAGAAGATATTTGGTATTTCTATCTTCTAGGATTCGATATATATCCTTCTAGGTACAATATCTTCCCTCTTTACTCGAGTATCTTCCACATATATTCTTTCCAGGATGCTTCGGTCCCTGTTTAGCTTTGATCTTCTCTAACGGATTGTTCAGCCCAAGTTTTTCGATCCAATTCATTGTACCAAGCCTGTTAGGCTATATTAGGTCCATCCCAATCATTTCCAGCGATTGAATCTCGCTCAAAGCCCACACAAGATCGAACCCTAAACTGCCAGTGAAGTGTGCATGGCATAAGATTTTCCCGCCATTTTTTGAATCGTGAAGAAAGGGTGTCCCCCTAACCACTGTTGGGTGTCCCTTTAGCAACTGGGGTGGAAACATCCTTTTTTTTTGGGGGAAATAGTAATTTTTCTGGGTTCCTCCGGGACATTTCTGGGACGTTTCCGGTGCATTTATGGGGCGCTTCCGGCATACTTTCGGGGTACTTCCGGTTCACTGTTTACAGAGGTCCAAATGCCACATATTCAGTCACTTTCGCTGCAAAACCTTATTTTTCCAAAAACACCTACAAATAAATAAAATACCATCATAAGTACAAAAATGGGTACTAACAATATATACAATTGGGCTATATTAGACACATAACTGCGTCTATCAACCAGTTTTACAGAAAAAGGTGTTGCATCGTCTCATCTGCCAACAGTCTTGTCACTAGGAAATTGGCCATCAGGCTGCAACAAGAAACCCAAGAGTTCATTAGGTAATGAGCTTAACTTCCTAAGACATCACATAATGTAAAACTAAATTAGATTAACCTGATATGTGCAGACCAAAATCGTCTTGTTTCAAAAAAAGAGAAAAATCTATCATACAAAAGATATTCAACTTGGAAAAAAATGTTGATATCTTCAAGTAAAAAGTGATAAAGCAAGAAAATTTTATACTACTAAAAATTCAATCCACATCTCATGGAACGGATTTACAAAAATACATTATACTGAGAAAACATTCCACTAACTAGATAAATTCAGTTACAGTACATATGTAAATTGAGAAAGAAACTTCTCAATCTTCAAATCATAGGCTCATGGACCTGAGCATACATCAACTAATTATTCATTTCGAAAGAGCTCTATCAGTGCAAGTAATTAAACAACAACATATTGTAAGCCTGTAACGTATCAATAGATCTATCATTATTGAATATCAACAAACGACTTCTAAACTTTTGATTCAACAAATGTACATCACCCCAACTCTCGTACAAAATTTTCGCATCATCTTACCATACTGTTAGTACTAACCCTATTCTCAGCTAATAAACAAAACCCAAGCATCAAATCCGATTAACATACTCATTAAGACTCAAATCCTTAGTAGCCAGGAACGTGAAGAGACATAACGAATCTCAGTCAGAACCGCGAATTTGCGTTCCTCAGTGAAAATGGTGATGGGAACGCGCTCTTGACAAGAAAGAAACGCGCTCCTATCGTCGGAGGAACGTTTCTGTTTAATACCCACAATTTCCAACTGTAATATCTTATTGAAGAATACCTATTATATCTGGCTAAATATCCTGCTAACCGAATATTCTTATATCTTCACATCTTTATCTACTATATCATATATCTTCTTATATATTCTAGGTTAGCCTAAATATAAGCCTGTAACGTTTGCATTACTTATCTACCTAGTTTTAGTTTTTATTTTATCAAGAAGTTAGTTTTAGTCTTTAACGTTTGTACGGTAAGAGATACTCTTGGCTATTGAGTATTCCATCTTCCCCTGCACGTCTACACACTACGCCACTTACAACCCCAAGTTCACTGGGTAGACAAGTACTAAATGTGAGATATATTGTAGGAAACTAGAAGAAAGTAGTACTTCATTGAGATTTTCTACTAAATGTTATATGATGATGTCTTATTTCTTGTTTATAAATTTGGAAAAACTACTAATAACTAAACCTAATTTACGTTCCTGAATCGTTCCTCGAATTTCATTTTTTGAAATTTTTACGATTTACGCTTCCGTCCTCGTTCCCGCTCCTGGCTACTAAGCTCAAATCTACAATGCGAAGACAACCAAATTCAGTTGAACTGACCCTTTTCTCAGCTCATAAAAAATCCCAAGACTCAAAATCCCGAATGACAACAAGTACAAGAAGAAACCAAAATAGATACCAGCACAACCAGATTCAATGGAAAGAAAATGAATGACAACAAGAACAAGAAGAAACAAAAATAGATACCAACACAACCAGATTCAATTGAAAGAAAAGCTAGAAATCGGAGGCAAAAACTCGACCCCCTTAAAAATAAAAATTGAATAGCATAATCAATAAATAAAGTTAGCGTTTATACTATTACCCAAACCCTAGAAACCAGTAAAAAATCTATCAAATCCCTAGATTAGTAGTCATAGATAAATCTAAAATCATGAGTCAAATCTAACAACCTCATACGAACTATGCAAAAACAAGTTCCACCTTTATAATTATTTACCATCAACCACAAAAACAAAGAAATCAAATCAGATAAATCTAATGAAAAAAAAAAAAAAAACTGCTATTTCAAATTCAAAATTGTACAAAGTGAAAATGTTGGCGATGTATGGTTCATCGTCAAGTTTCGGATCCCTTGGAATATTCTCCCAGCGATGAACCATTCAGCGTAAATGTCACTTTTTGAGCGATGAATCATTCAGCGTTTCAATCTCGCTGCTAGTTGAACTGCAAGCAAATACTAGGAGAGAGAAGTAGTGTTAACTCTTTTCCCAAACCTTTTTCTTGATTTGCAAATTTTTTTGGTCAATCTAGCAGTTCAATCTAGCCCATAGGGGTTAGCCTTACCTCTGTTAGGGGATGTAGAAAGAGAGAAAGGAATAATTGAAAAAGCACAGTTGAACAGCGATAATGAAGATAG
The DNA here is from genome assembly GCF_003573695.1 of Papaver somniferum. Taxonomy (NCBI): domain Eukaryota; kingdom Viridiplantae; phylum Streptophyta; class Magnoliopsida; order Ranunculales; family Papaveraceae; genus Papaver; species Papaver somniferum. The sequence continues at coordinate 198,022,806 of NC_039358.1, read as the reverse complement.
TCAGAAATCACAAGAGTGAGTAGGGGGCCGAGGAGGAGAAGGACTAGGAGGGAGCTTCTATTTCTCGTATAAAAAGAAAATATGAGATAGAATGATAGAATTTAGGGTTTTATGGTGTTACCTTGCAAAAGTTTGGTTCGCACACCTACAATTCAGGTGTTACCTTGCACACGGTTGGGCAGCACATGTGGTATGGTCAGCCGTTGCGAATTGCAACACGGCTCAAAATTTGGCAACTGCTAGAAGCCGTTGCAAATTTCGCAACAACAACCAGAAGTTGCGAATTTTAAAGCTGTTGCAATCGGTTGCGAATTCGCAACTACGTAAGCGATGTTGCAAAATTTTGTTGCTAATCCGGAGATATGGTGTAGTGAGATAAATACAAATCTTAAAAGAGATAAATATCAATCGTTTGGAATAACTATAATTCTTGAGAAGATAAACATGTATCTTTTAATATATATACAGATCTATGAATATAAACATAAATCTTCTAACATAAATACAAATCTTGAGAAGATAGACATGGATCTTTCAAAATGTGCACAAAGATTGTGAAGATAAGCATGGATCTTCCAGGATATATACAAATACTGGGGAGTAAGTACAAATTCAAATTCAGGTTATTATTTAAGATAATTACAAATTTTATGGGATAAAATTAAATTTAGTGGTTATTTGAGATAACTACAAATCATAAGATCTAAATTTGTTTTCTGCCTATAAATAGATGCTAAAATCCAACTCAAATAGTATACAATCGCAATTATTTTTCTCCTGTAAAAATCTGTCTACAACTCTCTCTGACTTAAGCATCGGAGTGTCTTTGTAGGTATCCCTCTCAATTTTCATCTATAATTTCTGGAGAATTGAAGCAACGTCGGCGATTGAGTCATCTTACACATATCTGGAAGATGGTTAAGATAATTAATTTTGCACCAACATTTACATTAATGTCCGCTGCTGATATATCATCGGTCTTCCACTTGGAGTTGTCCTTGGGTTGGTTTTCCATCTTGGTGTTCGAGTATGTGTACTTGCTCAATAACTACACCAGCGAATGTTATTACAAGACCTCGATTTCTTTGTTAAGAATATAATATATTTTTCTTCTTCAAAATACTATATATACTGATCTAACATTCTAACTAAATGGGAAAACTTGCAGGGAATATGGAGTGGGATGATAGGTGGTACGGCTATTCAAACATATATATTGGTCAGAATCACCATTAGATGTGATTGGGATATGCTAGTAATTCCTCATTCGAAATTACACTGATAATTTCTAGTTCTCCCGACCATTCTCTTTCTTTTCATTTTATAGTTTCTCCACTCTTGAAATTCAAGGCCGCGAATGAATAAGCTGTGAATTCATTAAGCAAACCTAAAAGGAGTACAACTGCTGATTGAGCCAAAACTGCACTACTTTATTGAAAGCAATGTTGCGGTTGATGGTAGGACTGATTCCCCCCTTGTTGTATTTCTTATTGGAGGAAACATTGGAATCATATATAGCAAAGAAATTTATGCAAGCATCTTACTCTGTCAACCACTGTAATCGCAATAAGCAGCAGTATCATTACATAGATGATTTGAGGTCTTTGGCCTTCTTTACAGTGCATGAATTTATTTGAAATAGCCAAAATCTTTTTGGTATCCAGGGATGTTGCGTACTTCGGTAGCACGGATGCGCCTAAAATGACTACATGTCTACGTCAGACTGTCCGACACTTGGATGCGTGCGTCCACTAGACAGGCACATTGGTGACATCACATGCATGTCATTAACTATTTTAATATAAATATCTACTAAAATTGTCCGAATATTTTGTATATTCATCGTTTCATTAGTATATATGCTTATTTTTACATAAATTTGTTATTTCTCAGTTGTTGAGAAATTACATTCATAATATATACAATTTAGGAAGAAATATTACTAATTTCATAACGTGTTCGCATCCTAGTTCCATGAAAATTTGTCAGCATCCGCGTCGTCGTCGCGTCACCGTGTCCGCGTCAGCGCAACCCAGTTGCATACCGTCAAGTTCAATGATTGCACTAAAAGGTTGTTCTTTTTATTTTTCTAACTTAACTGTTTCGTATGAATTTGACTTATTGTACCTAAATCTATTTATTGTATCTGACTCGTAAGTTACTAAAATATTAGGGGTATGATTAGTTCTTGAATCCAATAAAATATGTACCCGACGAGTCGTATACAATATTATATCTATATTTGAAAAATAAATATATTAGAATATTAGGGGTATGATTGTTTCTTGAATCCAATAAGATATGTACCCAACGAGTCGTATACATCCGAGTTATACGTAGCCGAGTCAGATCTTGAATTAAACATCATAAAAATGAAAATCCGAACGACCTGGCATCTGATCCGGGATGTAATCAAATTCAGATCTGAGTAAAAATCAAATAAACAAGATGCAAGTCTAACGAATCTATGACTCCAAGTATGAGTTATCCGACTCGAGTATATATATTGAGCAACTTTTAAAAATGAAACATCTGAGCCAATGAACTAGTTTGGTTCCACTTGAACCAATTGAGTCGGTAAAATTCAAACACCCTATTCAGCCCCCAATTGAAGCGTTAGTCATCATTCTAACTGTCTTCATTATGTACAGATTGGTATTCCACTATTCCAATCCGATTCGGGACCTCTTGGTACAACTACCAAACGTCTCAGTTGGTATTCCACTATTCCAATTCAAATATTCAACTGTTGGTCCCAATTAGTTGGGAATGGCTAGTGAATGTATAAAAATATTGGCGTGGAAGGTTCTATGATGCAATATTTTTTCACACCTTGTTTGTTTGTATCCAACTCGGGATCTGAATCTATCTCAATATCTGATTTGTCCCGGTATCAGATTGTTTATGAATTTTTTTTTCATTTTTTATTGTTCCAATGTTTAACTCGCCTCATACGTCTCACTCAGTAATATTTGGATCATGTACCACTATGTAGGCCAGCTTTCTGGATGATCATATGCCTAGCTATTGCTTACAGTCACAGATGGAAAACATGTTGTTGTTTGTTTGATCGGTCAAATAGTAATTTCGTTAAAAAAGGGCACTTAAGGAATACCTTAACCCACCCAATGATTATAAACGAACCGAATGATTACGACGAACCGAAAAAAAGGGACCAAAAGGGGATTCAGCTATCCAACTAAAAAAATACAAAAAAAAATACGGAGGCCGTTAAAATGAATCAAATAAAGAAATCACAATATTTGTCGTAAGCCCTAACATTTTTGTGTTTGAATCGGTCCAAAAAAACGCTTTTAATTTGATATTTCTAATGAGGTTTGTTAAAGTTTTCTTTTTGTTATCAAAGGTTCTTGCATTTCGCTCTTTCCATATGGCAACCGGGATATTGGACTAAGTCTTTTGTCTCTCCAATTAAACTTCCAAGTCTTTATAGATGTAACTATGGAAAACAAATGGAAAACATGTTAAAAGCTGGATTTGCACTGAATTTCAGTTATTGGCCTTTGGTTCCTCGGTAAGTACGTTCCGGTTCTGGATTTGATTACTTTTCTTTACTAACTGAAGAATATCTCAACAATAAGTCTTGGAATCTCAACTATAAGTCTATGCAACCTATTCTTGTTCAAATGAAATAGATCGATTAGAGTAGCGAAATTGGTGACAAATTGAACTACTAGATCAAGTAAAATGAAAGACGGCAAAAGTGGAGATGGAGCAGGAGAGGAACCGATGAACGCTCCGTTGTTAGAAGAATATTTATCACCGCCGACTACACTGCAACTGAATCATCATAATGAAAAACGAGATGATTTACCGAGCCGAGTTTGGGTCGAATCGAAGAAGTTTTGGTATATTGCTGGTCCAAGTATCGTCATCCGTCTATCTTCTAATTCTATACTGGTTATCACCCAAGCTTTTGCTGGTCATTTGGGTGTCCTTGAGCTTGCTGCAGTTTCCATTTCAGTTACAGTTGTTATTGGTTTTACCTTCGGATTATTGGTAAGTAAAATTCTACAGCTCTTTCATTTACTTCTTGATAATCTAGCTTTCAATTTAGTATTTTTTTTTATTTTATATGTTGTTAATCAGTTGGGAATGGCGAGTGCGTTAGAGACATTATGTGGTCAAGCATACGGAGCTAAACGATACCATATGCTAGGAATTTACCTGCAGCGTTCATGGATTGTTTTGACTCTCTGTGCAATTTTACTTCTACCGGTTTACATATTTACTACCCCAATTCTTAAACTCTTGGGACAACCACATGATTTGGCTGAGCTAACAGGATTAGTCACAATATGGCTGATTCCAATTCCTTTTGCCTTAGCTATACAGCTGCCTTCACAAAGATTTCTTCAGTGTCAACGCAAGACCCCAATAGCTGCTTGGGTATGCATGGGTGCCCTACTGTTTCATATTTTCCTTACCTGGTTAGTCGTTTACAAACTTGGTTTTGGTGTTCTTGGAGCTGCTGCCGCGTCCAATGTCTCATGGTGGATTATAGCTTTGGGACCAGTTGCTTACATGGCTTGTGGTGGTTGCCCTGAAACATGGACTGGTTTTTCTATGGAAGCCTTTTCTGGTCTTTGGGATTTTTTCAAACTCTCGGTGGCTTCTGGCGTCATGATATGGTATACTACTCTATCTCTCTTTGCATATCTCGTTGCTTTTTTTGCTGATGCCCATAGGTTGAATCTCGTTGTGGCTAAATTTGAATGGGAAATGTACAGTTTGGAATATTGGTACTACAGAATACTGGTTTTGATGTCTGGAAACTTGAACAACGCTACGGTTGCAGTCTCAGCTCTTACCATCTGGTGTGTATTCTTCTTATGCTGGGCTGCTTAGGGATGCACAAGTTTTGACCTTAAGTCCATATCCACTGATATTAGAGTTTGGTTTATAAATATGATATTTTGATGTGGTTCACAGTATGAGCATAAACGGATGGGAAGTGATGATTCCATTTGCTTTCTTCGCCGCAACCGGGTAATTGACCATTTTGAATCGGATGAATTAGCAACTTGTTAGCAAATTAATTTGTATAATACCGTCTCAAATGCTTCTAAATTTGTGTGTAATGCATCAGAGTAAGGGTTGCAACCGAGCTTGGAGCAGGGAACGGAAAAGCTGCAAAATTTGCTTCCCAAGTTTCAGTAATTACATCTTTGATAATAGGGATATTCTTTTGTACCCTGATAATGGTTTTTCATGATAAGTTGGCAATCATTTTCACCTCGAGTGAGGCCGTCCTCCACGCAGTTGATAACCTGGCATTCCTCTTGGCTTGCACCATTCTCCTCAACAGCGTTCAACCTATTCTCTCGGGTACATACGTAAAAACACTACTTCAATTTTGTATTTATAGTTGCGAATATATACGTATAGTGGTGTATATTAATTATAATATTGTATCGTAACTCTATCAGGGGTAGCCGTTGGCTCAGGATGGCAAGCATCGGTAGCATACATTAACATTGGCTGCTATTATATCATCGGACTTCCACTTGGGGCTGTCCTTGGATGGGTTTTCCATTTTGGTGTTCCAGTATGTATTACTTTCTTTTACTTGGTGAATTTTTTCTTCCAACAAACATAAAAGTACTATGATCAAACTAAATGTGAAAATTTGCAGGGTATATGGAGTGGGATGATAGGTGGTACCGCTATTCAAACGTTGATATTGAGCATAATAATCATTAGGTGTGATTGGGATATGCAAGCTCAAAAGGCAAGCAGACGGATGAATATGTTGTCAAATTCAGGTGGCATACCCTAAAAGCAGCAGTTTAGCAAATTGTTGCATTGTGCAATGTTAAGGTCCCTGCAATTCTACTTTATATCGTTTTTATTATTGGAATCACTTTCCGGCAATCACTGTAACCACTGCAAAGAAATACGTGGCAACATTATTAAATAGATGATTTGTGCTCTTTAAATCAAAAATAATTTTTGGAACAAAACACGATTGATTTGGTGATGATGGTATGAAATATGTTTAAAACTAAAATTAAAGATAAATAAAAAAGACATGATTTAACGTGGTTCGTCGAGTTGTACTCACTTTATGGACCAATTTTCGCTGGCATAGATATTTTATTGACTAGGAAAATATAATGGTTTTTCTACTTCCTATTAGAGTTTTTTGTTGTATTTTTTTTATGTATTTTCGTGTGTCCTCTTAAATTGAGATCCCCCATTTCCATATATTATAATCCCTGCAATATCCGAGAAAAATCTCACATGTGGTTACCTTGCCAACAAGACATCTGGAAAGTTTCGGAATTTTTCCCGTAGTGATTTGGTCAACAAGAAATCCAGAAACCTCTACAACCTTGTTGGAGGATTCCAGTATTGGGTCAGTGAATAAGGCCCAACTGACATGGGTTATGGGATTCGACCGGCGGGACTTGACTTTCACCGGCGGTGTATACTTTGACGACTATGGTTGTTGATTGCCTGTTGACTGTGGTTGTCGAGCTCCAACTGGCTAGCGTATAGCATGGATGATAAAATGGCTGAGAAAATGAAAAGAACATTAGATAGACGCATAGACTAACGAGTGCGGGAGAATCGAGTCCGCAAACCGAGCTGGGTGAATCAAGTCAGACGAACCGAACTGGTGAATTAAGCCGGGCAAAATGAATCGGTAGACCAGGCCAGATGAACCGGATCGTCGGACCGGGACCACTTGATTTTGACCGTTCACCATTGACAGACAATTGCCTTTTATCTGACCAGATGGAAAATTCGGATAGCCTGTAGAATGAGTTTGTTTGCTGGATGGAAGACTTGGATGACAGCCAAATGGCAGTCTAGGCATCAGTTTGGCCCATTATGTGGCAGTTTTATACATGACACAAATATCGCCTCCCCTTAAACTCCAACTTTTTGTGGAGTTTCCAAGTTTGTTTCTCTTTTGGTTCAATGAACAATGACAGAGTTCGCCCCCTATATATAAATTGTCATTGTTGAAGCAGACAGTGGCTCTTTAGTATTTTTTGCCGAGATCTTAACAAAGAACCCCTCTAGAAAAGTTGTTTTGCTTGAGGTGATAAGTGACCCGCCTTCAACTACGACTAGTAGACTTTTCCGGTGAACTTGGTTGCCGGACTTTATTGTCAGGCAGTTTTGTTGACACTCGATCTTTAATCATGGACGACGAAACTGGAAAGTAGCAGATGCTAGGTAAACCGAACTATCCTTTTCGAGTGTTGTTGCAAGCAAAACTTTGTTGGTAAGTGCATGCTGACAGTAATTGCAAGCAATACTGGACAACAATAATTTGCTGAACTGCTGCACCTGTGCGTAAAACTAGATTGCATTAATTTTATGAAACTAGATTGTAACAATTGTGAACCTGGGTTGCTTTAGGCATGCATGGATTTGGACTGCAATTGCTACGTGAAACTAGAATACAGCAGTTACACAAAACGAGACTGCAACTACTGGAAACTGTACTGCAGTAGTTTTGAGCGAAACCGAACTGTAGCTGTAACACCCTACACATTTCACATGATGCATGAGATGAAGTTTCGTTGGCATTTTGACAAAAAGTTATAATATTGCACCATCATAGTGCACTTCTCAAGTTGGTCATTGGGCCATAACTGGTAATGCACCATTAATATGGTTCATTGTTTTAAATTCGTTACCGAGAAACCAATTGGACTTGGCTTGTTGGCAACTTCTCTGCTATATTGATACGTAATAATGCCAATAATACATATATATAGGGAGGGAAGTTGGTTAAAGGTGCATTCAACGGAGATGCACTACTAAGCTTTCTAGCTTAGTAAGTAAAGTATATGATGTGTAAGCTACGCAGCTCTGTTGCTGTGTTGAGAACTTAGAATGCGTCACTTTGATGCATTCCAACGGAAAGGCCAGTATATACACGACCTTGTACATATTTTGTGAAAGTCCTTTTGGACTATACATACTAGTGTTTGCTTGGTATTAAAGTAACTGTTGTAAACGAGCTCGGAGTAGGTAATGTAAAAACTACAAAATTTGCTTCGTTCATTTCAGTTGTTACATCTTTGGTAAGAGGGGTATTTTTTTTTTGTACCTTGATAATGATATAATAAGTTAGCAATCATTTTCACCCCGAGTGACGCCGTCCTCCACGCAGTTGATAACCTTGCATTCCTCTTGCCTTTCACCATTCTCCTCGACAACATTCAATTTTTTCTCTTGGGTACACATCAATTCAATTTTATATGACATCTATATAGTTTATAATATACGTACAGTGGTGTTCTATCCTGTCTCCATCAGGGTTAGTCGTTGGCTCTGGATGGCAGATTTCACACCTGCAAAACAAAACACAAAAAAAGATGACAGATGAGTTACGACCAGGTCGTTATTTTTAAGACGTTTCGTGGCTCTTCCTTGAGTTTTGTGCAAGTAGTCTATCTTTGTCACAACGTTCCCAGGATAAAACAGCCGAGAAAAACTGAGACGGACCAGAAAATTATGCACCATGATGATGCTGCTAACCGGGACGTAACACTAGGCAACTCCATGTCCATTTTACTTTTCAAGCATTCTCGTCGAGCATGATGCAGCTAACTTAGCTTCCACACCGTTCCAACGTACCACAGAACAAGGGTATAAAGCCTTTCCTCAACGTAGGAAATTCAGTGATGAATTTCCTATATAGCCAAGTAACCGTCATACTGCCTCATCAAGTTTGGCCACAATCATCTCCTACGTCGAGATACCGAGACAGATGATATGAGAGGCCAATGTGCTGCACTCATCCCTCAAGTAGATGATATGAGAAACAAAGTGCTGGACAGACAATGTTGCAACTCATTGCGGCTGCCTACGTACCCTTTCCTACTCTGAAGGGATCATCAAGCAACTTAATCCAAGCACAGACCGTAGTTCATACTCGAAGGGACAAGCAAGTTACTCCAACTCGTTTTCAAGGTCGTGGCCTAGAAATAATGGTAATGGCCTAGTACGTATAGGTCATTCTGTAAAATGCACGAAGGTTGCGCATTATCAAGTCCGCGATATGGCATAGTGATGCCTAAGCATTAAATGCCTTATTTTTATGGCTACGTAGCTATAAATGAGGCTTACACATCATTTATACTCTTTCGGCTAAGCTATGAAGCTTACTTAGTACATAGTCCGCATACGCACCTTCAACTAACTACCCATCCTCATATATGTTTACTTGGCATTTCTACAACTTTGGAAAGGTGAGAGGACATTCACCAAGTCCCATTTTTGAGGTGCTTGCTTTAATATTTATGGTAGTTACCATGTTTTTCTGAATAACCAACACTTATTGTTAGGTTTACTTCAATGTTGCGCAATGATTGCGCAACGGTCCTTCTGCCGGCTAGATCTGCCGTATTGCATAAAAATTGTGCAATAGTTACTCTGACATATTGCACAATGATTGTGTAACAGTCGTTTAAGATATTGCACAATGATCGCGCAATATATACTCCGGCGTATTGCATAATAATGGTGCAATATTTACTTGGCCATCCTGCTCAGGCATGATGCACAATAGTTGTGTGATATTGGCTCTACGTCGATAGCCTGCATAATACGCAATGACCGCGTTGCAACGCCCAAGGCCATCTAACCAACTAGCCTAATGCATTATGATTATCCAAGATTTGGTCCTTGGCCAAATGCCAAACATAATGCGTAATTTTTGATGAATCTTTAGATGAAGCTCCATCTCGGACAATGAAAACTACAACATGGAGGGGTGCATGTTAAGTGATTTAGCACCGGTATTTATGTTCAAAGGCATCCCTAGAGTTGAGCGCACTCCAAAATGATATATTATTATGATTTCCACCTCTAAGATGCTAAACTAGACTCGATAAAAGTTCATCCTCTCATACCATTACCCCCTTTAAAGAACTTTGTCCCTAGGTTGGAAACAAAACAAAAAGTAAAGAAAATTACATGTAGTCGCAGTTGTTGATGGTGGTTTTTAGCTTAGGGTTAAAATCGTAAAACTGTACATCCGACATGACATCACTATGACCATTAGCATATTTATTGAATCAATCAGCATGCCTACGTAAGAATTACCGGGGTACCTTTTTTTTACATGGGTCATGTTCCACGGCAAAACCCTTAATATTGACTAACATCATCCATGCCACAACCCTAATTCTCATGCTACCGCGCCAAAGCATGCCAACCATGCCAGCCGCACCACCGTGCCAATGGCAAACCATGCCAGCCACATCTTCGCGCCAAGGCATGCCAACCATGCCAGCCGCATCACTGCGCCAATGGAAAACCATGCCAGCCACATCATCGCGCCAAGGTATGCCAACCATGCCAGCCACACCACGGTGCCAATGGCAAACCATGCTAGCCACATCTCCGCGCCAAGGCATGCCAACCATGCCAGCCGCACCACCGTGCCAATGGAAAACCATGCCAACCACATCTCCGCGCCAAGGCATGCCAACCATGTCAGCCACACCATTGTTCCCATGGAAAACCATGCCAGCCACATCTTCGCGCCAAGGCATGCCAACCATGCCAGCCGCACCACTGTGCCAATTGCAAACCATGCCATCCACGTATACCGCGCCAAGGCATGCCAGCCATGCTGGCCGCACCATGTGCCAATGGCATGCCAAACCCTTGGCCCTAGCCATGCTGGCCGCACCATGCGCCAATGGCATGCCAGACCCTTGGCCCCACCATGCCAAGCCAACCGCACCTTTCCTTGGCCCTACCATGCCAAGCCGTCCAAACCCTTGGCCCCGCCATGCCAAGCCAACCACACCTTGCCTTGGCCCTGGCCATGCTGGCCGCACCATGCGCCAATGTCATGCCAAACCCGTGGCCCCACCATGCCAAGCCAACCGCACCATTCTGCCTTGGCCCCACTATGCCAAGCCGTCCGCACCATTCTTCCATGGCCCCACTATGCCAAGCCGCCCGCACCATTCTGCCTTAACCCCACTTTGCCAAGATATCCGCACCATTCTGCCTTGGCCCCACTATGCCAAGCCGTCCGCACCATTCTTCCTTGGCCCCACTATGCCAAGCCGCCCGCACCATTCGGCCTTGTCCCCGCTATGCCAAGCCGTCCGCACCATTCTGCCTTATTATACCATGTCGGCCTTCCCTATGCGGCTACCAAAACGAAGGCGTGCGACGATCAACGACCACCCTCCAATTCTAGATACAAATCCTAGCCGTCCAAGGTCGCCAGACAACACATGGTAATCTTTGGCCCAAAATCCTATTTTTGGCCACGCCAAACCGCTCCAAGGAATGCCATGCCACATGTGCCAATGGCATTCCAACCACCTTTCCGCGCCATACCATGCCGGCCTTCCCTATGCGGCTACCAAAACGAAGGCGTGTGACGATCAACGACCACCCATCAATCCTAGATGCAAATCCTAGTTGTCCAAGGTTGCCAGACAATGCATGGTAACCTCTGTCCCAAAATCCTAGTTTTGGCCACGCCAAACCGTGCCAAGGCATGCCATGCCACATGTGTCAATGGCATGCCAACCACCTTGCCGCGTCGTGCCACGCCATACCGACCTTCCCTATGCGGCTACCAAAACGAAGGCGTGCAATGATCAACGACCACCCTTCAATCCTTGATGCAAATCCTAGCCGTCCAAGGTCCCCAGACAAAGCATGGTAACCTTTGGCCCAAAACCCTAGTTTTGGCCACGCCAAACCGTGCCAAGGCATGCAATGCCACATGTTCCAATGGCATGCCAACCACCTTGCGCGCCACGCCATACCGTCCTTCCCTATGCGGCTACCAAAACGAAGGTGTGTGACAAATCAACGGCCACCCTTCAATCCTAGATGCAATTCCTAGCCGTCCAAGGTCGCCAGACAACACATGGTAACCTTTGGCCCAAAACCCTAGTTTTGGCCACGCCAAACCGTGCCAAGGCACGCCATGCCCCATGTGCCAATGGCATGCCAACCACCTTGCCGCGCCACGCCATACCGGCCTTCCCTATGCGGCTACCAAAACGAAGGTGTGCCACGATCAACGGCCACCCTTCAATTCTAGATGCAAATCCTAGCCGTCCAAGATCGCCACACAACGCATGATAATCTTTGGCCCAAAACCCTAGTTTTGGCCACGCCAAACCGTGCCAAGGCATGCCAACCACCTTGCCGCGCCACGCCATACCAGCCTTCCCTATGCGGATGCCAAAATAAAGGCCTGCAACGATCAACGACCACCTTTTCATCTAAGATGCAGATCTTAGCCGTCCAAGGTTACCAGCTAACGCATGACAACTTTTGGCCCTAGTTTGGTCGCACCTAAACAAATCCAAAACCCTAACTTTTGGCCGCGCCTAAACCAAGCCATATAAAATCCATACCGAGCATGTTTTCATGCCACTGGCTACCAAACGAAGGGTTGCAATAATCAACGACTACCTTTCCTCTTAAGATGCAAAATCTCGACCGTCGAAGGTCATCGAGCCGGCAAGTCTCCCAAGCTCGACTTGCCAGACGACAACAACATGATACATGTTTTCCTTGAAAACACTCGAGACATCAACACATGTCACAAACTGGGGGATGCTCATTGGGTATTGGTTTGGCGGTTTACAACGTGCAGCGTATACTACGCCTGTTATAAGAAAGTGTCATAAGGATGAGGTGATTAGTAAATACAGGGAGTAATGGTGAAACGTTTTCTTTTATGGAACATCAATTCCAGGCGTTACCGGTTACCACCTCCTCCAATTTACTCACCCGTTTTCCATTTCTTAATGAGACCAGAGTACGTTTCACTTCGACTTGTATAAATAGGTATTACCTATTTCCACTGAACAACAAGTTCGGGTCAGGAGCATACACCACTCAGAAAATATTTTCTAGCTTTCCATCTGTTAGCTTCTCACTTTCTGATACAAGTCGTGAAACAACTACTCTTCCAGAATCAAATATTCTGGTCTTAACACTCTCTTCGCTTTCCTCCCCAAAACCAACCCTTCTCCTTCAGTAAGAAAATGGATTCTATTCCACTCAGTACTGCGTTAAGATTTTGCATGTCATTTGAATGACATATTTCAACTTGTGAACTTTAGGGATTCCTAGGTGGTGGTATGGGAATCCCCTTAGGACACCTGGTCGAGATATCCTTTGCGACTGGCCAATTGATATTCTTGGTAACGTTGTAGACTCATTTGGGATTCCTGAGTATGAGGTATCCGTCGTCTACTCAGAAGGTTCTAATTGATGCTCCATAACGAACTGAAGGATCATTGCGTATTTTCTGAGGATCTGGTATTGGACTTTTGCTCAGGAATCCAAAAGTTTGTCCACAATAGTTTTTGTTTTGAATTTCGGGGACGAAATTTTTTAAAGGGGTGAATAATGTAACACCTCGTGTTTTTAGCATGGCGCATGCTCAAAGATGTGCCATGTCCTGAGATGAAGCTTCAACCAAAGATTTATTGCATGGTAAGAGGTAGATTGGCCTAAGGCCAATATCGCCCCAAAATGACGAATTATGTTTGGAAATTGGCCAAGGGCCAAATCTTGCATCATCATGATGCATTAGGTCAGTTGGATTGATGGCCTTGAGCTTTGCAGCGCAATCATTGCGTATTATGCAGTCCATTGGTCTAGAGCCAATATCACACTACTATTGTGCATCATGCCAGACCAGGCTGTCCAAGTTAATATTGCACAATCATTGTACAATATACCAGAGTAAATGTTGCGCAATCATTGTGCAATAGACAGAACGAGTGTTGCGCAATCATTGTGTTGTATGCCAGAGTAACTGTTGCGTAATCATTGTGCAATACGGTAGAAGTAATGTTGCGCAATCATAATGCAACACTGAAGTAAACCCAGCAATTATTGTCGGTTTTTCCTAAATACAAGGCAATGACCATGAATAGTGAAGCAAGCACCTCAAAAATGGGAATTGGTGAATGGCAATCCTCACCACTTTCCCAAGTTGTAGAAGTGTCAAGTAAATATATATAAGGAGGGGTAGTTGGTTGAAGGTGCATATGTAGACTGTGCACTAAGTAAGCTTCATAACTTATCCGAAGGAGCATAAATTATGTGTAAGCCTCATTTATAGTTGTGTAACATTGCAAATAGGGCATTTGATGCTTAAGCATCACCATGCTATATCGCAGACTCGATAATGCGCAACCGTTGTGCATTTTGACGGAACGATATATACGAACTACACCATTACCATTATTGCTAGAACATGGGCTTTCAAACGAGTTGGATTAAGTTTCTTGTCCCTTCGAGGATGAAATACGGTTTGTGCTTGATACCTTTAGAGTAGGAAAGGATATGTAGGCAGACGCAATGAGTTGTAGCATTGTCGGTCTAGCACTTTGTCACTCATATCATCTACTTGAGAGATGATTGTGGCACTTTGGCCTCTCATATCATTTGTCTCGTTAGATTGACACAGGAGATGATTGTGGCCAAACTTCAAGAGGCAGTATGACAATTACTCATCTGGATAGGAAATTCAGTGATGAATTTCCTACATTGAGGCAAGGTTTTATACCCTTGTTATATGGTAAGTTAGAACGACGTGGAAGGTAAGTTAGCTGCATCATGCTCCACGAGCATGCTTGCAAGGGCAAATGGACGTGCATTTGCCTAGTGTTAAGGCCCGGTTAGTAGCATCATCATGGCGCGTCGGGGGAGTTATGGCCTGCATGCCCAGGCGCGCCAGGCGTAATTTTCCGTGCCGTCACAAAAACCCTCGTCGATCTCTTACGCACACAATCAGAAAACGATCACTTTCACTCTTTTAATTTTGTCCTGGAAAACTTAGTCTCTTGATTCACAAAAACAGTAAATATAAAACCTTATCCCGTTTTGGTTCTTAAAACTGGCTTTTTATAACCTTTGCAATTAAGAATAAATTAATGGAAATTTAATTGTCTCCATATAATTCTCCAACTGTCCAAAAACGGTCAAGTAAGTTATGCCAAAATAAATACAGTTGAATCTGTAAATATAACCAGTGAAATCGTTTTGAAAAGATCTTTCTAAAAAGAGCAATTAAAAAATATTTTTCAAATTCAAGAGACCTCCCAAGATCCCTAAAACCCCGCGTCCGGACTAATGTGATAATATACTATTTATAATTTATATACATATACATATACATATACACAATTAGCTAGGAGAGGGATTGGATCATAAGACCTCACCCTCAGGGCCCACAATACCTAACTACTGGGACAAGCTCTGACATTAATTGTTGAAATAAATGTACAAAAGCAATCTTTTAAAACATATATGATATATCCCAACAACTTTCATTAATATCGTTTGTTATTATGTCATTGGACTTCCACTTGGAGCTTTCCTTGGATGGGTTTTCCATCTCTGTGTTCCAGTATATATTACTTTCTTTCCACTTGCCCAACTACACCAGCGATTTTATTGCAAAACCCCTTTTAGTAAGCATTTTACTTTCAACGAATTCGTAGACTTGCAGGGTACATGGAGTGGGATGACTAGTGGTACAACTATCTGGACGTTGATATTTATCATAATCATCACTAGATGTGATTGGGATATGCAGGTAAATCATCCTCCAAAACAATAATGTTTTTTCTATCTAACCTTGCATCTGAAGGCTCAAAAGGCAAGCTCCCGGATAAATATGTTGTCAAATTCACGTGGCATACCATAGAAGCAGCAGTGTCGCTAGTTCAGACAAAACTGTACGACCTTATTGAAGAGCATTGTTGAAGCTGATGGAAGACTACTATGCAGAGAGCTAAGGTCCCCGTAATTCTATTCTTTTTATTGTACTTAATATTGAGGATCACTTTTCGGCAATCAATGTAACGTAATAAGCAGCAGCATCATTACATAAATGATGATTTGTGAGTCTTCTTCTTCGTCTTTCTTAGCAAACTCAATTATACAAAAGAAACATTACAGGGTATTCCGATACCTGAAATAGAAGTGTTTCTTCTTCTCGAGGAGCATTTTTTCTAGAAGTCACGAAAGATATTTTTTCCCTCCAGAGGTCATTATGAAATTATGACCCCCAACTAATTTCTGGTTTTCTCCTTAATTGAAACGAAAAATAACTTCTAAAAGATGGTACAAGCCAACGTGGGGGTGCTGCCTCAGCCAGATACTAGACTGATCATTAGTCGAGCCTCGCCATAATTAATTTTAATCCAATCACTAAGTGGAGGAGTCCAAGTAGAACGATGAGAGAGATAGTAGCTATTCCGGAGATTTCAAAGAGAGATAAGGTTGTTTGATCTGCGCCAACAGCAACGTCGATTTTATGTAATCCAAATTTAAACAATTGATTTATGGTGGTCCAGTTTATTAAACTAGCTCTATCAGATATTCATCATCCTTGTAGGGACAGCTGCAACTCCACTCAACACAACAGAGGAAAAGGTAATATCTTGGTACCGAATATTTAGGAGCTTTGTATGAAATGGTAAGTTCTTGGTTTGGGTGCTGGTTGGTGGTGGTAGGTGGTGTGGATATTGATGGTGGTGTTGATGGTGCTCATATTAGGTGGTGGCTTTTGATGTTGTTGCTAGTGGTGTTTGTTGGTTGCGGCAACGGTATTATTGTTGTTGGTGGACTACTGGTGGTGAGGGGTGGACCCACAAGGTCACTATACCATAATTTGGTAACCCAAAAAAGAATGATTTTTGTTTGAGTTATTTTGTAAAAGGATCCTATCTTTTTGGCTATATTAGGGTCTGGATCGTAGAATTTACAGTTGATGTATTTGGGTCATGGACTACCTGAAGACTGTTAGAAAAAAGTTAGCTGACTTTTCCAATGTTCACAAAACCCGTGACCATTAGTTGACTGTGCTGACTGTTTAAGTATTGACGAGGGAATTCTGTTTTACCCCTATAATCATCACCAGACTTTCCCATGAAACCATTCATCTCATTTCAAATTTGTGGCTTAATTAAAATCAAACAGATGTTGTTTCAAACAGACAAACATCATATCTAAGAACTAAAACCAAACACCTTATGTGCATATGTGCAACCTTATCAATCAACAAAAAATTGGGCATCTCCTTATCAAAATTAGATCAACCTGAACCAAATCTATTCAAATTAAAAGTGAAAATCTAAAGTGAAAATCAATTGCCTAACAAAATTATATTAACCCTTATCCAAAGTGTCACAAATTCAATCATATCAAGTGCAAGCAAACAAGAAAATTCTTACCAATTTTATGGTCTTTTAAAAATTTTAAGAAGTCAACCTCTCTCTCAATTTTCTCCACGAGCTTTTGCAGTTCCAATCTCTTCTTCCCCCTTGCTACAGTGATTCCAAATTCAAATATTTTTAGTAATCTATCTAAAAGCCTCTTTAAATTAGTTGGGTTTGGAGCAACTTTGTTCTCGGATTGATTCAGAATGGAAACAACCAAAGTTACAACATCAATTCTTCAACCTCAGATTTACCATCTCCAAAAAGCCCATCGGGAAGAACCCAAATCATGTCACAATCTTCTTCTGAAATAAATTTCTGTTGAAGCTCATCAGTGAGGTTATGAGCGGATTTGTTTAGATTTAATCCTAGCTAACTGTATTATCAAGAATATAAAGCACAGTTTTGATAACTTTTCATATGTAAGTGGTGGTTCAGATTTGTCCTCACAAGAGATAAATCTAGGGATAGATGTAATCGTTTTTCATAAGTGATGGTTGTGATTGGGAAATGCATCTAACATACAAAATTTATTATGTCATTAAGGTTCCATAATTCTTCATAATAAATACTCTATTAATTTGCCATGGAAATATTTTAATCAATGTCAAATTAAAAATGATAATATATAAATTATTATACTAATGATGATAATAATTATATTTTTTATATTCAGGATTAGTTTAGTGTTGCTGCGAGCTTTACAAAAGTGATTTTCTGATATACGTTACTGGGCCGACCTATGTTAAAAAAAAACAATTGAATAGTTGCCGACGTACGTTACTGTGCCGAGCTCTGTAGAAAAAAAACAATTAAATGGTCGGAAATTATAAACTAAAACTAAAATTTATTATAATGGAAAAATATCAGGTCTAGCTATAGTTAGTGATAAAATGACAAAAACAGACATACATGTGATATTAAATTTACTAATTAGTATTATTACTAAAAAGTATTATTTTTCTTAACCATTTTTTAAAAATCAATAATTTCTTAATATTTATTGTTGATAAATTAAAGTATATTTCAATGATAAAGAATAACATAAAATGTAGTCTGAAAATAAAAAATAATTATCTTTAAAGAATAAAATATAACGAATAAAAATTGGTGATATATAGATTCAGGATAATTGTTGTCAGTTACAAAAAAAGATGGGATAGAATTGGAAAATAAAATTTGAGATTGGGGTGAACTATAGCATTTGCTTTTGAAGATTTTAATAGCTCCTTCTCCCCCACTTTTAAAATTATAGATTTTGGAAGTGTTTTGCATAAAAAACACTTTATGAAATCTTTGTTAAATACTAGGATGAAAAAAATATTGCGATAAATATGTTTTCAAAATACTTTTTTTTTTCTTAAAGAAAAAAGCAGTATCAAACTTAGTTAGATTGGCTAACAATTATATAAGTGGGCCATAATGACAGTGCCAAGTATTGGTGCCCAGTGAGTAATTTCGCACCGTCTCACATATTTCTTGAAAAATGGTTTCACGTTATTTTTATTCAATGATGATGGATAACATAGTTTATTGTTAGTAGAGCGTATTGTTATTAGGTTAAGTACATAACGATTTGGCTTACTAACTAATCATGATTTTATTATTTTTATGCAACGAATAACCTCACATTTGGAAGCGTAATGTAGTAGAATGTAATTGTTGACCCTTTACAGATAATGTCCTCACTTAACCACTGCGGTGATCTGACAGTATGGGGTTTTCAATAGCCACCATTGCGTCCATCCAACAACAACTTCTCACGAGGTCACCCATCCCAGGATTACTCAATACCGAGCATGCTTAACTATAAATATTTTTCGCCAAATATGAAGCCAATTATGCTGAAAAGGTCTCGGTGTTAGGAAAGGACTATATTCCATTTGACGGATCCTACCTGCCGAGTCGGGGTACTATAATACCAACAACTTAATTTGGAGCCGTCCTCGGCTCCGGAATATGTTCAATCCTTAACTCTGGCATTTTTCTCACTCATGAGACCCTTTCCCGACATAATCCGTCAAGCATACTCGTTCACCCTCGACAGGTAACCCGTGGTCGGCTATAATACCATTTGTAAGGACCTGATCCTCCACGAATATTGTCCCCACTTAGTCACTGCGGTTATCCGACAGTGTGGGATTTTCAACTGACACTAATGCGGTCATCCATCAACAGTTTTCTGGGAGGTAGCCATACCTAGATTACTCTCACCCGAGAATGCAAAATTCAGTATTTTTTACCAAATCTGGATCCAACTATGTTAAAAAGTCCACAATGTCATGAAAGGACAAGTCATTACCTATATTCCATTCGGTGAACTCTTCATGACAAATTGAATTATGTACATAATATATCTGGGAAATTTGAAAAACTAGAACTACATCGTATATGATTAAAATGGTTTCCATCGGAAATGACTTGACATTTTAAAATATAATATCTTTAGTGAATGAATTAACTTTCTATTATGTCATTGAAATAGTAAGAACATAAAATACGTTATGTATTGTTGATTCAATTCCGAGTTTTACTCTTTTCAGACTATTCTTAAAGGGTAAAAAAACAAGGATCGGAACACTGTTAATATCTACACAATTATTCTTAAGAATAATGAGTTCAGGCGCTGCAACTTTGTTACAACTTACATAGTTTAATGTTTTGTTTCCGCTCGGTTGTTGGAGTATGTGGCGCGCTAAACCACATACGTATAGCTAGGGATAGTCCCTCATGGAATAAAGAGGAATATATGTGGAGCTTAATAAGCTTGGGCATCTCCATACATAGCACCAAGTCATTTTAGTTAAAAACCCCATACCTCTTATCCCAAGGTGGTCAAGTGGGGTTCGGGGTTATGCGGTCGGGCCCTAAGTAGTGTCTGATGGTCTGTGAAGATCCTTAGAATTGGTATCAGGTCAGAGCCCATGGTTGGTCTACTGTCCGAACGTAGAAGTGGTTGTGGTTGTCGCTCGTTTTAAGGCGCAAGTCCAGTCAGACTCAAGGTGAAGCAGACAAGGACCAAAGTTGAATTGGCGCTCAAGGTGGAGTTAGTGTCTCACCCATTAACTCAGTTGGAGCAGGGTTCTAGATCGGCAAGGAGATGCTCAAGGTTGAACTGATGCTTAAGGTGGAGTTAATGTCTCACACAGTAACTCTGAAGTGGAGCAGGGTTCTAGGTGGGCAAGAAAATGCTCAAGGTGGAGTTAGTACTTTCCTTCTCATTAACTCAAGGTGGAGTAGGATTCCAAGGCGCATAGGGATAATAAACATCATCGATGGATACCATATACATATAGTAATCATGTGATGGAGTCTGATTGGACTGGTGAAGTGGTTAATTGTCGCCAAGGTGGAGATTGTTGGAGTATATGGCGCGATAAACCACATATGTATAGCTAGGGATAGTCCCACATGGAAGAAAGAGGAGTACATGTGGAGCTTAATAAGCTTGGGCATCTCATTACGTAGCACCGAGGCCTTTTAGATTAAAACCGCACACCTCTTATCCCAAAATAGTCAAGTAGGGATATTATCAGTGCTATGTGGTTGAGCCCATATATAGTTGGTTCATATGGTCCATGAAGATCCTAACATCCTTCACTAAAATTAGGAAGATGTAGAAAGGTAATACCATTTCAAATTTAAAATAAGGAAGATGATGAAAGGTAATACCATTTCAAAGGATCGATAAGATATCTTTGTAAACTAAAAAACATATAAAATAATGTTTTTTGGGGGGACAAAATATGTAAAAATTAAATCAGATATAATTTCATGGTTGGCTTGAGGATGCAACTCGAGAAAGAATGGGCATGATATGCGAGAATGTCAAGGCGGAAAATGATGAAAAGGAATTGTGGAGTGAAGAATAAAAATATTTATCGGGTTTTTCTTTGCTTTTGTAACGATAAGAAGGGTAAACTTGATATAAATAAATATTATATTTAATATTCATATATCCGAAAATGCATAACTAAATAAAAATTATATCCGTGCCGTTACGACACGGATTAAGTCCTGGTATACCGATAGAAAAGAGACCAAGTTCAAATATATCGGGTCCATTTTCCAAATGGGTTGGTTGGCTAAACCCGGTTATGTTAATAACTAAGGTTAGGATATTACATCCTTTTAACTAATTGATAAGGGTATTTTCGTAAAAAAATACACGGTCAAAGTTAGTCAACGACCCAAATACATCAACCACATCTTCTACGACCCAGACCCTAATATTGTCATAAAGATGCGATCCTTTTACAAAATATCTCTTTTTGTTTTACCCCTGCCAAAAGTCCAAAAAAATTGAACTTGTTTTTAAATTCTATGTTTCCTATCTTTCTTTATAATAAGAAACCCCCAAGATGCCACATGGCGGAACTACAATCACTCTTCTATCTAATGAAGCCATGTCATCATTACTAGACATGTCATCGCCATGTTACTGCACACCCTTTCATAATAGGCCAGAATGAACCGTTGCCTATCACACTGTTTGGAAGAACAAAGAGGAATGAAGACGAAGTCTCTCTTCGTAAAACGACGTATAAAATTAATTTGCACTTATGGTCACTTCATACTATTTCGAACATCAATTCACGGAATATGCGATGACGAGGATGCCAACATGTAACTCATATCAACTTACAGAAATGAAAAGATCTATTTTGTTGACAAGGACACCAACATTTTGAGAACATGAAAAGATGCAAGTTCAAACTATAGGGACACACCGTTTCACCAACAGCTAACAACGTTTTGGTTATGAATGTAAAAACACCATTTCAAATTCAAGGCGCCCTTTGGGAGAGTGTATAAGTAGGGAAACTCATCAGTGGTATATAAAAATGATGGCAGGAGAAATATGGCAGAGAAAAGGGAATGATAATTGGATTGCAATTTACCTTAATCGGGTTCTTAACGCTCATCAACCAGAGAAGAACATTCTTTATAAAGAGATGAACGATACAAAGAAAGGAAAGAGGATTGACTTATTACTCTTTACATTCGATAAAAATTATATCTATTCTTTCTTGATATTCTAATGGCGACCATATATATATCTAATTTGCGTGGCTTCACATCTCAACGGTCAGTACATTCTAACGTTACTCTGTGTGCTGTGCAGTACAACCGCAAAACTCCAGAACATGCACCGGAACCTACTTATGTTAACAGTGGCATCTCTATATCCGGTTAATTTCTTTGCAAGAAAGTACCAAGATGAAGATCGTAAAGACGTAAAGACGCGCGTTGTTGTGTAGGAGGGAAGGACGCAATCTTTGGTGTAGGAAAGGTTCACGTCGCAGGCCAGGGATTTTAGTTGTTAACAACACAATGTTCAATCTATTCACGCAACTCTTGGAATTCAGTAATTGGATACAAAGAGGCTTGGGTTTATTACGAAGGGCGGGATTCTGAAGAACATGAAACCGACTATGTAATGCACGAATACACGTTGGCAACTCGATTCGGTTGGAACCATTCTGAGGTACGTCTATTATCTCTTCTTTTTTTTTTTTTTTTTTTTTTTTAATTTTATGTATTGCTGTATTTATGATTTATTATAATAATAATAAAAAAATGGTTTTCCATTTTGGTAATGTTGAAGAAGACGTGGAAACAAATTATAGTGAAGCTGAGGATGAATTTGATAGTTGAAGAGAGCATGCACCTGTTAGGTGAAGGTGAAGTTTGATTAAAAATGTGGAAATATTTGATTACTACGCGACGCCTTAATCACTGCATTCTGATCAACTTATGCTGATTTATCAAATCTGATGGTGATGAACTAAAAGAGGGTATATAAAAAATTTGTTGGCCAGTTAAATAAACTTATTGCAAAAACGCACAATAAAAGAGAAAAAAAAAGTTATTCGGGAACAAGGTTACAGATTCCCAAAGCAAAAATGAGCATTACGAGTTGTATGATGAAATAATATAATCTCGGGGACTCACTGCAGTATACAATGAAGAGAGCGTATAGCCAAAATTTGATACATAATGGCTTGCACATTCCAATGAGCAGTGCTTTATATAATGCTCAATCCATACAATTCCAGTTATATATAGTTTGTTCGTTAAAAGAAAAATGATCAACTATTGTGAGAATATTTAATAAAGTACGTTAGTATCCGATCTCTACTGTTTTCATTTTCTGAGGGTGCACCTTCGAAGTTATTGTTTAGGACATCTTCACATGACATCTCTTCATTTATTTGGTAATTACGACTTATTTTATTTTAGTTTTGTTAAGAAATATTGTTATCTTTGATAGTAATAACGTTGTGATGGAAAAGAAAAATACAAGATGGCTGATGTGCAATGCATATGTGATTATTTATGACTAAACAGATACCAAAAACACAATTACTTCGATACAGGAGAAAACAATTGTGCAAATATAAAGTGGAAAAGAGTTAGCAGTACATATGAATCAGCTGGGTGCCTGGCCTTGGTTGCCACCAATACGGTGGTAATCACTCAGAATAAGGAATACATGCATGATTGATGTAATATTTTAACTAATGAAATAACTATTAAAAACTAATGATTGATTCTACTTATGTTAACAGTGGATGAATGAACACCAAATTGGTCTAAAGGTAATAACTAATGAAATATTGTTTTACGAGAGAAGTGATTAAGAAGATAGGATTGATCTCAAATCCATATGGATCATGCCGGTGCGTACGCACCTGGTTAGGGGCTTGTTTGCATAGTATATAACAAACACAAAAGAAAAAGAAAAAGTGCCAATATCAGTATAAGTATACTGGCACTGCCATGAAAATCTGATAATTGATAAACTGAAATTGGGATGAAGGCATGAAATGATGTCTCCTTATGTAATGGTTATAAGAGTTAAAGCATAATGCTCAACAACAAACATATTTACCAGACCATAAAGGTTATATATTTATTTGACACAGGTGTGGATATGAAAATTTCAGCACTCAACGATCATTTCATGTCCTGAAACGTTCATGTGCAGTGCAGTAATGTTTATATTGGTGGTGGTGGTGGTTTGGCGGTGGCTGTGTAGCTTAGGAAGAAGAAGAATACTGTTACCTAATTAGTGGAGAAAATTTTTGATGGGGACATTTTTTAAAGGGAACATGGGGGACCAATGACATGTTGATACATGTTTTTGATATTAATTGATTTTCATAAATTATGTTTCCAAAAATATAAAGAAGTGTATTTTTGGAAAGAAAACTTGTTATCTTAATCTGTGTTTGTATTTTTGGAAACATAATTCATAGGAATCAATTTATATCAAAGACATGTGTCAACATGTCATTGGTCCCTCATACCCCTTCAGAAAACGCCCCCATCAACAATTTTCTCTAATTAGCGTGGTTCGGGTTATTTAGTTGGTTGTTGGGCTGAATTAGATGGAAGGGTAGTTTAAAGAGGAATGATTTTTTTAGGGACCATGGTTTTTTTGAGGGGACCATGGTTTTATTAGGCCACCTTCCCTATAGTGATAAGGGATGTCCTAAAATGTTAAAATGACTAACCTACCCTTAACCTAATTTAATTTAAAACCAACCTAATAACCACCTATATATATAACCACCACCGCCGATTACCACCACCAGCACCTCCGATTATCACCACCACCAACCACCGATTACCACCACCACCACCGCCCACCACCGCCGATTACCACCGCCACCACCTCTGATTATCACCACCACCAACCACCGATTACCACCACCACCTCTTCCCACCACCACCACCACCGCCTATTTAAGAAATGTAACAACATCAATGCAATCACAATTAAGTTCTGTTACATGATAATTCTATCGCGTATAAAAGACGCCAGCCGCAGCCTGATTCTGCCATGGGACCACTCCGGAGGTATTTTCTAACAAACCCTTCACTTTAATTTGATTTTGATTGCTTCAATCGAATAGAAATCATCAAAATAGGATTTTAATAGGAGTTACAGAGCGATGTTCGGTTAGGCCGATTTTCCAAAAAACCCTAGTTTACTAACCGATCTTCTTGAAAATGAAGAACACGAAGAACAATTTGGTTCTATTGGATTTAAAACTAAGTCACCGAACTCTCTGTTCGGTTTTTTCGCAAAAAAATTTAAAACTACAAAGTAACCGAACTCCACCCTTAGAACCGAAAACAAACAAATCCGGTCTAACCGAACTGTGTTGTTGTGGCCACTATGTTGAGTTCCAAAATAACTGAACTTAGCCAATAGAGTTCGGTTTTTTCGCAAAAGTTTTTAAAACTACAAAGTAACCGAACTTAGCCAATAGACGCTGAAACTTCACATTTTTTTTGTTTGTTAAGTTCGGTAACTTCACAATTTTATCAAAGAAACCGAACTCAAAGTTCGGTTGGTTAGCTGTTAGGTCAAGTTTGCGAAAGAACCGAACTTTGTAAACTTATATACTCTTATATTACGTAAAGTTCGGTTAGATCAAAAGTGCATGCAGTTTGCGAACCAACCGAACATAACGCTGTAACTCCTAGAGATTCTATTATTAGAGATTTCGGTAACCTGCGTGTTTGGAACAAGTAACCGAACTACACTTTCAGATGAGTTCGGTTACTTGTTCTTCATATAAAGTAACCGAACTACAGCTTCAGATCAGTTCGGTTACTTGTTCTTCATATAAAGTAACCGAACTGTTCAAAATCCAGTTCAAATCCGGATCATTTTGAAGATTAACAAATATTCTACGACAGGATGGAGATGAAGAATCGGATGAGTTTTCATCATTTGAATACTCAAACTTAGTGAATTGGAGAAAAATCTATTTTCCATGTTTTTCTCCTTCATCTTCCCTAACTCTACTCTCTCAATAATTCTACTCAACTAATAATAAACCCATCTTTTAATTTAATCTCACTAATTATTTTTAACTAAATCATTCACTAATCATAACCTAAAATTAATTAAGAGTGTAGATTAGGTATTAAATAAATAACTAGATATGGGGTGACCTAGAATTACTTCTAATATCTTTACCCAAAATAAAATCATGGTTCCAAAAATATCATGGTCCCAAAAAATGGTTCTTAAAGAGTCATGCTAAATGCAGTTTGTTGGTCTTTTTAGCATGTGCATTCACTGGGTAAAGATTGGTGGACCAGTGCATGGACTATTTACAATGTGCAAAATTTCATTTTGCACCTAGGTTCATGAAATCTAATTAGCATGTGCATTCACTGGTGTGTTTCAATGAAAATTAAGTCGTGTCACGATTTAAAAACCTTGACGCGGAAACACAAATGTGTTGCTTATAAATGGAGGTATTCAAGTTGTGGGGTTCTTTAGTAGTGATGGGTTTTAGTTGTAGCAGTGATGAAATATTGCTCTTCACTGACCAGAGAATATCTCAACAAGAAGTCTTGGAATCTCAACTATAAGTCTATGTATAACATATTCTTTTTCATGAAATAGATCAGAGTAGCAAAATTGGTGAAAAACTGAATTACTAGATCAAATATAATGAAAGACAGCAAGAGTGGGGATGGAGTAAGAGAGGACCCGGTGAACATTCCGTTATTAGAAGAATATTTATCGCCGGCGACTACACTGCAACTGAATCATCATAATGAAATACGAGATGACTTACTGAGCAGAGTTTGGGTCGAATCAAAGAAGTTTTGGAAAATTGCTGGTCCAAGTATCGTCATTCGTATAGCTTCTTATTCTATATTGGTTATCACCCAAGCTTTTGCTGGTCATTTGGGTGACCTTGAGCTTGCAGCAGTTTCCGTTTCCATTACGGTTGTTATTGGTTTCACTTTCGGCTTATTGGTATTATTGACACTCTATACATCTTTCATTTACCACCTTACACTATAGCTTTTCACTGAGTACTTCTTTTGCTTTATCTGTTGTTAATCAGTTGGGAATGGCAAGTGCACTAGAGACATTATGCGGTCAAGCTTACGGAGCTAAAAAATATCGTATGTTAGGAATTTACTTGCAGCGTTCATGGGTTGTTTTGACTCTCTGTGCAATTTTGCTTCTACCGGTTTACATATTCACTGCACCAATCCTTAAGCTCTTGGGACAACCCGATGATCTAGCTGAGCTAACAGGACTATTTACAAACTGGTTGACTCCGCTTCCTTTTGCCTTAGCTTTACAAATGCCATCACAAAGATTTCTTCAGTGTCAGCGTAAGACATCGATAGTTGCTTGGGTATGCTTGGGCGCCCTACTGTTTCATATTTTACTTATCTGGTCAGTCGTTTACAAACTTGGTTTTGGTGTTATTGGAGCTGCTGCCATATTGAATGTCTCATGGTGGATTATAGTTTTGGGATCGTTTTCTTACATTGCGTGTGGTGGTTGCCCTGAAACTTGGACTGGTTTTTCTATGGAAGCATTTTCTGGCCTTTGGGAGTTTTTCAAACTCTCAATGGCTTCTGGCGTCATGTTATGGTATACTGTATATGTCTCTCTTTCTCTGACTCTTTTTTGCCGATGCACCAAATATTTTTCTTGTTGAAATTTGTTGTGGCCAAATTTGATTGCTAATGGGAATAATACAGTTTGGAGAATTGGTACTACATGATACTGGTTTTGATGACTGGAAACTTGAGCAACGCTAAGGTTGCGGTTTCTGCTCTTACAATCTGGTGTGTATTCTTCCTATGCTTGGCTACTAAGGATTAGGACAATGATAATGGTGTCAGTCGCATATAAATGAATGTAACATAGTTTGATTTTTAAATATGTATTTCTATGGTTCACAGTATGAGCATAAATGGATGGGAGGTGATGATTCCACTAGCTTTCTTCGCTGCAACTGGGTAATCTACCATTTTGAATCAGACGAATTAGCAACGTGGTAATAAATACATATAGCCAATATTGTCTCAAATGCTTCTAATTTGGTGTCTTATGTCGTTTATCCGTCAGAGTAAGAGTTGCAAACGAGCTTGGAGCGGGGAATGGAAAAGCTGCAAAATTTGCTACCAAAGTTTCAGTCGTTACATCTTTGATAATAGGGATATTTTTTTGTGCATTAATAATGATATTTCATGAAAAATTAGCAATCATATTCACCTCGAGTGTCGTCATCCTCCAAGCAGTAGATAACCTTGCATTCCTCTTGGCTTGCACCGTTCTCCTCAACAGCATTCAACCTGTTCTATCTGGTACATCCACACTTCAATTTTGCATCCCATCTTTATAACTTCTCTTAGAATGGACAATATACGTACACAGTTGTGAATATACGTTAATGTTATCTCACTTCGTCAGGGGTTGCTGTTGGCTCAGGATGGCAAGCCTCGGTCGCTTTCATTAACATCGGCTGCTACTATATTATCGGAATTCCACTTGGAGTTGCCCTTGGATGGGTTTTCCATCTTGGCGTTAGAGTATGTATCCAAAACCATACTTTCTTTCTAGTTGCCCAACTTCACCAGTGAAAATTATTGCAAGACCCCTTCTATAAGCATTTTCTTCTAATGACTTCTAATGAATTTCTCAAACTTAATTACAGGGTATATGGAGTGGGATGATAGGTGGTACCGCTATTCAAACGCTAATATTGATCATAATCACCATCAGATGTGATTGGGATATGCATGCTCAAATTGCAAGCTCGCGGATGAATATGTTGTCAAATTCATGAGGCACGCCATATAAGCAGCAGTGTTGCTAATTCAGTGTTGAAAGCATTGTCGCTTGACGGTAGGCCATTGTGCCCGGATTTAAGGTCCTTGTAATTCCAATTTTTATTATGCTTATCAATAACTTACATTCAATCGCATCTCTCACACCACGTCCAGAATTGCAAAAACCTTCCCTCCCATTCCCCTTTCATTGGCCGGTGAACAAAACTCTCGTTTTTGATTGGCCGAAATCAAAATTAGCCACTTACATTTCCTGGCCGTTAATTTTTAATAGAATATGAAATTTGGACCTTCGGATTAGCGGCACAATCTACAAATATCTTTTGGGAGGGCGTGGACAATTTTTTTTGGGAATAAAGCCGAGAATTTCCATCTAATAGATTCTTTTAAAATCTTTTTCCCTTTTCCCGTTCAATATATTTTAGCTAACAAATCTAGGAATTGTTGAAGGGATCCCGATGATTCGTGTCCCGCCAATGACAGAGCGACACGTGGTATACCAAATTAATTCATAAATTAGATTTTAATTAATCCAGAATTAGAGATTAATCAGGAGTTAAATATATTCTTTCCGGACAAAACATCATATTACCTCTCTTAAAAAACATCATATTACTTCTCTTAAAAAACTGAAACATCTTTGATGATCATCACATATATGCGTCGAAAAGAAAAGTGATGATCATGAGGATTTAGATGATTTATAACTAACTGTTGAGATTATTAGTCCCACATAGTATGGGCAATCTAAGATCCTGCGATTTATAACTCTATGGGCCTCTCCACTCATTGCCAATTGGTTTTGAGTTGGATGCCCGTATTCTAACATGGTATCAGAGCAGGCTATTTGCGACGAGTCGTTTGACCGCGCCTTTACTCCGCGTCACCCGATTTATTGTCCACGTGTTAGACCCAACGAGGCTACACGTGAGGGGGCGTGTTGAGATTATTAGTCCCACATAGTATGGGCAATCTAAGATCCTGCGATTTATAACTCTATGGGCCTCTCCACTCATTGCCAATTGGTTTTGAGTTGGATGCCCGTATTCTAACACTAACATTTAGTTTATGCTCTAATTTAGGCAAAAAACCATCAACTAATGATCTCTTTTAATCTCTTTCTTAAATCTGATTTGAGATATAATCTCTTTTTCAAATCTGATTTGAGATATATTGGCTTCCAAACATGATAAAAAATGATGCTACAATCTCATTTGTGATCTGTATATCTAGAGATTGACCAGGATGAAATTGAAGAACTCTCTCAAGTGATAAAAATTGGGTACAGCAAAGTTGCATTAAATTTTCCCAATCAAAATCCAGTCCAATCCCTAAGTAACAACCAAGGTCACTCACAAGATAATCAACTTTCAGGAAATTTGTAGGTAAAGAGAGACTAATTAGAAGAATGGGTGTTTCATGTTATATGATTCTTGGTAATCTCTTATCTCTTTGATTTCTGTTACTATTATTTTCTGTTTTCGTGGTAGTCTGCATTCTTTATTTGTTTTTTTTAAATTTTCCATTCTTTTCGACTGATTTCAACTTCAGCAGGCATTTCTCTTATTTGTTTCTTGCTGTTTTCATGAACAAAGCAGGTAAAACCACAGGTAAACACATCGTCTCTCATGTTCTCATTAATCTTTTTGTATATACTAATTCTGACTACAGCTTGAATTAATTAACAGTTTCTTTAAACGTCAGCTTAGATTTGTATGTACAATTCATTGTTAATTATGCTCATGTATTTATATATTCCTCTTGCAGTTCATCTCATTGGAGCTGAACTTGGCTGTGCGTGCATAACAGGCATCCAACTGAATAAATTTGAGGTTGCTGCTTATTTATGAGGTATCGACTTGGTTTATGCAACATGTGTGATTGCTATCATCATCGCCGCAGATTGACCCTGTAAGTATATTGTTTGTTTTAGAAGAAACAGAATAACATGATATTTAGTTGATTATGGAAAGTCTACTGCTCATAACATGTTCATGCATGGCTGCAAATCCGCTCATATCATGGCTGCTAATTGATAGGTGCGATGATATTTAGTGGATGTCCATAATGGTTAGCATGGACATCTGCATTCATAATGTAAAGTAAGAAGGCCTACACAATATCCTACACTAGAGAAATCGAGTATTGGGATACGATTAGAAAAGGGGGTTTGTGTTTTTTTTTTTCTGTTACTTTTTATTGTTTGAAATCTTGGATTTAATTTCCATTGAACACAGAGATTTATATTTTAAATGGTTCAATTAAACACGAAGAATGATATTTTGAGTTAGTTGTTCTCTTCATTGTGGATCAGAGTACAAAGAGATACCAGGGGAAAGTTACATTCGGTAAGGCGTCTGGTACC
Source organism: Papaver somniferum (assembly GCF_003573695.1). Lineage (NCBI taxonomy): Eukaryota > Viridiplantae > Streptophyta > Magnoliopsida > Ranunculales > Papaveraceae > Papaver > Papaver somniferum. Next base: position 197,991,597 of record NC_039358.1, on the reverse strand, counting down.
TTTTATTTTACGTTTCTTTTCTTCCTTTTTCGATGGTTTAGATTCAAGTACAAAATTTGGCTTCTTTCGATGATCAGTTAGTCTACTGCCTCTTTTCCTCTCCCTATCTCCTCCTCTCTTCTTTCAAGTTCTGTTTCGGTTCTCTATCGACTCATCGATTTTCTTTTGTTCGATTCCCCTTCTGAAGTTTGTCTATGATCAACATTACATCAGGTGTATTTTTATGTGAGCGTTGATAAGGATGTAGCTGAGAAGGACACTGTCCAATTGACTTGTACTGATGCTATTGAACTTGATACTGTCCAATTGACTTATACTGATGCTATTGAACTTCTTTCGAGGGCAAGGAGAAATTTTAATTTCCGGTATTGACATTTACCTCTGTACCTGAATTTTTGTTTTTGATAACTTTCGCACCTTGATAATATTATTTGGTTTTGTATTAAGTTGTGTAGATATCATTACTTCTTATAATAATTTTAGTCATCCATGGTTGGTCAGGAACTTCAAATATCACTATCTGAAATGTTTGTTTGAAATCCGGTTGTATTTCTCTTTAGCACATTCAAATTTATTGTACTTGGTGCATCCATACTCAATAGGAATCTTGAAGTCCCAAGTCGGAGTCTTCAAACATCTCTAAGATGATATTGTGCATACATTTTCGCAGCTAATTGCAACTACTAAATTGGTCACTTTAAGGTTTGGATTTTTTTCTTAGAGGAGTTGACAAATTAAGCTTTAGTTTTAATTTTATTAGGCTTGGTTTTGTATATCTTAGAGAAATCAGGAAATACACTTAGAGGTTTTGCAGTTTTTACTAGGATCTATCGTAGCTTTTTTTTTTTGCAGAGCTGATGCTGCTGTAATTAATTTCAGTCTTTAAAAGACGAAGACAATCTCGAATGTAAATTCAAAGAGCTGCATCCAGTAAATTAGCAAAAGATTGACTAATCCTATATGGTTGACTAAATAGTAAATTAGTAAATTAGCAAAAGATTGTTTTAGCCTATATGGTTGACTAAATAGTAAATAAGCAAAAGATTGTTTTTACTGATGATGGACATTCATAGTCATAAAGTTCCCAGGGTTAGTAAGCCTATATGGTTGACTTTGACTAAGTATATATTTTATTATCGATGCATCCTGTGTTCAGCTAAGAGCGTCCACAGTGGTGCGAGTATAACCAAAGACCAAAGACTAAAAAAAAAGATCAAATTTGGGTTTAGTCCGTTATGTGCCGTAGTGGGAAAAGAGTATATTTGGTCGCGCGTTGATAAACATTACGCCTGGGATCAGGCGTTGGTAAAGATAACGCCCGAGTGGGGCGTTGGTATAGTATACGCTTCAGAAACAAAAAAAAAGAAAAAAAAAATGGGGCGGAGGTATAAAGCCCGCCCCATGCAAGTTTCATAAATTGTGAAGTTGAAAATGGAGTGGGGCGTTAAGTATATGAACGCCCCATTTCGCGCATTAAGTTTATGAACGCCCCATCGGGCGTACATTTAACCAACGCCCCGTTTCAGGCGTACATTATATCAACGCCCCTTGTGTAGCGGACATTATATCAACGCCCGATGAATGGCGGAGATTATATCAACGCCCGATGTGTAGCGGAGATTATATCAACGCCCGACTATATTTGGATTTGGTCTTGATCGCAGACCAAATTTGGTCTGGATTTTACTCTTTGATCAAATTTTGATCGATGGTCCGTCCCACTACGCCAGCCCACTCGACTGAAAATCTGGGTTTACTCGTCCATTGCAGTTGCTCTAAGGAGGCTCTATTGCAGTTACCAAACAATTCAACTAGTAAGGATTGAGGTTCATCTTTGAATCAAGACAGAGAGGTTTTATAAAGAGTTCCATGCTCAAAATTGGGTCTTGCAATGAGTTTGGTTTGAAATATAGTGCTGAATTTCAGATGCTTGAAGATTACTGAGACTAAATCCAAAATTATACTCAAGTAATTGGGTTGGTTGGTTACTACTAAGTAGAAATGAGCTTGAACTTTAACATCAGCTGTGTGGTTAAGGTGAGGCATAACGCCTTAACACTATGAGGTACGTATTAAGATTTGTTCTTTATTATATAGATTTTATTACATTGGTCGCATTCCAGATGAGTCACAATATTGCTATCAGAACGTATAAGCAGAGGGAGAATGCCCCTCCTAGCTGAACTTGGTCAGCATTTGTACATCTGAGGTTCTCTTCATTGTAAAGCATATCCTGTGAGATGTGTCAATGCTAACCCAATTCAGGCTCTGGAACTAATACTATTTTTCCAGTTTGTTATGCTGCTGGGATAGCTGTAAAAGTAAACATAGTCATGCTGGGTATACATTTGGTTTTACTAAAGATAGATGGCTCTTAAAGAGGGCTTATGCTTGAGGATTTGGCCTCAACAATTGAGGTATAGATATCATATCTCTTAGCAAACTAAGGGGACTCTATATTTTTTAGTATTATATATTTGTATGATCTGATTTGTGCTTTTGTGCACTGGAGATAAGCACAAGACAGACATACGACATGTGGTTATGTTAAAGGCGTAGAAATTCGAATTCAAGGTATGATCAATCCCTAAATTAAACTAGGAATCTCTCTGACACGAGATAGATAAATACTGGTGTCTACTTTTGAGTTACAAGTTAGTTATCTTCTTTTCACATGCACAGGCGTTGATGTCCTGTTAGCTCAAACTGGTCAGGGGTATCTGTGTGTTGCAAAGTCTGATATTCTTAAAGATTTTTTCTACAGAAACTTCTGCAGGGAAGATTTTTGGCAATCTGTTAGAACACATTCTTACGATTTTCTTTAGGTTATTCAAAACCTGCTTAACTAATAACCTAAAGCCAATCAAGCTGAAATAAACATACAATGATAATCTCTAATTTTACTTAGTCTGCTCTAGAAAATGATTATTTTCCATTGCTTTTCTGCGTTGCCTGTCTTGGTAGTATTCCAGTGTAGAAAAAACCTAATCACATCTCTCACACCATGTCGATGTTGGTAATGCAGGTCCCTCTTTATATCAAGCATAAGAACTAAAAGTCTCCATTGAACTCAAGTCTTTGTTTTGATAAGTGTGTAGAGTTAAGTTAGTCTCTAAGCAGGTGTCCTGGTCTTATCATTATTGGCATTTTACTTCTCTGCTTCCTTGCATGGGTATTTATACACTTGCAATACATGGCGATCTACTAAGATGAAAGTATGAGGAAAATTTGAAAAACAGGAACAAGGAAAATTTGCAATACTAACATTTGTACAAGAAAATATTTTAGTTTTTGGACATTTTTTCTTTTTTTGTCTCTTGAAAATTAATTTTTGCTTTTGTTAGGAGATAGGAACCCACCATATACATGTAAAGTGACCATAAATAGAATGAGTTAAATTTCTTATGTGGTAAGGACTTGGGAAATTGTAGTGTTAGGCTTAACAAAGAAATTTTAACACCGTCACATACTTGCCAACTACTCAGATGGTTTTACAGTTTGATTATGAGGAAAACACGCAGCTTGCTGTTGATAGAAGAAATTTGCTTAAACAGGTGTGATGGGTTCTTTGTTAGTCATAGAACATATATTTCATCATAGGCGTTGTTTTTAATCATAGAATTGTGGTTGTTGTTTTTTGTAGCTTCGGTAAGAGCCAAATACTGCACCATGAACATTCAGTAAGCTAAGGTGAGTCATTTAGGCTTATACACAATTTGATACTTCTCATGGTTTAATAAAGCATGAGATTTGCTTTTTCAATTTTAGTTAGGTGTCTGTGATTCATCCTTGCATATCATGGGCATAATTTGTAGGTTGCAAATGTACAAACTCATTGGAGACATAGGCATATTACTTAATTCGATGAGCATTAGTTAACTGCGGTTTTACTTGCTTTCGAAAGCACAATGACCCTACAACAATTTGGGGCTACCATTATACAGCATTTGATTTTGACGAATTATAAACAAAAATGATAAATTCTTTCACTCAAGATATTTATCGTTCGATTTGTTGGAGGTCTAATATGATTTTTACTAATTTAATCTAATCAATACATACTTTTTGAAGAATATCTGCATCACTCTATTCTTTTGAGGTCCTATCCAGTTTGCATCTTTTTCATCTAGGGTAACTACTTGATCTATCGCCGAACCCAATTCAGTTAAACGAACAACCAAGACAAAAATGGTCCGATCAAAACCAAAACCAACAACAGCAACAAAAGAGAATGGTTGAAAAGTAAGCCTTCGTAGAACTCTAGAAGCAAGAATTCTGAGTACATTCAAACAATACCCTTCATTCCATGATATCTTTACATGCCAATAAAGATCGAGGGATTACTGGTGGAGTTACTGGTGGAGTTAGTATTCAATTGGGTGTAGTTTCAAATTCTGATGAGAGGAGTTTGTCCACACATTGCCTATACTTTTGAATACTACGATTGGGGTTAGTATTTTATGTATATTTTTGAATTTGTAAAAGCACAGTAATTAATTTCTGGTCTTCCGCATCATCAGCATCCATGACTTAGAAGGGTTAAACAAAAATTTAGAATTTACGCACAACATTCCTTTTTTTTTTGTTATGAATCTGATTTATGCATGGTGTTCATGGTGTTCTAATTCTATAGCGTTAATTAAATAATAGGATGGCAAAGGCAGGTTACAGAATTCGTTATAGCAGCACTTGCCTCTAAAGCTGCAGGTTGGGTGTAATGGTTACACACCAGGAGTAAGCTTGAAATGTGTCCGACGGTGTTAATTATACTGCGATGGGCAAAGGTTTGTGAACTTTTGTGTAATATTTTTCCCAGCTAATCTAAACCATAAGGCATTAGTGTGTTTGTTTACCTATATATGTTTGTGTACAGAAGAGAGATAAAGAGGTGGGCTAATGGGTTTGCAAGAGCAAGAAGGCTTGACGGTGTGCACAAGGAGACCAGGTAAAATAAATTTTCCTATTCACTTTATTCGACTTCTTTCCTCTGTTTTAGTGCATGCACATGAAATTCTGTTTTTAGTAAAGAACTGTTCTTTTTTGTTTTCTTGGTTATGTCCAATCTCTAATTAATAGAGAGATTAGTTGAAAATTAATTGAACTTTATTTTTGGTTTATAATTAGAGAAAAGTGTGGTTTCACTAAAGTTCGGATTTCACTTATTAATGCATCGTTTTCGTGTATTTATTATATACGGGTCTAATTGTATTATTCTGAAAGAACCACTAAAAGGATGACTCGTCATATCTAAAGCTACCGACACTGCTCAAAGTTAAAGTTCTATTTTTGACCTTATATTGGTTATTTGTTGGAAGATAAGGTGCAGGCGAGTTTGAAACTAACTCTCTTAGACAATACGGTTTGTAGTTTCTGTAAACCTATTGTAAATGTTGGTATTTTTCTCATAGATTTGGCACGTTGGGCAGTTTGAAATTTATAAGAAAGTTATACATGTGCCACCAAAAGCCTAAAAATCACGTGGTTGTTGTGAACTATGCTCATTGGGTTTGCTTTAGGCCATTATTTATTGGCGACGAGGCTATACGGACTGTGAAGTAAAAATACTGAACTATTATGTCAGATACACCGTTGATAACATCGTTCAGTCTATAAACCTAAGATCATAGATGACTTCAGATTATGGTTTTCAGAAACCAAAAACAACCCAAGTGCATGTGCAACTCTTAACTCTATATTTTCATCTAATTAACTTGCGAACCTTTTTTTTTTATGGGAAAAGCTTGCAAATGCTTTACTATGTTTTTCTTACTGTACTTTCTGGCGTTTGTTCTGAATACAATGGCTTTACTTTTATTTTTGACTTCCTTTGTACGGTGAAAGCTGGGATGCCCAACACCCTAAAAATTTGTTTTACATCCTGCTTTCATATGAGATTATCTTTCTGTTGAAAACCTGCAACACTCTTTTGGCGAAAGCTTTTTAGTATGCGTATGTTGTCTCGGCAATTTTGTATCTGTATAGAAGTTCATAATTATGATCAGTTTTGGAACTTCCACAACTATTTCATTTTCAGTGAAACTTTCGGTTATCATGAATTTTAGGAACATTAGTTTGGTTTTCGTTAACAATCCACTATTAGATATATTGTAATCTCTTTTAGGGTCTCTTTTTTTGTTTAGTTTCAACTTATGTCCGGGTTTTTTGTTCAATTGCTGGATTTTTAAGATGATGATCATATGTTGTATTTTATTATGGCATTCCATACCCTTCATGTACTACCAGCCTGTTATAGTAAGCACTATAAAAGTATAAACTCTCTGGAGTATGTTTTTTGTGAAAAGATTCCTTGGATTAAAGGCTTGGCTTTGCTTGGTATATAAGTGGTGGAGATAACGCAGCTCTAATCTTTCCTTTGTTTTTTTTTTTGCAATTTTGACTGACTTTTTAATTGATTTGTTAACCGGCGCACGAACTAAAATGACTGACTTCTTAATTGATTTATCAACAGCCGCACGAACTAAAATTCTCAATCAGGTTCAGGTATGCGAATGGTTTTTTATTGTTGAGATTATTAGTCCCATATTGTATGAATTATCTAAAATCCTGCTGTTTATAATTTTTATGGCCACTCCACTCATTGCCAATTAGTTTTGAGTTGGATGTTGATATTGTAACATTGTATCATAGTTAGGTTATAGGCTATTTTATTTGTTTGTTTGTTTTGTGTCGAGTCATTTGACCGCACTTTTACTCCGCGTCACCGGATGTATTAAGTTTGTAGCTTTAGATGTTGAAGATTGATTGAACTTTAATTTAAGGATATGTATTGGTTTTGATTTTATTTGTTTTGTTTTGATTTTTTATATTTGTATCTTTATATTTTGAAGATTGATTGAGGTTTAATTTAAGGATTTGTTTTGTTTTGATTGTATTTCTTTCGTTTTGTTTTTTTATATTACTGCTATCGTGTATAAGAAATTTGGATGAGTAATAATCATAAAAATGTCCTGCAGGTGCAGATAATGTGCCCGTGGCAAGGGTGAATTGAATTAATAAATTTGTGTCTCTATCGAGTATATGAATATTTGGAGAAAACACTATCCCAGAACAGGCAGGTAATAAATCAAGCATGTGATCTCCTGTAAGTAAAGTATGGCGAGCATACTTGCGGGTATATGAGATTTTAATTTCAGTTTTTTTATTTTGCATGTGAGGTTTACATCCACTTTAAAGGTTAGCATCGATGAATATGTATTTAATGGCAACTGCAAGATGAAACTTAGCTTATATAAAGACAACTCTTTTTATTGATGTTTAGAAAAAATCTCTCAAAACTAAACACAAACCTCTAATCTTGCTCATATGATCAACCACAACTTTGGTGATCATATATATATATAGAAGTATGAATTCATTTTCCTAGTCCTATTACCTTATTATATGTCTTTCCTTTTCTTAGAAGTAGATGACTTCTAATTCCCTTAAGATTACATCAATTTCCTAATCTTGTCCTAACCAACTTGTTAGTGACTTCTATGTTGAAGTTTAACCAACATTCTCCCCGTTAAGCTTCAACCTTACCCGTGACATATCTTGTACTCCAATCAGTTTTCTCATTTTTTCAAACTTGATTCGAGCTAATGCCTTTGTCAATATATTTGTTTTCTGCTCAGTTCCTGGTATGTGTTCAATGTTGATGATCTCCTTCTCGATACATTCTCGTATGAAATGATACCTTTTGTGAATGTGTTTCGTCTTCCCATGAAACACTGGATTTTTAGTGAGTGCAATTGCAGACTTATTATCAATCTTGATGAGAACTTTTTCAGGTTCTCTTCCTTTGATTTCACCCAACAGTTCTTGAAGCCATATTGATTGTTTAGCTGCTTCTGTTGCAGCCATAAACTCAGCTTCACAGGATGAGAGAGCTACAATGTCTTTCTTCTGTGAACACCATGTAATAGGTGCTTCTCCTAGATAAAATATATGACCAGTTGTGCCTTTTCCATCATCTTGGTCAATATTATGACTGTTGTCACTATACCCAACAATTCATTTTGATCCTCCTCGACCATACTTCAATCCACAACTGATTGTTCCTCTTAGATATCTCAATATATGCTTTATTACATCACCATGAGACTTGCGTGGACTCTGCATATAACGGCTTGCTACTCCCACAGAGAAATCCAAGTCTGGTCTTGTGTGTAACAAGTATCTAAGGCATCCAACATTTCTTCTATAACTCGTTGGATCAATCTCAGGTTCTTCTTGTGCCTTTGAAACTTTAAGTCCAAACTCCATTAGTATCTTAGTTGGATTACAAGTTTCAAGTCCTTCTTCTTTCAGAATTCTCCTTGCATAAGCTTCGTGTTTAATCTGAATCCCATCTACTCCTTGATGGACTTCTATGCCAAGGTAATAAGTGAGTTTTCCGAGGTCTGACATCTCAAATTTTGATGACATTTCTATCTTGAACTCATTGATCACCTAAAGGGAGTTGCCAGTCAAAAATAGATCATCTACATAGACTGCAATCACAAGAAGCGTTCCCTTTTCTTCTCTTCTGTATACTGATGTTTCTTTAGAGCACTTAACAAATCTGATTTCTCTTAAGATTTGATCGAACTTTGTATTCCAGGCTCGAGGATCTTGTCTTAGACCATATAGAGCTTTTGATAACTTATAAATCTTATGCTCTTGTCCTTTTACTTCAAAACCTTCAGGTTGTTCAACATACACATCTTCTCGCAATTCACCATGTAAGAATGATGTCTTAACGTCTAAGTGGTGAATTTCCCATGAGTTTGATGCTGCTTCTGCTATTAAGAGACGAATTGTCTCTAGTCTAGGAACTGGTGCGAAAACTTCATCAAAGTCTATGCCTGATTCTTGAACGTATCCCTTAGCTACAAGTCTTGCCTTATATTTGTTGACAGTACCATCAGCGTTCCGTTTTATTTTGAAGATCCACCTAAGACCAATCACTTTTACCCCACCTGGCTTATCAACTAGAAACCAAGTCTTGTTTCTGTTAATTGAAATAATTTCTTCTCTACATGCTTGTGTCCATTTAGTCGAGACCTTTGCTTCCTGAAAATTCCTTGGTTCATCATTAACAGAAAGTAGCATTATCTCACATTCTTCTGCAGCTTGAAGAACATAATCCTCAAGATACCGTGGCTTTTGTATCTATCTTGTTGATTTTCGCAGTGGAATGGGTTGAGTTATTTCATCGATCTCTTCTTCTTCTTCTTCGTTATTCTCAGTGTTTTCATTATTCTCTTCTTCTTCTTGATTAACATCATTGTCTCCATTGGTATTGATGATTATGGGTCCTTCGCCTTCATCAATTACTTGACCCCATCTCATGTGAAACATTCCTGGATCCCTACTTGGTCCATTATTAGTTTCTTTCCAGTTCCAGTTTGTTTTTCATCGAATACCACATCTCGACTCACTATTACTCTTTTCGTTGTTGGATTGAATAATCTGTAAGCTTTGGATCCAGGATCAATTCCTAGATGCACAAGAGTCTGAGATCGATCATCCAGTTTCTTAAGAGTTGTAGAATCAACTTTTGCGTATGCTTTGCAACCAAACACTCTTAAATGATCTATGTTTGGTTTTCTCTTTCGCAAACTTTCATATGGAGTCATGTCTCTCAGAGCTTTCATAGGTATCCTGTTTATTAGGTATGTGGAGTGTCGTACAGCTTCTCCCCATAGATAATTAGGTACGTCCATAGCCTTTAAAGAACTTCTTGTCATCTCCATTAGAGTCATGTTTCTCCTCTCCACCACTCTGTTTTGTTGTGGTGTATATGGTGTTGTGAGTTGCCTTTTGATTCCATTTGACTCACAGAACTTGTTGAACCCTACGTAAGTGAACTCTCCTCCTCTATCAGTTCTAAGCATTTTGACCTCCTCTTTTAGCTCTTTTTCTATCAGATTTCTGAAAGCTTTGAATCTGTCAAATGCTTCACTCTTTTCTTTCATAAGAATAGACCACATATATCTTGAGAAGTCATCTATAATAACAAATATGTATTTGTTATTTGCAAGGGTTTGTGGTGTAATAGGACCACATAAATCAGCATGAAGAAGTTCTAATGGCTTTGAGGCTCTGAATGTTGTTGCTTTTGGAAAACCTTGACGCGTTTGTTTCCCAACTAAACATGATTCACAGATCCTTGATTCATCGTTTATCTGTGGTAGCCCTCGAACCATCTTGTTCTGAGACATTTCCTTTAAAGTTCTAAAGCTTATGTGTCCTAACCTTGCATGCCACTTCCATGTATGATCTTCCAGTCTCATATTCAGACATAATGGCCTTCCAATCATGAGACTTATCTTGTAGAGTCTATTCTATGAGCGTGAGACTCTAACTAAAAGTCTTCCACTTGGGTCATGAACTGTTAGATAATCTTGTCGCATTCTAACATCACATCCAACTTCTGTAGCTTGTTTGTGACAAGATTTTGTTCTCCGGTCTTGCTCTGAAATAGAATTGATCATTTCCCTTCAATTTCTACAGAATATCCATCCCCAAACTTCACTTGTCCTTTGATTTTCTCATTGAGTTCATAAAATTAGTGTCTCTTACCAGTCATGTGATTGCTGGCTCCATTATCTAAATACCAGATTCCTTCTTCTCCATCCTTTGATTCGTAGTTATTTGGTATTAGTTTCCCTTCGTTTAAGAATACAACTTCGTGCATGAAAAGAGTTGTATCTGCTTCCCTTGTTGCATTCTTGTTTGCTTCTTCCATCTTTTGTATTCTTCCAGGGCATACAGAGGAGAAGTGTCCTGGTTTATCACATCTGTAACAAATAATGTTTGATATATCCTTCTTTTCTTTCCCTTGGTTTTGATCATTCTGACTTGTTGTTCTATCTTGTGAGTTAAACCTTCCTCCCCTTCCTCGGCCTCTGTTTCCTCTACCACCTCTTCCACAACCTATTCCTCTTGTCGCAGAGTTTTGTTGGTAAGAGTTTGTGTACAAGAGTTTTCCTTGAGTTTATCCATTGTTTTCTTCATCAAGTATTCTTTCTTCATATGCTTTCAATCTTCCAATTATATCTTCATAGCTAGTCTTCTTTAAATCTAAGACTTGTTCGAGAGAAGCTATGATATGAATATACTTGGATCTTGGTAAACTATTGAGAAACTTCTTTACCAGTTTATCTTCATCAATGGATTGTCCAAGTGACACAACTTTTGAGGCTATCTCCGATAGCTTTCCTGCAAAGCTATCAATAGTATCAGTGTCTTTCATCTTCACTCTTTCAAATTTAGACATGAAGGTTTGCAGACAGGCTTCTTTAACTCGATCAGCTCCGAGATTACGTTCCTTTATTGCATCCCAAATTTTCTTTGAAGTTTCCTGTTCACCAACTTGTAGAACAAGACATTTTGGTATTGCTTGAAATAGTAATCCAATGGCAACATTGTTTTTGTCTGGGTCCAATGTACCAGGATCAATTGTTTCCCAAACTTTGTAGATTTTCATCAGTACCTTCATTCTCATGGCCCATACTGTGTAGTTTGTGGCGCTGAGGATTGGAACTTGTATTGATAATGGCGTGAACAGTTTTTCACCCACAATGGTGGTTTCGTTTTCCATGGCTCAGAAACAAGCTCGATAGCAATTAATGGCAACTGCAAGATGAAACTTATCTTATATAAAGACAACTCTCTTTATTGATGTTTAGAAAATCTCTCAAAACTAAACACAAAGCTCTAATCTTGCTCATATGATCAACCACAACTTTGGTGATCATATATATATAGAACTATGAATTACTTTTCCTAGTCCTATTACCTTATTACATGTCTTTCCTTTTCTTAGAACTAGATGACTTCTAATTTCCTTAGGATTACATCAATTTCCTAATCTTGTCCTAACCAACTTGTTAGTGACTTCTATGTTGAAGTTTAACCAACAATATTTTTTTATTTTGTTGAGCAAAATACTGATTTTTGAAAATGGGTTTTGATTCATTTCTAAATGTGTTGTTTTCTATTTTGTTTCAAGTAATATCATCTTTCACGACTTTGTTTTAAATGTGATTTTCATTTCAGTTTTTTTATTTTGCATGTGAGGTTTACATCCACTTTAAAGTTTAGCATCGATGAATATGTATTTTTTGATTTTTTTGAGCAAAATAATGAGTTTTGATTCATTTCTAAATGTGTTGTTTTCGATTTTGTTTCAAGTGATATCATCTTTCACGATTTTGTTCTGGTTTTTAGTGCACGTTGTAGTAGAATATCTACTACTAAAACTTCTTCTCTTCTATCTCTTCCTCAACCCTGTTTTTAGTACCAGGGTATTTTGTTATTGTTAGCTTTCATGTGGGAATATGCATCAGTGGTCAATAGGGACAGCAAGCTGTCATCGCCTCTAATTTTCCAATAGGTCAGATCAGATTTTTGGTTCCACTTCTACTGGTTTATGCGAAAAAAACTTGAGTAGAAGGATTCTGCAGAAGTATCCTCAGCTTTATGGAGCTGGCCAGATATACCTACAATGATAGATATGGAGTGGTAGTGACGTAGCGGAAGCGTATGATTTGGATCAAAGATCTGATAGAAGATAAAAACTAGTCTGAGATCAATAGATTCACAAAAGTGATGATAAAATAATAAATAAAAGATAAGTTTGATATCAACAAAACTAGTGACAAAACCCCTAGGTGAACAAACTAGTGATAAGAAAAAACCGGTCATATTATTTCTACCAAATAAAAACCGTTTCAAATAAAACTGGGACAAAAACCCCAAGTCAAATGATAATGAGCAAATTTAACTTTTTTTACTTTAAAAAATCCCAAATGTACCCTTTTATCTTTTCTTCTTCTTCTTCTATGATTTCTTCTTTCTTCCGTCTCCTTCTCCCACCACCTTCATCACCAGCAATAACAATGGATCTCCACGAGAAGAACGACGCTGATTCAAGAGATGAAGAATTCGAGAGACGTTTTCTCTCAATCATTAGTTCATTCATTTCCCTAAAACTGAGAAAAGAAAGAGAAAGCAGCAGGCGCTGCTGTTAAATCCGAGAGACCAGATCGAGACACTGATTGAGAAATTGAGAAGGAAATAAGATTTAAGATGATGTTAATAGAGCGTAGAGAGGAAGAATCAGCAAAACCTGTTGCTTGAAAACAATGAAAATACAGAATATGGGATAAAATGTAGAATTACTGCACAAAAGATGAGTTAAATGCCAACAAAAAGGGATAAATATATACAATATTTGGCACTCATCAAATACCCCCAAACCTGAATTTTACTTGTCCTCAAGTAAAACAAAACTAAGGAAATCCTAACTATACCACTGTCGCTGGTCTCTCGAATGCATTTAGCATATGCACTAAGCCTTTTAAACCACTAAGTGTCCCTAGTGGACGAGTGAAGTCTCGTGAAGGTTTGCTTAGAACGTACCTACAAAGTTCTAGGTCAAAATATAAGCTCAGATTCCATCAAATGTGACATGTGCAAAACAGTTAAGCTCACAGCAAAATGGAGATGTCAATCTAGCTATCAAAGGCACAATCCTAGCACTGATAACAAAAAAAGACATGTGATAAGAGTGTAAAGTGTATCTACACATGTGTAAAGAAAGATCTGAAGTTATTACTACTAATCACCAAGAGATAGTTTCTCAGGCTAAGAACCAAGGTCGAAATCTAGCTAGCTGTCCGGACTTTACGAGAATTGTGAATGAGTTGGAGGTATTTCACAATTACTCGCGTTGTACATCAATGGCATACACCCTCCTTGCTTATTACAATGAAACAACAAAATGACTCTTTACATGACTCTTATTTACATTGACTACTCTCTTTTATTTTTGGAACAAGAGATGATGGAATTGATAAATACTTGATTTTTTTGTATTTTTCTGATATTTTTTTTTTTTTTGAAACAAGAACTTGAAATTGATTTTTACATATGGTAGCTCTTTTGATACATAACAAAAAGAAACAAAAAATTACATGACACTTTGCAAGAGGTAGCCCTTTTTGATGCACCCAGTTAAATTCGATGGTTGTCTTTCTTAATGTAACCTCCACCTTTATCCCAACCAACCAAAGAACAAGCTAGTCAAGTTTCGTTCAGTATTCTAAAGTGATTGGCAATCGTAACTTCCTATCAAACACCTTGAAGATCGAGGCCATACATGTATTGGTAGATCGTGCGCGTGCAAATTTCTTATCACTATGTGAATTGTGCTAGAATCAGGGTGCCTAAATATCTAGACTAAGACTCCTAATAATTACATATTTGCACAAGAGTCAACATTTCAAGGTAAATGAGCTCCATTTTTATGATTTTTCATTTTTTAATTTTTTGAATTTTGATTTTTCAATTTTTTTCATTTTTTTTTTTCAATTTTTTTTTTTTTTTTTTTTCAAAAGAAGAAGGAGTTCGTTTTCAATTATGGCAAATTATCATGGTATCTACTCTATACCCCCAAACCTAAACTAAACATTGTCCTCAATGTTTCAAAATATGGAAAAAATTAAAATGCAACATATGGAAAGGGACATGCTGAGTAGAGTAAAAGGAGAGAGAATACCCGATTTCGGCGAAAGCAGAATTAAAACTCCGTTATTCAAGGCAAAAAATCCAACATATTTCAGCCGAGATCATATTGGATTAGCAAAATATATACAAAAGGAACAAAAGGGTTTTTAAGAAATTTTATCTACTGGATTATATACAAAAAATTCACCATACACCAAAAGTCTAAAGAGTTGAGGATCAACCCAAAAGAAAAAGTGTAGAGACATAGAAAGTTTCAAAACACTAAAATTGGACTTAAATGGGAGTGAGAGTGAAAAACCGAATGAATCACCCCTAAACCAAAATTTTTCAACAGGTTTACTTTTAAGCACAAAATCTTTTAATTTTAGGGGTTCAGGATTCAAAAGGTCTAACTCATAATGGACTGTTTTCGGGATGGGCAAAGAAATGCATTCCAACTGTGGCTCTTTAAAAGTGTTATATTTTGAAGCAAAATAGTCCAAGAGGACTTGGGAGGCACACAGTTCCAATCCTAGATTGGGAATCTTCAGAAAAGTTGGTTTTACAATATTGGTACAAACCAAATCTAGGTTGGGTGGAAGGCCATCAGATTGTGACTTAGGTAGGACGATAGGCACATCATTATCAATCAAATCAAAATCTCCTAAGTCATCTACACATGTCACATCATGCTCACAATCATCAATCAAATTGGCAAGATCACAATCAGAATCCTCAACATCATCAACAGATTGATTCTCGTGTATCGGCACATCAGGGGAAACATCACATGGAATACTAGAAGAAATATCATGCATTAAGGTCGGGGCAGAGAAGCCTAATGTATTTGAACCCAAAGGTTCCATAACATTTTCAGTATAGACATGTTCTTCTAACATAACATCATAATCATCATCATCATCATGATAGGGATTTTGCAATCTAGGATAATTTTCAATCCTAAGGTCGGAGCTATTACAAGAATAAAACTCTAATTCATGGGGGTGACTCATATCATGTGGTGTTGTTCCTGTTTCCCTAACGGATTCCCATTGATGGGTTTTCTCTGCAATCTCGGCTAAAAAATTCCATGCATCATCCACAGATTTATCAATAAACTCACCATTACACATAGACTCAACCATGGTTCGAGATTTAAAGTCTAGTCCCTCATAGAGGATGACGACAAGTCTCCACTTCTCAAATCCATGGTGCGGACATTCACTCAACAAATCATTAAAACGTTCAAAATAGTGAAAAACAGTTTCCTCATCCAATTGGACAAAACAATTGATACTTTGACGAATAGCGATGGTCCTATGATGTGGAAAGAATTTTTTGAAAAATAGATCTCTGAGTTGGTCCCAAGTGTTGATTGATTGTGGTCTCAAACCGTAAAACCATGTTTTGGCCCTTTCCTTTAAAGAAAATGTAAACAAACGCAATTTCAGAGAGTCTTCGGACATATGATCAGGTTGCATAGTCCGACAAATTTGTTCAAACTCTCTTACATGAGTATAGGGGTTCTCAGAATCGAACCCTCGAAATATAGGAAGTATTTGTATCATGCTTGCATTTATTTTAAAAGGGTTATTGGTTTGAGGTAATACAATACATGATAATGGAATTTTTATTGACGGATACATGTATTCATGGAGAGCACGAGGTTGGCCCATTTTGAAAAGACACAAAGCCCACTATTTGGTTTTAATGGGTTTTCAAAAATTTGGTTTTTTTATGGGAAAATTTTGGTTTTGATGGGATATATTTGAAAAAGAAAATTTGGTTTAAAAATGGGAGCAAGTAAAATTTGGTTTTTGAATGGGAGAAAAAGAAAATTTTGGTTTTTTTTTTTTTTTTTTTTTTTTTTTTAAAAAAAAAAAAGAAAATAAAATTTGGTTTTTGAATGGGAGCAAGCCCATTGTTTGTTTTGTATTTGCTTTGGCTCCGCTTGGTTGAAAACTTTTGGTGGAACTGAGTCCAAAATCTCGGCCTAGAATTTGGGTATTCGGCCCACTAACGAGTTCAACTAGCGTGATCGGTTACAAGCTCAGCTGGGTTTAAAAACCCAGAATACAAATTACCAGTCCAAAATAGTCGCCGATATGTGATGTAGTTACATAAATGAAGAGACAGCAGATATGCGACATTCAACCGATATGCGACATTCCTAGTACATTGTTAGTTGTGGAATAGCTCTTAGTAAGGCGTAGAGCAGTTCTCACAAAAATTAAATACACAAGCCCACAAATTAAACAAACAAGCCCACAAATAAATTATTACAAACCCAACAGAAAATAAGAGAAGCCCAAAAATTGGCTTTAATATTACAAGCCCACAATAAAAAAAATTGGAAGCCCACAAGTTGGGTTCTCTTAAATGGGTTACCTTTTTAGCACAGCCCAGCTTCTCTGATATTGTTGCAAAAACCCAGTTGGGCTTTGGTTCTTTTCCTTGGTGGCGTCCCAGCAGAGGAAAAACAGGTTCAGAACAGCAGGTCCAACAGCAAATGAAGTGAAGCAGATGCAGATGCAAATGCTATGCAGTGAAATGCAAAAATAGCTAATAAAACAACAAGAAAAACACAGCACCAATCCCCGGCAACGGCGCCAAAAACTTGGTGTGCCCGGAGGAGTGTGAAATTAAAGCGAAATGAAACGGGCCTACAGTAATACCGCAAGTGCACGGTCGTCAGTTGTAGCTCGTGCAAGTACGGGTCGATCCACAGAGACTGGGTGTGTTTTGGAGTGTTTAGCTATTTTGGGCTCTAATTTGTTGTTGGTTAACTATGAAGCCTTTTGGGATTTGGGCTTAGGGTACCTTTGGATTATAGGCTTGTTTGATAATGAAGTGAACTGAGCTTGGGCTCAGTTGGTCTTGAAGTGCACTAGGCTTGGGCCTTTGAATGATGAACTGTGAACTTGGGCTTTGGTCTCTGAATTAGGCTTTTGATTAAGCCTGAATTGGATTGGGCCTTTAATTGAGTTCAGGCTTTTGGATTAAGCCCACAATTGACTGAATTGGGCTTTGAGCCTTAATGAACTGGGCTTTAGTTTGTACAAACAATGGACAGTGGGCTTCAACTTTTGGTTCAAACCTGGGCTTGGTCTTGAACTGAGTACTGAGCTTGGGCTTTTGGATTGCTGTGAGCCAAGCTCAGTTGCAGCAGCAGTAAGAAGAGGAAGGAAAGCAATGCAGCAGCAGCACAAGCAGTGGAAGGGAGGCAGCAAGCCAAGGGAAGAAAACAGGGCAAAACAAGGCAATGAAGAAAGAAGAGATGGCAGTGA
This sequence comes from Papaver somniferum, assembly GCF_003573695.1. Taxonomy (NCBI): domain Eukaryota; kingdom Viridiplantae; phylum Streptophyta; class Magnoliopsida; order Ranunculales; family Papaveraceae; genus Papaver; species Papaver somniferum. The sequence continues at coordinate 197,973,814 of NC_039358.1, read as the reverse complement.
AGCAAAGACAATGGAGAAAATTTACAATGGAAGCAACACAGGGCAACACAGGGCAAAAGGATGAAAATTTACAATGGCAAAAGCAAACAGCACAAAATACACTGCAACTACAAGCAGAGAACAATGGAAGTAAACCAAGGCCTAAGCCAAGGGCAGGGGAGATGGTGAAGCTAACAGTGATGACAATGCAAGGCCAAGGCAGTGGCTCTAGGCATACAAATGGAATGGAAAGAGAATTAGCTTGCTATGAGCACTAATTTCTCCCATTGCTCAGTCAAAACAATGCATCCTAAGCATACAAATGGAATGGAAAGATAATTAGCTTGCCATGAGCACTAATTTCTCCCATTGCTCAATCAAATCAGTGCTTCAAAGCTCTAACCTAGCATTCCAATTCTTGACAGTGAATTAAACCTAACAGTGAACTAAACATAACTTTAAACATGACATTAAAATTAAACATAATTAAAACATTGCATGAGATCAAATATCCTAAACATTAGACAAAACAGGGGTATAAGCTAAACAGGGCATAACACATCAAAACATAACAGGAATTAAACATGCATTAACATTAAGATTAACATGGAATTAACATCAAAACAAACACACAACAGTAAAATAAAATTGAAATAAAAATTGCTACTAAACCTAACAAAAATTGAAACATGCACAAACATTAAACATCAAAACAGGAACTGAAACAAGACAGAATTTTAACATGCAATAAACTGAAATTGAAGCAGGAATTGAAATTGAAAATTAAATTGAAACAGAAACCCTAAATTGATTTTGAAATTAAAAACAGAAATTAAAACTAAGGTATCCCATATTAGGGGTATCTCGGCTAACCCAAGCACACCCCTCACACGTTCTACAAACCCCAGTATTTATACCCTAAATTAGGGTTCATCCAAAATTCCCCAAAAATCAAAAAGATGAAATTAGGTTTTCTATTTTACCTAACTCGTTTGGTCTTGTCGAACCCATGTGTCTTCTGCTGCTCTTCTTTCATTCTCTCCATGCGCATGTGATGAATCATAGCCATCTACCTTGTTTTCCCATATCAAAACCCTAGCAGTGGGTAGGGTTTGTGCTATGGGCTAACTAGGGTGATGGGTACATTTCTAGGGTGAAGTAGGGTGGTTGTTTGAGCTGGTGGAAGTGGTGACGTATGGTGGAGAAGGTGGTGGTGTACGGTGGCGGACATGGTGTTTGGTGGAGAAGGTGGTACGGGCAGAGAGGAAGAAAGAGAAGGAGAAGTGAAAATGATTAGGGTTTCTTCATTTTTTTGGGTTATATATCCTAGGGTTGTTTCGTTGTGAGGCGGGTTCATCGAGTTTTGGTGTCTAGCGATACTAAGCCGTGGGATGTGAAGATGGTAGATTGATCCAACGGTGGGATGGGACAGAGCAAGTAACGACCGTTAGATGTATAATACATCAAAATTAACGGATTAAGATGGATTTAGGTGCTGTAGTGTTAGAAAGGAGCTGCAGACTTCGATGAACGATGATGAAGCGACCGTAGGATGCTGAGATGATCCAATCTGACGGCTAGAGGAGATGTGGGTTATGGATTTGGGTTTTGGTTTGGGAAATAAGTTGGGCTTGGGATAATTCTGAGCCCATTTCTTCTTTAAGAACAATTTCTTCCTCTTGAAGCCCACTTCTAGCCTTTTGGTCTTATGCACAACATTCTTCGCGGCTTCCTTGCGTAATTCCTCCCGGCTTTTCACCACTTTTCTGCTCTTTTTCGCTCCGCGACTCATCCGAACTTTATTTATTACCTAGAAATACAAAATTAATTAATAAAAATATTTATTCTCGAAAACAATGAAAATACAGAATATGGGATAAAATGTAGAATTAATGCACAAAAGATGAGTTAAATGCCAATAAAAAGGGTGCAAATATATACAATATTTGGCACTCATCACTTCTTCCATCTTTTGTATTCTTCCAGGGCATACAGAGGAGAAGTGTCCTGGTTTATCACATCTGTAACAAATAATGTTTGATATATCCTTCTTTTCTTTCCCTTGGTTTTGATCATTCTGACTTGTTGTTCTATCTTGTGAGTTAAACCTTCCTCCCCTTCCTCGGCCTCTGTTTCCTCTACCACCTCTTCCACAACCTATTCCTCTTGTCGCAGAGTTTTGTTGGTAAGAGTTTGTGTACAAGAGTTTTCCTTGAGTTTATCCATTGTTTTCTTCATCAAGTATTCTTTCTTCATATGCTTTCAATCTTCCAATTATATCTTCATAGCTAGTCTTCTTTAAATCTAAGACTTGTTCGAGAGAAGCTATGATATGAATATACTTGGATCTTGGTAAACTATTGAGAAACTTCTTTACCAGTTTATCTTCATCAATGGATTGTCCAAGTGACACAGCTTTTGAGGCTATCTCCGATAGCTTTCCTGCAAAGCTATCAATAGTATCAGTGTCTTTCATCTTCACTCTTTCAAATTTAGACATGAAGGTTTGCAGACAGGCTTATTTAACTCGATCAGCTCCGAGATTACGTTCCTTTATTGCATCCCAAATTTTCTTTGAAGTTTCCTGTTCACCAACTTGTAGAACAAGACATTTTGGTATTGCTTGAAATAGTAATCCAATGGCAACATTGTTTTTGTCTGGGTCCAATGTACCAGGATCAATTGTTTCCCAAACTTTGTAGATTTTCATCAGTACCTTCATTCTCATGGCCCATACTGTGTAGTTTCTGGCGCTGAGGATTGGAACTTGTATTGATGATGGCGTGAACAGTTTTTCACCCACAATGGTGGTTTCGTTTTCCATGGCTCAGAAACAAGCTCGGTAGCAATTAATGGCAACTGCAAGATGAAACTTATCTTATATAAAGACAACTCTCTTTATTGATGTTTAGAAAATCTCTCAAAACTAAACACAAAGCTCTAATCTTGCTCATATGATCAACCACAACTTTGGTGATCATATATATATAGAACTATGAATTACTTTTCCTAGTCCTATTACCTTATTACATGTCTTTCCTTTTCTTAGAACTAGATGACTTCTAATTCCCTTAGGATTACATCAATTTCCTAATCTTGTCCTAACCAACTTGTTAGTGACTTCTATGTTGAAGTTTAACCAACAATAATTTTTTATTTTATTGAGCAAAATACTGATTTTTGAAAATGGGTTTTGATTCATTTCTAAATGTGTTGTTTTCTATTTTGTTTCAAGTAATATCATCTTTCACGACTTTGTTTTAAATGTGATTTTCATTTCAGTTTTTTTATTTTGCATGTGAGGTTTACATCCACTTTAAAGGTTAGCATCGATGAATATGTATTTTTTGATTTTTTTGAGCAAAATAATGAGTTTTGATTCATTTCTAAATGTGTTGTTTTCGATTTTGTTTCAAGTGATATCATCTTTCACGATTTTGTTCTGGTTTTTAGTGCACGTTGTAGTAGAATATCTACTACTAAAACTTCTTCTCTTCTATCTCTTCCTCAACCCTGTTTTTAGTACCAGGGTATTTTGTTATTGTTAGCTTTCATGTGGGAATATGCATCAGTGGTCAATAGGGACAGCAAGTTGTCATCGCCTCTAATTTTCCAATAGGTCAGATCAGATTTTTGGTTCCACTTCTACTGGTTTATGCGAAAAAAACTTGAGTAGAAGGATTCTGCAGAAGTATCCTCAGCTTTATGGAGCTGGCCAGATATACCTATAATGATAGATATGGAGTGGTAGTGACGTAGCGGAAGCGTATGATTTGGATCAAAGATCTGATAAAAGATAAAAACTAGTCTGAGATCAATAGATTCACAAAAGTGATGATAAAATAATAAATAAAAGATAAGTTTGATATCAACAAAACTAGTGACAAAACCCCTAGGTCAACAAACTAGTGATAAGAAAAAACCGGTCATATTATTTCTACCAAATAAAAACCGTTTCAAATAAAACTGGGACAAAAACCCCAAGTCAAATGATAATGAGCAAATTTAACTTTTTTTACTTTAAAAAATCCCAAATGTACCCTTTTATCTTTTCTTCTTCTTCTTCTATGATTTCTTCTTTCTTCCGTCTCCTTCTCCCACCACCTTCATCACCAGCAATAACAATGGATCTCCACGAGAAGAACGACGCTGATTCAAGAGATGAAGAATTCGAGAGACGTTTTCTCTCAATCATTAGTTCATTCATTTCCCTAAAACTGAGAAAAGAAAGAGAAAGCAGCAGGCGCTGCTGTTAAATCCGAGAGACCAGATCGAGACACTGATTGAGAAATTGAGAAGGAAATAAGATTTAAGATGATGTTTATAGAGCGTAGAGAGGAAGAATCAGCAAAAACCTATTGCTAGAATTTATTGAGATCGAGAAAAAATGAAGAAATTAGGGTTTATGTTCTGATGCTGAGTTGTGGCTGCATTTGATTCAAGAATACAGATAAAGACAGATGGAGAGTTGGGTTTGGTGCTGTTTAAGAAGACCTGTTGCTGTTAATCTCAGAGATGAAGAAGAAATTGATGAAATCAGGGTTTCGATTTGAATCTCCAAACGAAGAACAGGAAGGGAATTGGGTCTGTCGATAAGAGCAAAATCAAACAAGAAATTGGTGATGTTAATCTCAGAAGACCTGTTGGGTTTAGTGAACAAGTTGTTGTTGGTTGGCCTTCTTGGCGTAGTGTTGTTGCTAGTGAAGCTATTCATGGTTGGATTCCTCTTCGTGCTGAAAGTTTCGAGAAATTGGAAAAGGTAAGGGTTTTTTCTTCTTCTTTTGTTATTTTGCTACGGTTTTTTATTGTTCTTGAATTGCTCATTTCTGGTCTAATTTGTGTCGTTATACATCGGAATGTTGAAGTGGATTAGTACGTCGACAAGGTATTTTTGTATTTGTTCATGTGCTGCAATTATGTGAATACTGCAATTTTCTGACTGTATCTTTAGATTGGACAAGGTACGTACAACAGTGTTTTCTGAGCACGAGAGCTTGCAACTGGGAGGATGCTTGCCTTAAAGAAAGTTCGGTTCGACAAAATAGCGATCCAGAAAGTGTGAGATTTATGTCGCGGGAAATAATGATTCTCCGCAAACTTGAGGGACTAATTACTTCTAGACTGTCAACTAGTGTATATCTTGTTTTCGAGTACACGGAACATGATATTGCTGGTTTATCCTCTTGTCCTGACATCAAGTTCACTGAATCACAGGTTCGTATATATGGAAATCTGGATGTGTGTTCTAGTATTCGGGAATTACCAATGTTAAAGGGTTTGATTTGTTCATGTTGTGTAGGTTAAATGCTATATCCATCAACTACTATCTGGCCTTGAACACTGTCATTCAATAGATATAATGCACATAGATATCAATGGATCCAACCTTCTTGTTAGTGATGATGGAGCTCTGAAGATAGCTGATTTTGGCCTGGCAAATTTTGTTAGTGTCGGGCACATTCAACCATTAACTAGTCGAGTTGTTACTTTATGGTATCGTCCTCCTGAAATTTTGCTTGGATCCACCAGTTATGGGCAATCTGTTGGTCTATGGAGTGTTGGTTGTTTATTCTGTTGATATGCTTTGTGTTTGACTCAAAGGGTTCAGGTTGCTGATGTGGTTGATTGGGTCTGTGGTGTTGAATACCAACTCGCAGATGGAAGGAAATGGAGTATGATAGGAGAAGTTGTTGTTGCTTAAATGAAAGGGTTGCAGGAAGTGGTTTTAGGCTGATCTCGGAAGCCGAGGAAGGACAGAATTTGCTGGAGAAGGCAGTAAAGAAGTACAGCAGAAGTTACAGGAAAGTATGAGAGGCAGTGCTGCTGTTGTTGCAACAGAAGTGCAATGCAGGGAAAGAGGTTCAGGTGATGGCAGTGATTGCAGGTCAGCTGAATGAGTTGGCGTTGCTGCAATGTAGAGAAGGAATGAAGCTGGTGATATGTTGTTGTTCTAGAGAATGTGCAAGAAGTCGAGCTGAATTTGCAGAGAAGATTATGCTGTAAGCAGTGATAATGGCAGTTACAACATTGGTCTGTGATTGGGGTTTTGTCGCATATTGTTCAGGCCAAAGTATAATGAGAAACGAGGGTTTCCGCTACAGATTAGTGAAATTCAGTGAAAGAGCTGGACATGGGAAGAGTTAAGAGCTCTCTGAGCTGAGATGCAAGATGGATGGTTTGATTTGGGTTCAGCTGATTAACGGAAGGATCAACAAGGGAGTAGATGCATGTGCAGTGACTGGTGCAGGTGGTGTTAGCTCAAGTGCAGGATTGTGCAGTTGCAGCATTGGTGGTGACTGAGCTAGCCGTGTTACAGGTGGTTGTGGTCATGATAACTAGATAAAGATGGTGATGTGTTGGGGTTGCTTGCAATTGAGATTTTGAGTACAAGACTGAGCCATGAAAGAAGAAAACAAGGTCGTGTGCTGGTGGAATTGTAAACAAAAGAGCAAGGCAGGGAAGCTAATATGATGCTGGTGGAATTTTTGCTGGTGTCTGAGCATCAAGGAAGCAGTATTGTTGTTACCGAGCTGCTGTAACGCAACAAGACTCTGCAATGTAATGAAGGTGTTGCAGGTAAGAACTGATGGTGCTGATGAGTTCGTGCTGAAGAGAATGGAAGATTTCGGTTGCGGATGTTGCACCTAGAAGACAGAGAAGTTGGTTTGTTGGTGGCAATGGATTGAAGAGGATATGGAGCAATAGTGCACATTTGCACCTTAACTGAAGGGAGTAGCCGCTATTTCCGAGAGAAAATGAAGTTGCAGGAACTGAAATGGAAGTTGTTAGTGTGATGAAACCAATTATGGTTTCATCTTATTTATGATGAAACCAAAATCGGTTTCATCGTATTTCAACTATGTATTTCTATCCATGAACATGTATAATACCTCTTATAATTCTTCTTGCAGGTGAATTCTCACGAAACCAAGATGAAACCAAAATCGGTTTCATCGTATTTATGATGAAACCGATGAATCCAAAATTGGTTTCATCTAATTTTTTGGGTGGTGGTGGGTGGTCGTGGTGCTAATGGCGGTGCGGCGGGTGTTGGCGGTGGTGCTGGTTGGTAGCGGTGGTGATGCAATTGCTCAGTATCGGTGGCGGCGGTAGTCGGAGACAACGGCGGTAATCGGAGGTGGCGGCGGCGGTCAGAGGTAGCGACGACGGCGGTGGTCGGCGGTGGTGGTCGGCGGCGGTGCTGGTCGGCGACGGTGGTGGTCGGCGGTGGTGGTCAGCGGTGGTGGTCGGCGGTGGTGGTTGACGGCGCTGGTGGTCAGCGGTGGCGATGTTGCTGGTGGTTTGTTGTTGGTGGTGGTGATAGTATATTTAAAAGTGGGGTTGATTTTTGTTTTTGTTGGGGTGATTTAAATACTAGAAGGGTAGTTTAGACAGTTTATGATATTTAGGGTTTTTGTATCACTTTTGTTTGGATGGGTTTTTTGTGATGGGTTATAACCCCTCCGAGATTATAACCTGCGGACCGATTAATCAAATAATAATATTGATTTTAGAATTGTATATCTCACTATGCTTATGCCTTCTTATATAGGTTTCAAGGATTCTAAATATAATTAGGACTAGAAAAGAAAATCAAACTAAACAAAGAAATAATTAAAATTAAAAAAGGAAATCCTAATCCTAAATTAAGAATTAGTCTCTATTAGGAAATAGGTAACTTGTGAGTAGGATGTCGTACATTAGGTAGAGCTTGCTTTATCTCTTTTACAGAAGACGCTTCGGGTTCAGTATTAATGAGTTGTTTGGTAAAGGTAGGGCTTAGTTTTGGGTATTCTTAGTATTTTGTTTTAGGGTATTAAATGCGGAGTTGGTACTAATTTCTTTTTTCTGTTTGAAATTAACTCACGTTGTTCAAAAATTCAAGTAGGATTAGCCGGAAAACTCACACATCTTCTATCACTTTCATTTTCATTTCTAGGTTTATTATCTTAGTTTCTGGTTTAACCGGATTACTTATAAAAAATTGCAGTTGTCCTGGGAGAACCCGTTTCATTTAACAGCTTGGCAGTTCGGTTCTTTGGATTGTGTTCCATAATTGCTTGCGTGGAGACAAAATCGAATTATAAAGGATGCAACTGGGTAAGCCAGAATGAGGATATTGAATTATTCTGCTCTTATTCTGAGCGCCACTAGACCCTATAATAAGATCTTTTAGGTGGATTATAATTTAATATGTGTTGATTAAGTGCAGAATCATTTATCAATGCTTATGCAAGCTTTACTTCATGAGGTTAACATGTTAGTAACAAAGTGCTTTGACAAAAGCATATATAATTAATCATTTATCTGTTTCAAGGCATTAGTTTCCAATTCCTTAGCTAAGTAGCATTTCTTTAAAATTGCCAATTGGGAGGCGATTACAAATTGATAAATTAAACGCATAAATAATCCAATTATGTTTGGGGGTTAAAAGTGGCTTAATGAATAAGTGAAGTTCACTTAGACTTGAGATAGAGGATGAGCTTGCTGAAGTCTACGCACAACTTAGATTGAAAACGATCTGTGTTTTAAGTTTCAAAATCCTATAAGTCATAGTTGTTTCGAATTCCTGGATAATTTGATGGATTTTATCCAGGTTGATCACTCTATACTATATATTGTCTAACTGTTCTCCGGATGAATCAACACCATATCAACACCAAAACATACTGATTTAAAGGTAACAGAGAATGATTTTTTTTTCTTTGTAAGGCCTCATGTTAACACTTTCAGATGTAAAAGAGATAATTGTTAAGAGGTTTTCTAAAAATTCATGTCAAGGCAAAAATGAATTCCAAACTCAAACTTTAAAAAAATAAATAAGATATTTCTGTTTCTTAATATTTATTTTGGTTCATACAGTTTTCGAGAGAATTATAGACTATCACCTAGGAAAAAGAACAAGGATTTTGGACTCCCATCGATACAAAAGCAAATTGATAATAGTCAAGGTAATTGTTGAGATTATTAGTCCCGCATTGTCTGGGTTTCTAAGATCCTGCGGTTTATAATTTTTTGGGCCTCTCCACTCATTGCCAATTGGTTTTGAGTTGGATGTCCGCATACTTTAACATGGTATCAGAGCAGGCTATTTGTGTCGAGTCAAATGACCGTACCTTTACTCCGCGTTACCCGATTTATTGTTCCACGTGTTAGATCCAACGAGGCTACACGTGAGGGGGCGTGTTGAGATTATTAGTCTCACATTGTCTGGGTTTCTAAGATCCTGCGGTTTATAATCCTTTGGGCCTCTCCACTCATTGCCAAATAATTTTGAGTTGGATGCCCGCATATTTTAACGGTAACAACCAACTTTATGATAGCTGCGGTGTGCATGGTATGCCCACAATAGTCGAGTCCAATTGACAGTTTTGACATCTTTTTTATCTCACAGATCGAAGCGAAGTCTTGAGTTACATCCAAGTCATGCTTGGCAGGTTGTATTAGAGTTATTGTTGGCAATAAAAATGATACATCTTTTTTGTATTGTGATTAAGGTGTTTATCCTGCATAAGGTTAGCAAAGAGAATATAAATCTGAATCACCTGATTCGGGTACCTTGATTTAGCCAATGAAACATAACTTTGGTCTATTAGTATGGTTATCGCTAGCTGTTAGCTCATCGCCTCATCCGTTGGTTCATCAGTATGACAGGGTTAAAGTTTGGAGTATTTGTTTACAAATTCACATCACATTATGGAGTGTTAAAGTTATCACCAAGCAAAGTTATTATGAAGTGTTAAGTTTTTTTACTGTCACTAATTGTCACGGTGCTACCGAACCGACACTATCTGAGTAATCAAATTACTGAATAGTTTATCTGTAATTGTATTAGTTATATATAAGCAAATATTAGACAGTTTTTTTTGTAGTACAATGGAATTAGTGAGTTTGTCTTATTCTTAATTGCAGAATTGGAATACCAATGTGTGCAAGAGTATACCTACAAGGTGCTTTGTTACCTTGGATGGTATTATTTGCGATGCCCAAGACGTAGCAGAAAAATTATAGTATATGATCAGGGAAACTAACGGAATGATGATTGCATGATTTGACTAAACCCAAGCCCGATCGATGCCTTGATTTCAAGCTAACGGTGAATAAGCATTGAATATTTAGTATACTTTTTCAAAGATTTTAGCACCAAACAAAGTTCTTTTAGCACATCCATTTTCAGTTACCATGTCTGCCAAATTCCGCATTACACAATTCAAAAATAACTATATGATTTATTCATATTGCATAAACATATTAAGAATAGACCAAGGGATTTTTCACAGTTTAAATATGCATTGCGTTAGGGACTTGGGGAATTGGTTGTTACTAAGTAGGTGCAGTTTAGTCGGTGCAGTGGAACAACTGTCGCTGAAACATGTGCAGGCAGTAGTCTTTAAATTTTAAAAATCTTTTGACTAATGGTCTTATTAATTAAGCTTATGATACGAGTAGCAGTTTTGAGGTATGAAGGAACTGCATGTGTGCTGTTTTTTCCTTGCTATTATCGGAAATTATTATTGTGTTGACAATTTTCCATGAACTGCAATTTTAGACAAAAGAATAACCGCATACTCACACAATGAGTTGGCCCCACCCCTGAAAAAAAACGGGGGTCTCATATTTGTGTTTGATCCGCGAGTGTGCGATTTTTCCTTTATTTAAGAATATTGGCATATTTTGTTTGCGAGCCCTACCATATGGGATATTTTCTAGGAATATTGGCATATTTTATAAGAATGTTCTCTAGAGCGCCGAATCGTTGGACACTAAAACAATTTTTGGAGCGCCAAACCATTGGTTGGTCATGTGTTGATTCAAATTGTGTCAAGCAGATGCTTGAACCTTATGCTGAATCAAGGCTATGACAAGGGCGGTCTCTACAAAAGTACAGATGCAATATATGTTCGCGACAAAGAACAACTCCACGCACTATCTAACAAAGACCCGATAAACAATAGAAATGAAGTACGAGAGTCTTTACTCACAAATAGAGATTATATATAGAAGAAAGTATTTATCCGTGAACTCACCACTTTGGAAACATATTATTGTTCTCTAACATAGTCAAACTTTAGAAAACCAGACTAAGTCGTGATTTAGAATTAAATGGAATTTATTGTTGTTATCAATCTACCATATGATAATTATACCTCTGTTATGGGTGCGAGTTGAGGCCCCTTTTCAATGAACAATTACCCTTGGTAAAAACCTATACATGCTGGGTATAGTTTAAACTTTCTTTCTATTTTTCATGTTGATTTAGACCATACCCTAATAGTTTAGGTGAAATTAGTTGTTTGTAATTCTCATACCATGATGGTTCAAAAAAAAAACCATGATGGTTTAATATTGATCAACCATCAATATTAAAAAAAAAATCCGCTTGGTGACGAACAAAAGTTTTGCTATTATGCACAATATAAAAGTAATTGGCCGATGCTTTTGGTTGGTAAATGGTATATAGAGTAGATATATATCTTAATATTTTAGTTGTATAACATAGTTTGATTACTAAACGAATCAAGCTTTCATATCAATTAAAAATAATTAGAATAAGCAAGAATTTTCGAAGATGTCTTCGCCCCGCTACACCAAATCGAAAATTCTCACTGGCCCCGGTGCGTAGCACGGGTTACATACTAGTTATTGAAATTATTTTCCGGCAAACAACGCAAAGTGATAATCAACATCATCGTAACATAAATGTTTTTTTGTTCTTAAGCTTTCTTATATAAAAAGAAAGTTGGTAACACCGTTTCAGAATTTCTTTTAGATAGGAAAATATTGTCGGGAAACCGAGGTTACATTCATCTCGAACCGGCATCCTTCCATAAAATTTAATTTCATGAAACATCCTACTTTAGATAACTAGATCGAATCCTCCGCTTATATCTTTAGATTAGCATGATCGGATAATACTAGCACGAATATATAATCAATATGATAATAGACAATCACACATGAACAAAGATTACGCGGTTCACCTTTTTAGGCTATACCACGGCCAAAACCACCCCGAGAATCTTTTATTATCATAACAAGTTATTACATCGACACACCTCATATAATCAACTAGTTATGTAACCCACTAGCGCTAAACGTTAGAAACAACAAGACATGTTATGAAGAGTTTACCTATTCCTTTGTTCTTCTTCTTCCATAAACCTCCACCGACATGGTTTCTTTGACTTTAGACAAGAACATGAAGAACATCATGAATTCTAGCTTCTCCCATATGAACCCTAGAAACCCTAGATTTCTCATATACCCGCTCTTTCTACAAGTTACTATTCTCTCATAGATTTTTTTCCCATCACCACCCATTATTGGACAAAACGGTTGTGACCCTCGATCACTCTCGTTCTTGAGAGGATTCTCCAAGAGAATGGATTTCTACTTACAATATAAGCCCTCCCATATAGTAGACAAATCCTTGCTCCCCAAGTCTTAGAACTCCTAAACATAGACTCACACCTTAATTAGGAAACCCTAAACTTGGAAAACACTCCTCCAAACCGTCATACAAGTTTCACATCCAAGTAAACCTTGTAGACATTCCAAACTCGAAACTGCCCTTTAGCCACGGTTTTGGCAGTAGATCATTGTTTTTGCTTCAAAAACTGTCACCTAAAGTCCAATTTCAGCCATATAGTTTTGTATACGAAACAAAACCCCAATAATCACCACCATTTGTGACATGAACAAAACCTTCATCTTCACTCCAACAAAGCATGAATGTTTACCACCTTATACAAGGCCATCCTTGCGGACATCATCACTAGCACGAAACAAAATTATCTTGTACTTTCAGCTTAAACCACCACCTAAGCCAAATTCCTCCGTACTTGCACTATCGGAATCACTATTTGTCGATCTTCTAGCATCACAAACAACTTCTTCATATAATTAATACAAGTTTCTGCATGACTTGTATCACATTACTTCGTCGGCATGACCACTCATTAGCCACCTTTTGTAGAATACTTCTTCGACACATGTCTAACATTTGACATTGTTTGATCTGAGGCATCAAACAATTCCAGAAGGACTTCACCAACTCCAAGAACCAATAATATTGAGTTATCCTCCATGTAGATAAAATGTGCTGCAACCTTCGTATGTTGTGTATGAACGATTGTCACTTAGCACCACCATGATTCAAAACATTCTCCTGACAATATTTTGCAGACGTCAGTCGAATCCACGGACGATCTTCTCTTGCAAAGAAAATACTTTCAACACGAATCATAGTCACATCAAGCAAAGTTGTCGAATCTTTCTTGATGTCGTCATATTCTTTGTTCGGTCTTAATTTACTCATCATCTTCATAATCTATATCATTCTTCTACGAACCAAGATTTTCTCTTCTTTGAAACCTCTTCTTCAAATTACCGAATCACTGCCATGTTTATCCACCTTAACCGCACCACTTTTCGGGAAACCGAGGTTACGTTCATCTCGAACCGGCATGCTTCCATAGAATTGAGTTTCATGAAACATCCTACTTTAGATAACTAGCTCGGATCCTCCACTTACATCTTTTGATTAGCATGCTCGTATAATACTAGCATGAATATATAATCAATATGATAATAGAAAATCACACACGGACAAAGATTACGTGGTTCAACTTTTTAGGCTACATCCACGGCCAAAACCACCCCGAGAATCTTTTATTATCACAACAAGTTAGTACATCGACACACCTCATATAATCAACTAGTTATGTAACCCACTAGCGCTAAACGTTAGAAACAACAAGACATGTTACGAAGAGTTTACCTCTTCATTTGTTATTTTCCTTCCATAAACCTCCACCGCCATGGTTGCTTTGACTTTAGACAACAAGAACATGAAGAACATCATGAATTATAGATTCTCCCATATTGGTAGAGCACTGCTCGGTTGAACCCACCAAGCTTTGGTATGTCAAGATTGGTTGTCATATTTAGTTCCAAAACTCGAGTCGTTATTATGTAAACTACAGTCAACTTCGATAGGTTAGACTAGAAATGATAGAAGTATTGTTCTCTATTTACTCACAAAGATCTGAAGATGGATTGAAGACAACAAAGACATTATCCTTCAGCTTGAGGTTAGTAACTATGACTTGACTTGTTCCACATTTATCTTGTGTCTTTCAAGTCATGTATATTGAAAACAAAACTACAAGGCATGATTACACTCTAGTTAGACATAGTATTAAGGAATACAATACGAGGTTTATTGCTTAACCATTAAACTTTGTATATAAGACATCGTCATAATCGGTTGAATGCTACTGTGATTATGTATGAGTATAAGGTGAGGATTTCATCCTAGGAAATAATGTTCTACATGTGTTTTTAAGGAAGTAAGTTCATGAACTTGTTTATGAATCGAAAAGGAAATCGCCAGGCGTTATTGGGATTGTTATTCATTGCGTATCTTGTGAACATCCAATATGTGTGATTTAGTATAACCGCTCACGACTTGTTTGTGTTCTTGGTAAAACTATTCACAAAGGCCTGACTTATGTATTGGTATGACTTTTATTAGTGAAACCGATCTTAAGTAATCACCTGAGATGGTATGATCGAGTTTGTGATTTTTGTATGACAGAATCTGGGTAAAGGGGAACAGATCCTAGTAAGAGGTGCAACACATCACAAAGGAGAATCGATCCTTGTATGAGGTGAAGCAAAGGGGAACCGATCCTATGAACATGTGCAACACGTTTATAGGCAAAGGGGAACCGATCCTATGGACATGTGCAACACATACAAGTTAGATACCATAAATATGTGGGGAACCGATTCCATGGACATGCGCAACAAGGGGGAACCGATCCTTTGAACATGTTCAGTCGGCCACAAAAAGTCTCAATCAAATCCGAGCACGTTTTGTGTTTTTAACACAAAAAATTATCCAAAAATATTTTTTCGAATTTTCTATTATTCTAGAAATATTAGAGATACCGAAAATATATTTGGTTAATGTGTAAGGATGTCGACACACTTTGAACACGTACAATAATGTTTATCTTTTATTTTTCAAAGTTATTCCTTAATAACTAAAGGAAGAAAATTCCAGGATCGAAATTAAATAAGTTAAGAATCCTTTATTTAAGGTTTTTTAATTTTATATATGAAAAATAAGAATTAGTAATGTGCGTTTACTAGTTAGAGATTTTCCAAGGAAATTTTCGGTCAATATTTTGGACAGAGCATTTTCAGGAACTATGAAAATCGAATTTCGGTCTTATTGCATATCTTGAGAATATTTTCGATTTTGGAAAAGTATCTGTTTCCCTATATCTCTTTTCACCAGTTGAATGCTTCGTAGAAAGAGAAGAAAAACAGAGGGATCCAGATAGATTCAGGCATTTTATTCTATTCCTTTCAAGCTTCTTAATAATTTGCTAATCACCAGTTAACATGTTTAACGACGTGTCTTATCAGTTCTTCCTAATAAACTCATCACGTTTAAATTAATTGACAAATTTTATCAAAAGCGTTACAGGAGTAGATTTAGACTTCAAGGTCACCATGACAATTCTTAATTGCTCGCGAGTAACTTTGGCATTAATATGCTAATTGCTATAACCGAAGAAGATAATTAAGTTAGGATGAAATATTTTTTTTTCCTTGTTTTTCTATACAAAAATACGGTAGTTTCACCAGCTGGGAGATACGCGATAGTTATTAGTTGGAAAATAAAAATACCTGTCAATTATTCATTCGCCGGAACAGAGGGTACAGACGAATTGTGGCACAGACGATCCGAATGCGGATTTTGTTAAATTTTCTTTTTTTATTTTCACATATATTTATTTTTTTTCCTTTTACTTTTTGCATAAAATATGGGAGAAATATGTGATTTTTTATTTTTCCTTGTATTTATTAATTTGGAAGAGTCCTAGTATGGTAAGTATTCGACTTCCAAATCCAATTTGGATTTCAATAAAATTTCAAACACAAAAAAAAATTTAAACCAATTATACGTTGCCAAGTGTCCTCACCAAAACTCTCGTTTCACAAAACTCAAAAAAACCTATTTCGACCAATAGGAAGCGAGGGTTTCCTCACCGTTCAACGTGGGAGCTAATTTTGTCTAGGCCTTTAAGTCTTTAGATTAATTCTCATTCAAGATGAGGCGCTGCATAATACAACTAGGCGGTTCATCATGGAACCACTATCTGTTTACATTATTAGAGATTGCACTTTGAGCTAAATCATGTGCAATAGCATTTACATCTCTAGGAACTGAAGTAAAACTAATTTCACTAAAATCCTTGATGTGATCACGAATGGAGAGAATTGTTGAACGAATACTCCATGGTATCTCATTCGTACTCCCTTTTATAGCCTTGGGAATGTCTGAGGCATCCCATTCCACGACAATTTTGGAAACTTGCAGTCTTTTTGCTAATTGCATTCCTAAACCATAAGCTTTTTCCTCTGCCACAGTAGAAGATACGGTGTTGAAACAAATTGAACCACTACCGAGATGATTTCCAAATGAATCTCTGGCAATAGCATCTGCTGCAGCATCCCCATTATTGAACGCTGCATCAACATTAATTTTAATGACACAGTTTGGAGGAGCTTCCCATAAAATTGCATTGTTCTCATCGATTGCAATATTAGAGCATAAATTTAAGGCATTCTGAAGATCAAATAATTTGAAATCCTGTAAAGCCTTCTGAATGCATTGAGAGGTCGATGGTTGGGAATTATTGCAGACTAGATCATTCCTCATCTTCCATATGTTCCACAGAATGCAAGAGCCTAAGTTCAACATGATTCCTTGGTCAGGGTAGGATAACCAATGCTGAATAATTTGTCGTAAACTCGAACCAGCCATTACTTCTATTAGAATAGGACTTTTCTGTAGCACTGCCACTGAAAATTGACATTCGAAAAGAAGATGAAACACCGTCTTTTCTTCGTAGTTACATAAAGGACATGCTCTATTAATCTGATTGTTGAATTTACTGAGGTTATGATAAACTGCCAGACCTTCATGAAGAAATTTCCAAATAAAAACTTGTATTTTAGGTTGAATCTTTATTTTTTTCCAAAATAATTTCCATGGAAATTCTGCTTCCGAAGAACTTGTTGTTGTATTATCCATCAGTAACTTGTAAACCGATTTTGAAGAAAACATGCCTGATGGAGTTTTCATCCAAATAAGCTTATCTTCCACCTCAGTATCTAAAGGAATATAGATATCCAGAATTGCTCCGACTTGGTCATGAGGAAAAACTTGATAAAGAAGTTCCAAGTTTCATGACTTATCTTCATGATTTATAAGATCTGATACTCTTGTGACATCCACCGTTGAGTTTGATAGTTTTGATGGCCTGAAACTTGGTATTCCCGAAATCCAAGGATCGTGCCAGATACGAATATTGTTCCCAGATCCTAAAAACCAACAACAATTATTATGAAAATATCTCTTACTGTGAGCATATATTTCCATGTATTAGAGTATGTAGGTTTGGAAACACAATCCCAGAAGGAAATTTGTTGGAGATACTTAGCGGAATAATGTTGCACCCAGACTGCATCTATATTTGTCAGGAATCTCCATACCAACTTCGCAACAAGAGAAATATTCACAAATTCCATATTTCGAATGCCTAAGCCACCATCTTCTTTTGATTTTTCTACCTTCTCCCATTTGATGAAATGAGCTTTTCGAGTGCTAACATCATGTCCCCACCAAAATGCTCTTTGAGTTCGAGACATTTCTTTTGTGACTCCTTTAGGAAGGATGCAAGTACCCATAGTATAATTAGGGATTGTTGATAGAACAGTCTTTGAGAGAACAGTTCTTCCCGCTGGATTGACAAAAAAAATTCTCCATCCTGCTAGTTTTGAACCAAACTTAGAGTTCAATGGTTCAAAAGTTTCAATGCTGCAATCTGATTTCAGTTTCTCATCTTTTTCCATTTCCTTCACGCCTAATTTTTGGATTGATAACCATCTATTAGAAGCAGAAGTACCTTTGCTGAAGTGAATAGAAGACTTCATGAAGTTGATTATCTGACCTGAAAAAGCAGAATAAGAATCCAAAATACCCTTTAGATGATCCACATTTGATTCAGAGTTTTTCCCAAAGAAGAATAAGTCATCTGCAAACATCAGGAGACTTATTGTTGGACTTTGAACATTGATTCTGTAACCGTTGTAAATACCATTTAATTCAAAATTCTCCATGAGAAGAGAGAGTCCTTGAGAACAGATGATGAATAAGGAAGGTGATAAAGGACATCCCTGACGCAATCCTCTTCCACTCTTAAAATTTCCATACGGAGCACCATTTAAGAGAATATAAAAGGTAGGGGAAGTAACACAGCTCATGATTAGATTGTGAGAATGCCCATGAATACCCATTTGATGAAGCATGAAACTCAAAAAAGACCAAGAGACACGATCATATGGTTTTGACATGTCTAATTTGAGAGAAAAATAACCTTATTTAGATTTAGACTTATTCATAAAGTGAAATAACTCTTTTGCAATGACAACATTATCAGTAATCTGTCTATTCTTAACAAAAGCGTTCTGAGACCCAGAGATGAAGTGACTCAAGTAAGGACCAATTCTGACAGATAAAATTTTTGCTAAAAATTTGTATAAAATATTACATAAAGCAATTGGTCAAAATTCCACAGCCGAAGTAGGATTCTTGACTTTTGGGATTAAACTTATATGAGTGTGATTCAACTTACTTGGTATTTCTCCACTGTTGAAGATTTGTTGGATGAATTGAACTGTATCTTCACCCACTATTGTCCAACATTTTTAAAAAAGAACCGGAAATCCGTCTGGCCTTGGAGAACCCAAAGAATTCATATTCTTGACAGTTTTCCAAATTTCTTCACTTGAAGGAATATGAGACAGCGATAAACTTTCTTCCAAATTTCTGCTGGGAGATTGATATTCCAACTTTCCAGAACAACTTTTAGAAAATCCGGATGTGTACACCAGTAAGCTTCAAATCTGTATGTCGGTGGATTTCTTTCTATAACTCTGCAGGTGTTGAGCAAAATAGGTGAATGATCACTGGAGATTCTAGGCATATGCAGAACACCTGATTTCTCAAACATTAAGCACTAGTCTGGAGTTGCAATAACTCTGTCGAGTCTTTCTCTTATTAAGCTTTGAAAATGCCTACCATTACTCCAAGTATATGCAGGACCCGAAAAACCCAAATCCAGCAGATGATTTTCATGAATGAAACTGTTAAACTGTGATATTGTTGAGTTTAAAGAATGATTACCTCCAAATTTTTCTTTAACAGAAGATAGAGAATTAAAATCTCCAATGAAACATTTTGGACCGGATACACGTTGAGAATAAGTTGATAAACTTTGCCAAAAGTTTCCTCTATCTAATCTGTTGGGAGGTCCATAAACGCATAATAAATTCCACAAAGGATAAGGACCTGATTGTTTGATTTGCAGATGAATAAAAATTTTCGAAGAAGAAATAACTTCTGCTTCAATGTTGTCTTGCCCCATTAACCAAAGTCCACCACTGCGCCCTATTACTGGGACTACACAATGATTTACATAACCAAATCTATGGAGGATAGAATGAGAATAAGCTTTAGATAACTTTGTCTCCGAGAGAAAGACAATGCCAGGTCTAGAACTTCTTAGGAAAGATTTTAATGTTTGAATTGTTGGGTCATTCCCTAACCCCCAACAATTCCAAGCAAAGACTAACATGGACCACGCGGCCTTTTAGGGATAGCCGTCATCTCCCATTGATTATCTGTATTCTCGATGATTCCCGAAGCCATGTTTGATTGTGTGGCTCCAGAATGTAATCGTGCTTCATCCAACATTCGTTTAACACCTCTCGGATTGCTGTTGGTAATTGTCCTCGGAATAGTGGCATTGCTAGAACCCCTAGCCAACGATTTCTAATCACGCCGTTTGGTAGCCTTACTTGATTGTCTGGGATTCCATAGAATCCATCCATTGTTACCACTATGTGGTTTGTTGTTGGACCCGGATAGAAGTTGATGAAGGTTATCATTGATGGACATGTTTGAAACCTTAGTACAAGTAGATTTCTGTCTCTTAGTTATGAACTTGAAAGATTCAGAAACTTGAACAGTTTTGAAGTTTTTATATTGAAAGTCTGATGATAAGTCCTCTTGATTATAAGCAATGCCTTTGCCCTTTGATAATACAGAGTTCAATTGCTAAAGAGATGGGTGTTGAGATAATGATGGAATTTATAAATCTGAATTTCGGACGGTTACAGAAGAGGAGAGATCATGGTTCTGAGAATGGAAGTTTAGGGAGTTGTTATCCGTCAGATTGTTGTTATCCTGACGAAAACCAAATAGAGGTAACTGCCTGAATAAGCTATCTTCATAGCAGTTATGTGAGTCATCTGATGAGGTGGATTGTAAATTCATATTCATCGATGAGTTGGATTGATTATTCATCATCCATGTGATCTCCATCGAGTTTGTTTGTTGGATAGTAACTGAATCTTCAAGTTCTTCTTCCTGAAAGTCTTCCATTTCATTAACATTGTGTTTCACCGCGGCATTGATTGTACGACTGTATTTTGGGATGATTAAATCATATGCCTGTTGGTGCAGTTCTGGTGGGAATTCTTGATGGACTTTGTCTTTCAAATGATGCACTTTAGGACACATTTTAATCAGATGACCTATAAGACCACAGAATGTACAAAATCTAGGAAGTCTCTCATATCTGATTTCAGCCGAAATTGTTTGATCTTTAGAAACAGGAAATGTAATGGAATCTCTGAGTGGTTGTATGACATCGACTGGCAAACGAACCCTTGCAAACTTACCCCAGTTCCTTTATTCTTGGACTGTTATTATTCTTTGACTTCCAGCATACGAAATTAATCGTTGTATGAATTTCCTGTCCAAGTAATTGACTGGTAATCCATGAAGTTGAGCCCAAAATTCGACTTTGTCAAATAGATATTCATGTGGCAGTTTGTTTGGAACACATCTTTCAAGCGCCAATAGATCATCTCTAGTAGCCCATGGCGATGATTCCATGATAAATTTTGAGTTTGAGTGGGACTCGAATTTGATAAGAAATGTGTATGAAGTGAACTCAGAAACATAGAATTTCTGGTTGAATGATCTCCAAAGTTTTTGTAAGAGTTCTCTAACATTAGAAATTTAGAATGTTCTAGGAGAAAGAATCAACAATACCAAACAATTCTGATAACTGTTAGAAGGGTTTGGTAATGGGGTATCAATGTAGATTTGTTTTGATGGTGTCTCTTGGTTTAGAAGGTTTGCGAATTGTCTGATCATGTCCATATTTTGATTTTGTTGGTGTAAGTTGGATTGAGTGGGTTGAGACAAGGTTTAAATCAAGAACTTAGAATTTATAGAAAATGCCTGAGGCTAGGAAAGTTTGAAAAAAATTCTGAGAATTAAAGCAATGGAAATCTTCGTTGAAATACGAAGAATTCCAAAATTCTTGTGTTCTGCAGAGGGTACGGTTGTTTGTGTAGATTCAAATCAGATAGGAAGGTTATGGATGATCAGAGTTTAAGTTGAAAAAGTAAATTAATGGAGATGTTCTTTAGAGAAAAAATTGCAGAGAGGAGAGAGAGTTTTTCCAATTAGTTCAAATTCCTCTATTATTTTTTTTATGCCCTAGACTAGTTATACCTAAACTACATCCCTTAAATTGGAGTGGATTTCTAAGAATTTCAGCAATTACAGGGTTCAAATCCCTATCTCCATAGTGGGAGGGAGCATGCCAACCACTAGACCACTTGGTTCTATATATACTTTATAAGACCCATTGCTAAGACTTGAGTACACGAGCCACTTATTATTTTCGGATAATGTAGTACATTTAAATGTAAAAAAAAATTCAATTATCGTATGTCAAAACTAACTATAAATTCTTGATTTAACGTACAATACGATTCTTGAAAATGAAAAACGAGTCTTTCGAATTTTTGTCATCATATTTTTGTTTTTCTTAAATGTTAATAACATTTTTTTTAATGATGTACTATATTATCGGGGAAAAAAATATTTAAGCATATAAAAAGGCCTATGATTGAGTTCGCACAGGGCCTTTCTAGACTCAGGATCGGCTTTGACTCTTGCTGTCTTTCTACAATCCAGAGCAATTTAGAATTAGTAAACACCTGATAAAAGTTCTATTTAAACAGAAAATTCTATTTAGACTTTTTGATCTATAAATCAGACTTTTAAAGAACGCGCGATTGGGGGATACTTATATTAATTGGGAAAATAAATTACTTTCCCCAACCAATAGTGTCTGCTAAGGGGTGTTTTTTTTTGGGGGGGGGGAATACTAAAATACCCTTCCCTCAAAATACAATCAAAAAACTTAAAATCAAAAAACAAAATCATATCCCCCATTTCCATCTTCACTTCTTATTAATCTCTTTTACGGTTAGGGCTTTGAAAACTAAATATTCTCCAGTCCCTTTCAAATTCTAAATTTTCCCAACTCCCTTTCAAATTTTCTTCTCCTTCTCTGCCGGCTCCTCAATTTGAAAACGATTTTTTTTTTTACATTCGGAAATGATGAAGACCATGCCGGAAGTGTTGAAGACATGCCGTAAGTGATGAAGACCATACCAGAAGTGATGAAGACCATGCTGGTAAAGATGAAGACCATGCCGGTAGTGATGAAGCATGCCGGAAGTGATGAAGACCATGCCGGTAGCGATGAAGACCATCTCGGAAATTTTTTTTTTTATATCGCCGGAAGTGATGAAGACCATGTCGGAATTGATGAAGATCATGCCGTAAAATGGTGCGGACATGCTTGGTAACTAACATTTAATTACGTAACTAAATTACATGCTCCATAGAAGTCTATCAATGCCGGTAGTCAAGTGCAACAAAATTCAATTTTCTGGATAATTTACTTCATGTGTCGGCAAAGAAATTTAAGCAACATATTATGTTGTTAGTAGTACCGGCATGCTCGAGAATTAACTAACTGTGCCGGAAGTGGACTTTTAAAAACCAGAAAAAATTTCAAAACTGAATAGGTCGAACACAACGTACCCCCCGGATAGTGGCAAACATTTATGAAAATTTCCAACAAATACCGGCATGGTTTTTTCGGTTGAATACAATGCCGGCTTGCCTTTCAAAATGGGGGATATTGTTGGCCGACATGGACGTAGTATGAATATAATGTCGGGAATGCTGCTGCCGGCATTGTATTCATACTACGATCTCCATGCCGGCACCGAGCTATTTCAGCTTCAACAATGGTGGATTCAAAGAAAAAAAAATCAATTTTTCAACACATTGGCACCTTTACCTGAGTATCGAGAGTGCTTGTACAATAATCCTCCATTTTTACCAAAAAAAGTTCTCTCTCAATTTTTTTCCCTCCTTCTACTCTCAGCTCACTCACCTAAATACAAATAAAAATATACACTAATCATTTATCCAATAATCTTATGAATTTAGTAATTATAATTAAGCATTAAGCATGATTAGTGAGGGATAGATTAGGTATTAGATAAAAAACTTAGATAAGGGATGACCCTGATTTGATATTTAAATACAGTTTTTATCGTTTTCCTCTATCCCCAATTATTTTAAACATCCCAATACGCGTTCCTTTTAAACTGCCTTTTATCAAATAAATAAAAAACCAGACTTGATGCCAGACAATTTAAGGATGCCAAACTTTTGTAAATCTTATCATGCTTACAGTATATCTCCACAATAATTGATCAAAATTAGTATTTTATTTCTAGAATCTCAATTTTTAATTACAAGTTGAATGCATATTTGAATTTTTTAACAAAAAATGTATATATTCTGTCCCCACAACTCTAATATAATCATGTAAATTAATGTTCTAGTCAAATATATGTAACCACATTATAACAAGGATATTGAAATATATTTTCCAAATATTTAGTTATTATCTGTGTCGTTATAAAAATAAGTCAATATAAAATGTCAAAAACTAGCGAGAATAATGACTCTTTCGAGAAATATACACAAAATGCGACGTATTATGCTTTGTTATATGGTGTACTTGTGCATGCTATGACGTGCTTTCTTAACGTGCTGTGCTGGACTGGGCCACGTGCTTGTCTGTGCCGCGTGTTGTGCTGTGCTACTGTGCCGATTAGGCTAACCCAGCACAGCCCACGAAACTAACATGCTGAGCCGTGTTGGGCTAAATCACATGTTGGGCTGTGTTGGGTTCAGATTTTAGCGTGTTGTGCTCGTGCTGGCACAACCCAATTTACACCTCTAGTTGTAGTGTTGTTTTTTGAGCTGTTCGTCTAAAAAAAATCCACTGATTTGTTAATGGTGTGGCAAAGACATCCACACGAAGAACAGTCTAAGAGTATGGATTGAATCGAAAAATTATGGCATATTGTTGGTCCATCTGTTTTTAGTCTAATAGCTTCTTATACAATGAATGTTATATATATAACTAAAGCTTTTGCTGGTCACTTGGGCAATCTGGAACTCCAGGATGAATATGATGTCTCAAATGCATGAGGCAAGTCATAAAAGCAATGTTGCTAATTGAGCCAAACTGGACCACCTTGTTGAATGCATTGTTGCAGCTACGGTCCCCGTAAATTGTTATGTTTATTTTATTTTTGTCGGTATCATTGGAATCATATACAACAAATAAAGCTTACGGGAACCTAAATATTTTTTCCGTTTCTGGAAAAGTGTTACTTTCATTTTTTCATTTTAACCTAAAAATATATCAAATTGTAAAAAATGAAAGTAACATTTTTCCAAAAACGGAAGTGGTATAATCTTTCCGTAGTCATCTCATTCTGACAACGCAATAAACTGCTAGCAGCATCATTACACGAATGATTTGTGAGTCTTCTGCTTTCTTCCAATATCTATTTTGTTTTTTCAAAAGTCGAAAACGCTATTCATCTTCCAAATTATCTCTCCAGCCTAGGTGGCATTTTGGCTTACTTTCTTGTGGCGTTCGCTCCAACAGGTTTTTCAATGCCTAAATTTAAATGGTGCGCGAAAAAAGTGGCGACAGGCTTTGAACGACAAGTAGTCAGCTTGTTCAATAGTGATGAACTCCCGGTAATTACTTAAACCAAATGTTGGCTGCAAAAATAGGCACCACATAGTACATACATGGCTCCAAAATTTGTTTCTCTTAGAATCCTATACATGGTGGGTGAATTCTTACTTGGCATCGCATTCACTATCTTGTTTTGAGAACCTCAGACAAAAACGATCACTCTCGGCCCGGGTCACTTCCAGAAGTTACACCAGGTGTCAATTTATGAACCTAGCAACCACTCACTGACGGCAACATGTTGAAAGCAAATTTGGCTTTGGAAGTTTGAAGATGACGTTATCGGTGAGGACATAACAATGCAGATGACCGCAGATTCTTGCTGTCTTTATGCAATCCAGAGCAATCTAGGAAGACTACCTCGAATTTAATTACTATGGATGATATTTGATTTTTTTTTCTATTTTGTGAGATCTTAGGGGAAAAAAAATATACGTGTCAACTGAGCGGATCTCCACGTTGGCAAATGATTTGCGAAATGACGTTTTTTAAAGGTACAATTATTCTGGACCGACCCATGTAAATTAATTAAGTGCCTCTCTATATGAATGTGGCTAGACGTGTGAGAACTGAGCTGAGAAGTTCTCTCCATCCTCCTCGTTCGTTCTACCACTAAAAGTTTGAGAGTAATCAATCAACTTGGGGAGGACCTAAAAACAATCAAAAGATGAAGAACAACAACAATGGTGAAGTAGAAGCAGAACTCAAGGCTCCATTACTGGTAAAATTAGAAGAAGAAAAACAAGAATTATCACCCTTTGTATCGAAAAACAGTAGTGAGACTGATTGTCTAATTAACGATGAAGAACAAGAGGATTTAACTAGAAGAGTATGGATCGAATCAAAAAAATTATGGCATATAGTAGGTCCATCCGTTTTTAGTCGAATAGCTTCTTACACCATGAATGTTATAACTCAAGCTTTTGCTGGTCACTTGGGAAATCTCGAACTCGCTTCAATCACTATTGCAAACACTGTCATCGTTGGTTTCAGCTTCGGTTTATTGGTATGCTATCCATTACCATCTCTCGCTATACATATATATTTTCACCGAGGATCAATTGAGTTATTAACGTTTTGATGAATGGTTTTGTTGGTGTGCAACTAGTTGGGGATGGCGAGCGCGTTAGAGACTTTATGTGGACAAGCATTCGGGGCAAAGAAATACCATATGCTCGGAATATATATGCAGCGTTCTTGGATAGTGCTTTTTCTATATGCCGTACTCCTACTCCCACTATTCATCTTCGCAACTCCGTTGCTATTATTCTTAGGACAACCGCAAGACGTAGCGGAACAATCTGGACTTGTAGCCATGTGGTTAATTCCACTTCATTTTTCGTTTGCTTTTCAATTCCCGTTACAGAGATTTCTTCAGAGTCAGCTAAAGACTGGAGTTATAGCTTGGGTTGCTTTGGCAGCTCTAGTTGTCCATATCTTTGTTAGTTGGTTGTTTGTTAACAAATTAGGACTTGGTCTGATTGGTACTGCGGTTACACTGAATTTTTCATGGTGGGTTTTGGTGTTTGGATTGTTTGGTTATACTGTTCTTGGAGGTTGTCCTCTTACTTGGACTGGTTTCTCCTTTCAAGCCTTCTCTGGTCTTTGGGAATTTCTCAAACTTTCAGCTGCTTCTGGTGTCATGCTATGGTATTCTGTCGTTATCTCTTTGTTTTGCAGTTGGTTTTCTCTAAATGCTCAAAAAGCCTCCAGGATACCGATAACCGATCTATTATTTCTCCGCTAATATTAGATTTCTGTATGTATTCATCAGCTTGGAGAATTGGTATTACAGAATACTAGTTCTGATGACTGGAAACTTAAAGAATGCTGAGATTGCTTTGGATGCTCTTTCTGTCTGGTAATTGTTCAGTTAATCTAGATCTTACCTTTCGTCTTTTTTAATTAGTGAATCTCTGTTGCAAGAGTTTTACATTATTTTTTTGGACGCTTATCATTATCTACATCTTAATTAGTTACTCTGGATCTTACGTTTATCGTTTCCGTAGTTTTTTGATCAATTTGTCATCTTTGTACCTTATACAGTATGAGCATCAATGCATGGGAAATGATGGTTCCACTTGCCTTCTTTGCTGCAACTGGGTAAGTGTCTATTTGCTTTCACTTTAATTATTTCTTTCAATGATAATTATTAGTGTACGAAGTTTTCAGAAAAAGCAAAAACAGATATAGAAAACAAGAGGCGAACAAAATTAAAATAAGAGCACCAATACATATTCCTTGCATGTTAAATTTTGTATAAAAGTTAACCTTTGTTAATAATTGGTGGTAATAAGTTTGTTGAGATGAGCTAACTGTCGACAAGTTTGAGAAACTAAGTCATAAAGAATAAAGGAAAACTCCATAAATGTTTGATTGATTGAGAGATAAAAGTTTTGTGGAACCACTTTGGGAGTTTGGCTCCACATATGTCCATTGGTGCCGAATTACCACATGATTTGATGGTCCTACAAAAATTTGTTAAAAGTAAATTGGAAAGTTAAAATGACAATGACTATAAACTGCAGTACTAACTGAGTTACATTTTTATGTCTTCTAGCTAGTACCCAAATAATGGTAGATTTTTAATGGAAGATAATGTTATGAGTTGCGTGGTCGATTTGAATTTGGAATCTTGGATGCAATGCAGTACGAAAAGTTAAAAAGAAAAATTAAGAAAACTGCGTTTATCTAGAGAAATGACGTACTCACTTATGTCAGTTTTTATGGCTTCTTATCTTCTTATAATGGACATTTCATAAATACACTTGGAATAGATGCCAAGAATTTATGATAAGATTAGGTTTGTGGTGCTGGAATGATAACACTTATAGCCACTTACTCATCCATATCATATGGGACCTCAAGTCTCTTTTTCTTCATCTCAAGGAAGATATTGCTAGAGCCTAGAGGACCATTAATGAAGAAGCCAAGGTTGACAACTATTAGGTGACCGTCTTCTTTTTAGGGACCGGGCACTTGTTCGTTAGTCGTGTAACGAGCTCGTACAACCTTATATTCGACAGACAGAAAAAAACAACCAAAAATGCATACCGATTTTGTTGATTGTGGGTTTATGTCACATTTATGTTCGTATTGACTGGAATATTAAAAAATGAAGTTAAATTACTCGCAGAGTAAGGGTGGCAAATGAGCTCGGGGCAGGAAATGGAAAGGCTGCTAAGTTTGCGTCCATAGTATCAGTGACAACATCTCTTATAATAGGACTCATCTTCTGCGTAATAATCATGATATTTCGCGAAAACTTGGCAATCATCTTCACGTCGAATGCTGCTGTCCTTGGAGCAGTTGATAAGCTTGCGCTACTCTTGGCCATCACAATTCTCCTCAACAGCGTTCAACCTGTTCTCTCTGGTAATAATCAGCAAGTTCCAATTATATAATAATTTCCATCAACAATTGCAAACTTTGTCCCTAACTGTCCATTTCTAAATGATCTATGAATTGGCTTACCAATATCGTATCTTTCACTTTGTGAAACCAGGAGTGGCTATAGGCTCAGGATGGCAAGCGTCAGTGGCTTTCATAAACCTTGGCTGCTACTACGTTGTTGGACTCCCTGTCGGGGCCATCCTTGGTTGGGTTTTCAATCTTGGTGTTTCGGTACGTTCTCTTGACAGCACTTTGGTACTAAACTAACAGCTAGACTCATTATTCAAACTAAATGGGATTTCGCGGCATTGTGAATGTTTTATATATGCAGGGTATATGGAGTGGGATGATAGGTGGTACAGCCGTCCAGACATTGATTTTGATCATAATCACCGTTAGATGTGATTGGGATATGCAGGTTAGCAGTTTATCTACGAGATCTCTGTTGTTCTACTTGCTGATCTTGTTGTTTCGTGTGTTCATAGTGCATAAGCATTCTTTTCAAGTTCGTGCTGTACATCACGTTCTCATTTGGTCCGTACGTGTTTATACTTTTGAATAGGCCAAAAGAGCAAGTGCACTTGCAGAGAGATTGGCCGATCCGTCCCCACAACAGTTAAGGGCATAAAGCCAGATAACAAAGCGGATACCCAAGAAAGATCAGAAAAATAATTGTAACATTGCACATTAATGTAATTCCTCAGGGAAGATTAATCCCATTTGCCTTGGTGCCGATTTGTAATGAAAATTTATGGGTTATCGAAAGTCAGATTCTTTGTAGCTATTTCCGCTAATGGTTCCTTTTTATGAAGAACACACAACCAAGAATTGTTGGAAAACAAAGTGTACTTCCGGCTTCAAGGATCTTGTGCAAGATTCTTGTGAATTCGAATTCGCGAGTACAAATGGATTACAAAATAATTGATGTCAGGATACAATGAAGGTCTATAACAACATTGTCTAATTCTTATACAACTTTGATTTGATCAAGAACACACTAACAGGTAGCTGATTCACATGGGTTAATTTTTTTCACCAACTGTATTTTTAAAAATCAATCTCATGTGCTTATAATAACAGAGCCATCTGTGTGTTAATCTCCGTAACTAGTTGGAAATTAAAGTGAAAAAGAAAACTAGAAAAAACAAGTTTTGGCTCAAAAACGCTGCTGGTGGAAGCAGCCTGCCACATATCACCTGGTCAACATCATTTGACCTGGGTCAATTGCCCCGTAACCCAGCCAACTTTTGGCCCAAAAATGCAGCCGGTGAAGATATGGTCATAAAAATAGTGTTTGGCAATCACACGTTATTACTTTTTTTACACAATCCTATATATATGGCATCCATATGCCAATATATATAAGCATAGTCCTACGTCAAGACAACAGCTGCTTCGTATGTCTCTAAATTGGTTTTTATAACTTCTACGAGTCTAGAATTATACAGAAAGCTTGTTTTTCCAGAGATGAAAAGACAGAAAATAGGGAATACTACCACGAGAGATAGTTTTGTAACATATATGCCCGATCACCTCTTGCACGAAATTCTATTAAGAAGTCCTGCTGAGTCTTTATTAAGATTCAAGATTGTGTCCAAGGATTGGTCTTCGTTAATCAAGGATAGGTACCAACATGTATATTGGTGGACTTACACAGACATTTTGTGTTTTGAAGTTTCAGCTGAGACATTCAAAGTGATTCCGGCACTGCAGATACCCTGACATTTGAGAGAATGACGAAATGTGAATTTATTTAGAGACATGAAGGGACCCAAAACAAAACATAAAGAGAAGATAGACGTTAAAAGAGAAGGTGAGTCCAACAGGAAGCACACATAAAGAGTCGGATAGTGTACCTAGTCGTTGGAGCTAGTGACAACGGAGCAGGGAAGGTGCACTGGTTGTAGGTACACGAAATAGGATTGCCCCGTGTCATACCAAGTAAAGTATGGAAATCCTAGTCAAAGATCCGTGCCAGTGACCTGTCAAATCAGTCAACATCAGAAGGCGAAATACAAATCCCAAGCGCGAGATAACTCTCCACCCCGAATAAAGTAGAAGGACCATCAAGATACTAAAGCGAATCCACGAAAAGATTACTTGGCGAAGAAGATAAACCGCGAAGTAGGAGCAGTAGGGCGCAAGAAAAAGGATAGGTGTCCCGACAAGACCACGTGAAGTCAGTGAAAGGTGGGGAAAAACTTTATGGAATATGCTCCGGGCGAAGGATAAAGTAACCTCGGCGAGATGATATGAGTTGTATGCCACTAAGGTTGCTTAGGCCTATAAATAGAGACCTTTGAATAGTGTAAAGGGAGAGATATTTTGGAGAGGGAAAGGTCTAGCATAGGAGAGAGAGAGAGAGTTAGGGTTTCCTTGTAATTCATAGGCTGGGAGAAGGGATGAGGGTTTCCTTGTAATCCACCAGTGTAACTTGTATTTCGCTTGAGATTAATAAATAAGTTAAAGTTATAGTGTTTATTATGTCTTAGATCTTGCATATTCTCCATTTAGTGTGTTGATGGATTTTCAGTAATCACATGTTGGCGCTAGAAACAGGGAGGAGAGGTTGTGAAAATAGGAGATCTAGATAATTAGGGTTGGAAAAGTTCAGTTGATATTGAAATAAGGATAGGTTGATGGCTAGAACATCGTATCGAGCAGCACATGTGATAGCTATAAGGAAAAGCAAACGATTGGCAGAAGAGGGGAAGGATGGAACGGGCCGGAACATCAGTTGTAGGAGGCAGACGAGAAGAGAACCAGCGGCTGACGGAAAAAGATGGCCTCAGGGAAGGTTCAGTGCACACATCCGATACAGATACCGTTGTCGAGGAGGAGATTACTCGCGAGGAGATGGAAGAGAATATCGGAGAAGAAAACATGACGTTGGACCAGCTAAGGGAGACGCTCCATCGTGAACGAGAACGGGACCGGGACTTGGCGGAACAACAAGTGCAGTTGTAAAAGCATAATGCTAGGTTGAGGCAACAAAACCGGCAACTTAACGAAAACGTAGAGATGAATGCCATAGATTCGGAAGGAAACACTATATCTTCGGAGGAAGATGAACTGCGGCGAAGGAGATAAGACCAAGAGGAAGATGAAGGAGGACGAAGAAGAAGACGACGAATGAATGAAGACGAAGAAAGAGACTTGAGAAGAGCATTGTAGATCTCACAATGCGAAGATCAGAGGTGGAGACATGAGGAGGAACAGAGGCAGGGGGACGAAATGCAACGTCAGGCGAACCTTATCCGAGACGAGGAGGAAAGGTGACGACCAGGCGAAGGGAGGCTTAGCGTGATGAGAGGCCGTCACTATGAGGAGGATGAAGGAAACTTGAACCAAGAAGTCCTGAACGAGTTGAGAGACATGACGACTTTAATTAATAACTCACGAAGAGGTGGAATAGTACAGTTAGCAGAAGCAATAGAGGAAGCAGATAAATCGTCATTCACCTATGAGATCATGCATACGGACATCCAGGAGAAATGTGTATTACCAAAGCTTGCAAGTATATTCAGTGGATCGGAAAGTGCAGTGCAACACTTGAAACAATATACCCTTTCGCTGATACAATGGGACCGAAATGACGCAGTACTTTGTCGATATTTTCCCGCGAGCTTAACGGGGGAGGCATTAGCCTGGTTTGATGGACTCTCGAAAAAGTCAATATCATCATTCAAATATTTGCAGAGGATATTCTTGACAACGTACATAATCAACAACTTGTTGAGACTAGGGATAGAGACACTGTTCAACTTGAGGAGAAGGCCAACAAAAAGCTTGCGGGGGATGGTCACGAGATGGAAAACAGTGTGCAGTGAGTTAGTCGGGAGAGTTGATGAACGAAACTTCATCTTATCCTTCGTGAGTGCTTTGATCCCAACGGACCTGCTGTACACACAGATATTCATTATTCGAAACTCGATAACGATGAATGAGCTGAGGGAGTACCAGGAGGAATACATAGCGTTGGAGGAAAAGCAGAGGCAGGTTAGCGAAATGACGTTGGCCCCAGCGAAAGAAGGGAATTCTAGGATATTACCAAGGACAGTGCACGCAGTAGAGGATGAACTAGGGCGAGGAAAGGGAGAGCCAGCAGTTCCCGTCCCAACGAAGCTTGTGGCCGTCTCGAGTGGAGATCAGGGGTGGATTGATCAACAAAGGTATGAGGAGTCAAAACGAAGAAATTATGAGCCACAAAGCTATAATACGGGATACCAACCTAGGAATAATCAGGGACCTAGATACGGGAAAGGAGGCCCAATGGACCAATCTTTGAAGATTTGAAACTCCCACGACTTAACACAACTGTGGAAAAAGTGTGGGAGGCAATAGTGTTGATGGAGGAAATCCCGCCCCCACCAAATTTCGGAAGAGATCCCCCACCAGGGTCTCGAAGTCATGAATTTTGTAATCATCGCTTCCATGGACACCAAACAGGTGATTGCAGGAACGTTCGGCGAATTATACTTTGCTTGATAGACCAAGGGAAACTCGCGCATTTTCTATAGGGTTATGTGCCACCACCGCCACCTCATGAGAATCAGCCAATATACCGGATCGAGATAGACCGAGGAAAGCAATAATTAAACTGTAATTTGATAACTCATGCGGCAAGAAGTCTCCAAGACTTTCATGACAATGTGCTTAAAAGAGTACACAAGAGGGATTACGAGGGAAACGAAATATTCAGCGTCATGATGAAAAAGCCGCTAGAGGAATGGCAGAAGAAGGAGATAACCTTCTCGGCGAAGGATGCACCTGATGGGGAAATTTCGCACACAAATCCTCTGGTCGTGACCTTTGGATTCGGAAAATATTCCAGATGGGAGGAAGAGCAAGCTGAGGAAAGGAGAATTTTGGAAATAGACAGAATCTTAGTTGATACTGGGAGTTCAGTCGATATCCTCTTTTACCATACCTTTAGGACCATGGGATACAAGGACTCGGATCGTGTACCTTCTACATATAACATATATGGGTTCAATGGGGTAGCGTCTAAGCCGAAGGGGGAACTGACCGTGAAGATTCTCGTTGGAGAACTAGAGACGAAGGTCACAGTCTGTGTCGTAGATGTTGATTCTCCCTACAATGCTCTCATAGGGCGGACTTGGATACATGGAATAAAGGGAGTTGCGTCGACATATCACTAGGCGATCCGATTCCCAATATCAAGCGGAATCGGCGAGATAAGAGGAGATCTGAGAGACGCAAAAGAATGTATAACAAAAGACGTGCATAACTACGAGGAGAGGTTAAGAAAGAAGATGGAACAAAGGAAGAAAGTCAGCGAAGAAAGAAGAGCCGAACAGCTGATGGTATTTACGATAGAGTCTAGCAAAGAACTGAGCGGAACGCAGTTGGATGAGGAGGAAACCAATGAAGCAAAAATTCATATCGAGGAAGATAATAACGAAATTCCAGAGGAAGGAGGCCGGGTCAATCAAAAACAAGGTGGAAAGGCCAAGAAGGGGAAGGTTGATGAAGGAAATCAAATGCCAAAGAATAAAAGGGAAACTCCCACGACAAAGGAGAAGCAAATTCCACGAGAAGGAGGGAAGATGAACCGGTCAAGAGGAAAAAAAGGCACAGGGACAAGAGGGCGAGGAAAGTGTTGAAATACAAAATTCACAGAATAAATTGAAAGAAAGTTGCGAAGACGACGAGATGGCCCGGTTAAAGGAAGAACTTTACCAAGAGAGGTGAAGGAAAAAGGATCTGGTCAGGGAACGAATAAGGTTAGAAAGGGAAAATGAGAAGTTGATCATCAGAAATAATCATTCGAAAAGGAAGCAGTCAGATAGTAATATGCAGGAGGAGAGATATGCTATGGGAGAAGCATGAACTAAAGAAAGACATTACACGCGAAAACGAGAAGGCCTGGGACGAGGTGAGCAAAAGGAGCGAGAAGACTTGAAGAAGGCCATAGAAAGCAGCAAAAGAGAATTCAGGGAAAGGGAGTATCGAATGCAACAATCAATAGCAGTTACTCGAGGAAGAAACAATATCCCCAAGGAAAGGAGATAAAGTGATTTGCAAATGGTAAACAAATGCTCAAGGAATGAACCGTGAAAGCCAGAAATAGCAACGCTTTTCTCGTTAAGGAAAAAGGAGAATGAGAGCTTACGAAGTCTCGTCGCAAGATGAGAAGCAGTATGCAAAGAATTAAAGGGAAGAATCTCGGAAGAGGATTTGGTGCGATCATTCATTTATGCTTTATCAACCGGGCAACCGTTATTTTCCGCACTATTCAAGATAAGAAATGCAGTACGAATGAAGGAATTGGAAAAATACCAAGCCGAGCACATTCGTATGGAAGAAGAATATGAAAGATACAATGAGATAAGATAAATGTATTCTCTTTATTTTGATGATAAAGATGAAACGATCGATGTACTCAATTTTCAAGAGCATAGCAATAAAAATTTGATGAAATATTGATGAAATAAATATTCGCCAAGTAACCAAAGACAGTAAGACCTCAAGATTAGGAGGCAAATAATGAATATGAAATAAAAGTTTCTAGGGAAACTTAAACCTTCTCCTAGGAAGGCTGGTAACCCACGTCATGCACCCTAGTTCGCATGAAAATGCAAGAGGCAGAGACCTAACGCATGTCGTGGACAACTCTCAGGCAGAAAGCTAGGGGAAATGATAAGACCTATCCGCTGAGGGTCCCTTTTATGATAGCCTTCGGTAAGGGGTGAAGAAATATGACCAAGGCACCGACATATTCGGTTGAGCTGCGGGTGCCTGAGACCTCTAGAGCCTTACCGGCCATGTCCGTCTGGCAAGTCTTGGCTACGATGCACTTGATCCCAAAGAAACCCCACTTAGGGTGTGACTTCGTAACTCCGAGCCTTTCGGCGAAGAGGATAAGAAGTCACGAAAACAACTGAATGTCGTAATAACCGTATGGGAGGAGACTAACATGCATGTTAGGGTTAACCTCTTTGAAGGGGAACTCAGGGGGAATATAAAGGGATGGCACCCTCCAAATTAGGAGCTGTGTGACCAAAAAGACGGCAATGTCATGGGGCTGCTATGCATGGGAATAGATAGGCCTGTCATATTATCGCAGAAAGAAAACTTATCAAAAATGTTAAGGCGAGGTTGATGGATTGATATTCGCAAAAATAACAGGCGCCTGAGACTTCGCCGAAGTAATACCCTTAAAAACAGGGTGAGGCGCAATAAGACCTTAATTAGGAGGCGCAATAAGACCTCATAAGCAAGAAATAGACACAGCTACTAAAAAAGCAAAGTCATAAAGAGCATTCTCAGAATCATCTCATCTCGATTGGATAATGCCAACAAGAACAAGAGGCAAGTATATACTTTTATATTTTTTGTTCTTTTGGAATTATCCCCACGAAACTACAAAGTGTTTAAGATACAATCTAAGGCTACAGGAAAGGAAAGAAGGAACCTGAAGCAAAAAACTAAGACGGGGCGCATACTTTAGCAACCAGTGTTCCTCCTTCTTTTAAGTTAGCATTCTCAACCTCGCCGAAAAGCAAAAGGCAGCAGGGATGAGTGAAGAAAGAAAGCCGGAACTGAGGGTGATTTGAAAGGTGAAGGCGGAAACGAAGATGAAAACTCGCAAAAGAATAAAAGGAAAGTATATACTTAAAGGCTTCACTATTCTTTTGAGAGTTTCCATGGTCAGTATATACTTGAGGTAAATGGCTTCCAGACCTGAGAACATCTTAGCTAGGCACCCTAGTAAATGAACTAGCAACTGAAGGAACCGCGAAAATCAAATAAACACACGCTTGATAAAACAGAATCATAATATCATGAAATGTGATGATTCCTAAAATAAAGCGTTTGCCCCATAAGCTTGGGAGCGCCCATAAAAAATTATTAGTTATAAAACACTAATCTGAGACGAGAGAAGACAAAACTAAAACTGCTACAGGAATGTCACTATTGATGATGGTTGACTCAGGGATCTCGCCACCTGCCTCGGTAATGCTAGTAGAAGCTCCCTTGGACCCCTCATTGTCCTTCGCGGTGTCAACTTTTGGTTCCTCGTCGTCATCAAGAGACAATTCCTCGTTGGTAGGATCAACAACTTCATCCTGAGGCTTCTCATCATCAGAAAAAAATCTCCAAAGGGAAAGAAGGAGGAGGAATGCCATGCTCAACGCAATAGTCGTTGAAGAGTGGAACCAAATAGCTCTGAGTATTCTTGCGGGCCGTCTTGGCTACCTTCTTGGAAGAATCGATGATCTCGTCTATATTATCATTTAGACTCTCAATCTCCTTATTAAGACGAGAAACGTCACCACGAGCTTCATCTCTCTCCCTGGTGATACGAAGGACCTGACTCTTATGACGATCATCTGATTCTGCGAAGATAAGAGGAACTACATTAGAAACAAGGAAGTATGTCGGGTCAAACAAAGATAATAATACACCTAAAAACTACCTTACGCCTGAAGGATAGTAGTATTTAGAGTACTATGAACATCAGAGTATAGATGATCGAGCTTGGCAACTTTGAGGTTGGAATCTTCAAGTTGAACACATAACTCATGATACATTCTATCCCAACCTTCACCATGAGGAGATTTCAAAGTGCTCTTGTCAGACTGAATGGCGATAACGCCTTTTCCACGGAAACTTGCAGGCTTGATCGGAGGAGAGGATTTCGCAGGTTTTGGACGAGAGGAAGTGGCCAATTTAGCTTGCAAGAGTTCCACCTTTTTATTCAAACAATCAACCTCCTCGTTTAGACCATCCACAGTGTTCCGAGACCTACGAAGAGTAGCTGCGAGCTCGGTTTTTCTTTTGATCACTCGATCGTAATCTTCCTCCAGTTTCTTATAGTTGGATATCGACGAAGAATAGAGGATCCCCGAGGTAGTAAGAGAATTAGAGACCCGTTGAAGCTCTGACTTAAGGCGCAGGTTGTCATTGTGGAGATGGAGGTTCAGTTCCTCGTGACGGGAGCATTCAACTGACAGACGGTCCACTTGCAAGCAAAGGGTCTCGGCCTTTTCATTAAGGATGGAGTTCTCAGAAACATAAATATCATTTTGAGTTGTAAGGTTCACCACCTCAGCGCGAATATCTTCCAGCAAGGAGGAAGCTTCGTCGGCGCTCATTTGACGTTGCATGCATCGAGCTTGACGAAGCATAAAATAATAAAATAATGGAAGCAAAGGCAAGAACAATAGAGGGACGTCCAAGAAAAAAGAACTTACTCAAAAGCTTCTCTATCTTTTGGCTTTGCTTGCGAGAATGATCTTTTTCTTTCTGAAGGTCCTCCGATAAAGCTTTGATTTTAGCTTCATCCTTCCTAGCCATCTCGCGAACAAGCCGAATTTCAACGAGGATGTCCATGTGACGGAAGACCTCCTGCGAAGCAAACTTGAACTCGGAAAATAGGTTTCGGAGACGAAAAGGAAAAATGGCAAAAAGAAATCACCTGGTTCATCAAGGCAGAGTGCTGCTGGAGAGACAGATTCATTGAAGCACTCAAAAACGCAGACGAGTCTTGGGAGAGGAAGTCGTCAGAAACAAAGGCGGACAAAGACTCCAAAGCACGAGATCTCATAGCCGGATCTTCTTGAGCCTTGTGGTATATACCTCGAAGGAATTGCATGTCAGGGTCGAAGAGAGGATTTGATATTACAGGACAGACATGTTGGTTTCCCTTGTCTCCAGAGGGAGTTACCTCCGGAGAACTTTAGGATGTTCAACTCCTGGATGAACAGGGGAATCAGCGACCTGGGAACGGGTAACAAAATCAGCTTCTTTCGGAGGAGTAGGAGCACTACCTGAAGGAGACTGTTGCTTAGTGCGAACGGGACGACCACGGAGAGCGGAGGGTTGTATTGCAGCTAAGGCATCCACATCCAGGGTCTTTCGCGGCCTCTTGGATGCACCAGACGGAGGAGCATGGTAGGCCTCAAAGATATTATATTTAAATGCAAAATGGTCCCCGACAGCGGCGCCAAAGACTTGGTGGGCCCGGGGATGTGTATAAAATTAAGCGAAATGAAACGCGGGCCTACAGTAATACCGCAAGTGCACGGTCGTCGGTTGTAGCTCGTGCAAGTACGGGTCGATCCACAGAGACTGGGTGTGTTTTGTAGTGTTTAGCTATTTTGGGTTCTAGTTGGCTATTGGGCTTCTAATTGTGCTTTGGGCTTAGTGGGTTTGTTTGTAATGATGAAGTGCTTTAGGCCTTGGGCCTTTAATTGAGTTCAGGCTTTTGGATTAAGCCCACAGTTGACTGAATTGGGCTTTGAGCCTTAACCTAAACTGTGGCTGGGCCTTAATGAACTGGGCTGTGAGCCTTAATGAACTGGGCTTCAGTTTGTACAAACAATGGACAGTGGGCTTCAACTTTTGGTTCAAACCTGGGCTTGGTCTTCAACTGGTTTGAGCTTGGGCTTTTGGATTGCTGTGAGCCAAGCTCAGTTGCAGCAGCAGCAGGGTTGCAGGGCAGTGGAAGCAGACAGCTGCAGTAGCAGAAGGGAGAGTAAGGAAAGCAATGCAGCAGTGCAAAGGGCAAGTGCACAGCAGCAGGGGGAGACAAGGCAGCAGGACAAGGCAAGGGGAAGAAAACAGTGGGGCAATAATACAGAGGCAGTTAGCCTAAGTCAAAGACAATGGAGAAAATTTACAATGGAAGCAACACAGGGCAAAAGCAACAGCACAAAAGCATTATGAAAAGGTGACAGAACACTGCAACTACAAGCATAGAACAAAGGAAGTAAACCAAGGCCTAAGCCAAGGGCAGGGGAGATGGTGAAGCTAACAGTGATGATAAAAGAAAGGCAATGGCCAAGGGCCAAAGGCAAAGGAAGAACAGGGCACAAAACAGTTATGAAAGGCCAAAGTTGGGAGCCTAGGCATACAATTAGAGTGGGAAGAGAACTAGTTTGCTCACAGTCACTAGTGAGCACTAGTTTCTCCCCACTGCTCAATCAATTCAATGCTTCAAAGCTCTAACCTAGCATTCCACTTCTTGACAGTGAATTAAACCTAACAGTGAACTAAACATAACACTAAACATTTACAGTGAACTAACATGGCACTAACATGACATTAAAATTAAACATAATTAAAACATTGCATGAGATCAAATATCCTAAACATTAGACAAAACAGGGGTATAAGCTAAACAGGGCATAACACATCAAAACATAACAGGAATTAAACATGCATTAACATTAAGATTAACATGGAATTAACATCAAAACAAACACACAACAGTAAAATAAAATTGAAATAAAAATTGCTACTAAACCTAACAAAAATTGAAACATGCACAAACATTAAACATCAAAACAGGAACTGAAACAAGACAGAATTTTAACATGCAATAAACTGAAATTGAAGCAGGAATTGAAATTGATAATTAAATTGAAACAGAAACCCTAAATTGATTTTGAAATTAAAAACAGAAATTAAAACTAAGGTATCCCATATTAGGGGGTATCTCGGCTAACCCAAGCACACCCCTCACACGTTCTACAAACCCCAGTATTTATACCCTAAATTAGGGTTCATCCAAAATTCCCCAAAAATCAAAAAGATGAAATTAGGTTTTCTATTTTACCTAACTCGTTTGGTCTTGTCGAACCCATGTGTCTTCTGCTGCTCTTCTTTCATTCTCTCCATGCGCATGTGATGAATCATAGCCATCTACCTTGTTTTCCCATATCAAAACCCTAGCAGTGGGTAGGGTTTGTGCTATGGGCTAACTAGGGTGATGGGTACGTTTCTAGGGTGAAGTAGGGTGGTTGTTGGAGCTGGTGGAAGTGGTGACGTATGGTGGAGAAGGTGGTGGTGTACGGTGGAGAAGGTGGTACGGGCAGAGAGGAAGAAAGAGAAGGAGAAGTGAAAATGATTAGGGTTTCTTCATTTTTTTGGGTTATATATCCTAGGGTTGTTTCGTTATGAGGCGGGTTCATCGAGTTTTGGTGTCTAGCGATACTAAGCCGTGGGATGTGAAGATGGTAGATTGATCCAACGGTGGGATGGGACAGAGCAAGTAACGACCGTTAGATGTATAATACATCAAAATTAACGGTGTAAGATGGAGTTAGGTGCTGTAGTGTTAGACAGGAGCTGCAGACTTCGATGAACGATGATGAAGCGACCGTAGGATGCTGAGATGATCCAATCTGACGGCTAGAGGAGATGTGGGTTATGGATGTGGGTTTTGGTTTGGGAAATAAGTTGGGCTTGGGATAATTCTGAGCCCATTTCTTCTTTAAGAACAATTTCTTCCTCTTGAAGCCCACTTCTAGCCTTTTGGTCTTATGCACAACATTCTTCGCGGCTTCCTTGCGTAATTCCTCCCGGCTTTTCACCACTTTTCTGCTCTTTTTCGCTCCGCGACTCATCCGAACTTTATTTATTACCTAAAAATACAAAATTAATTAATAAAAATATTTATTCTTGAAAACAATGAAAATACAGAATATGGGATAAAATGTAGAATTAATGCACAAAAGATGAGTTAAAATGCCAACAAAAAGGGATAAATATATACACTATTTGGCACTCATCAGAGCACTCGTCTGCGAAGTCAAAAGTTAAAAACCAAAAAGGCTAAAATTTACAAATAAAAGGCGATAAGGATGGTACCTAAGAAGAAGGAGGAGGAGTAGGATGGGAATGTTTCTTGCGACCCTTGGGTACCCCAGAAGTGGGTAGTTCGCTCTGCGGAGAGGCATGACGTCAGGATGGACAATTATCACAAAATCGCTCACAACAGACGAAAATGATACCTATTCAGAGGGAGCCTTCTTAGCAACCACTTTCTTATCCTGTCGCGCCTTGACAAGTCCAGCAACAAGCATCACATACTAAAACGAATTGAGAAACATAAGTACAATTGATAGTTCCAAATGATACAAATCGCAGTAGGAAAAATCATACCTCGCTAGGAACAGTCCAGCGAAGTCTCCAGGGATCACATCCCGCGAGGTAACAATGTCTGGGAAGGGGACCATTGGGAAGGGTGGAGAAGTGTATTTATAGCAAGAAGAAGGGACCGGTAAAACCGGAAAGCGGCATGATCGAAGTAAACGTGACCGATGACGGACGGTTACCCAGGGAACGTGGCCACGTGGAATTATGGGTATGGAGAACGTGACGGTTAAGGAAACTGAAACGGTTCTTATTCCATCCTCGCAACAACTTGGACGGAATAAAAAAAGGCAAAATGTAGGTACACGAAATAGGATTTCCCCGTGTCATACCATGTAAGGTAAGGAAATCCTAGTCAAAGATCTGTGTTAGTGACCTGTCAAATCAGTCAACATCAGAAGGAGAAATACAAATCCCAAGCGCGAGATAACTCTCCACCCCGAATAAAGTAGAAGGACCATCAAGATACTAAGGCGAAGCCACGAAAAGATTACTTGGCGAAGAAAAGTAGGAGCAGTAGGGCGCAAGAAAAAGGATTGGTGTCCCGACAAGACCACATGAAGTCAGCGAAAGGTGGGGAAAAACTTTATGGAATATGCTTCGGGCGAAACATAAAGTAACCTCGGAGA
This sequence comes from Papaver somniferum, assembly GCF_003573695.1. Taxonomy (NCBI): domain Eukaryota; kingdom Viridiplantae; phylum Streptophyta; class Magnoliopsida; order Ranunculales; family Papaveraceae; genus Papaver; species Papaver somniferum. The sequence continues at coordinate 197,931,822 of NC_039358.1, read as the reverse complement.
GATGATATGAGTTGTATGCCACTAAGGTTGCTTAGGCCTATAAATAGAGATCTTTGGACAATGTAAAGGGAGAGATCTTTTGGAGAGGAAAAGGTCTAGCACAGGAAAGAGAAAGAGTTAGGGTTTCCTTGTAATTCATAGGCTGAGAGAAGGGATTAGGATTTCCTTGTAACCTACCAGTGTAACTTGTATTTTGCTTGAAATTAATAAATAAGTTTAAGTTCTAGTATTTATCATGTCTTAAATCTTGCATATTCTCCATTTGGGGGTGTTGCTGGATTTCCAGTAATCACACTGGCAGAGGAGCGGGTGACCAGGCGCATTGATTAAAGTACTTGGAGAGTGCGTCTGAAATGAGAGATGGAGAATGCACTTTTGGAGATGAAAAGTGCGTTTTTGAGCATTTGGAGAAGTACATCATTTTATGTAACTATATGAGTGTACGATGTAGGAAGTGATAAAGTGTTGATTGACGCACGAGAGAAAGTGGGGAGGATGAGAACAGGTAAAGCATGTGGGAGTCAATCTCGACATTATGTAAAGACAAAATCAATCACTCTTCAATACAGCATGGTAGTCTGAAATCTCTACCTATCAAAAGGAACTAGATTAGAGTTTGTTAGAGCAGACACACTGTCCACTCGACAAAATGTTTTGGAGGCTGTGCGCCTAAGACAAAAGACGAAGTGTACGATAGAGAGTGCGTTTAGACGGTGGGACTAACTACGTTGACTAGGGGAAGTACATTGACGAAGGAAGTAAGCATGCGCCCAAGCGCACTAACTGGGGACTTGGAGAGTGCGCCCAGAACAGAGGAGGAGAGTGCACTTCCGGGAAATAGTCCGCGAGTTACAACACCAAAGATGTCACTATCCTTGCACAAATACTCCAACAAAACAAATTGTTCACAAAAAACCCATTCAACATAAACTGTCTATATTATCCTTGTAGTTTAAATCACCCCAACAAAAAAAAAATTACCCCACCCTTTAATTTTTATTATATTGTCACCACCAACAACACCCAATCACCAACTAGCAACAACACCGCCCACCACCACCTCCGAAATCCACCGCGCCACCACCACCACCGTGCCGCTGACCACCTCCACCGCCGACCACCGACACCAACGGCCACCACCACCGTTGCCGCCACCGCCACCGTCGCGCCACCACCGTCATCGGCGGCCACCACCGACGCCCCAATGCCACCTCCCGCCACCGCCAACCACCGCCGTCGTCGACCATCACCACCGTCGTCGACCAGCACCACCACCGCCGCCGCCACCACCGCCGACCGCAACCGTTGTCGTCGACCACCATCGTCGCCGCCGCCCCATCGCCGCCGACCACCATCATCCGCCGTCGCCACCAACCACCGCCACCACCACCAGCCGCCGCTAAAAATGAGGGACAAATAATTATCACTTATTGGTTTCGTTGGCAAAACTCGAAAACAAGATGAAACCGAATCTGGTTCCATTGTAAATGAAAAAAGAATCTGATGAAACCGGAATTTGTTTCAACAAAAAATGTCACTAACAAATTTTAGATGAAACCCTCGTCAGATATAAACTCGGAAAAATGAAATAAAATTAATTGAAACCAAAATTGGTTTCAACGTAAAAGAATTATCGTATCGCAAATAAGATTGGTTTCATCAACAGTGATCGTACTACAACAAAAACGAACAAAAATTAGATGAAACCAAAAATTGGTTTCATCAAAATGAAAAAAAAATACATATGAAACCAAAATTGGTTTCGTGCAAAAACATCTTCACCATCTCCACTGACCAGATATGTACTTGTCGTGTACCTCGAACTCTAGCCGCAATTCTGACCTGCCGATAATGAAAAATCAAAATAACTACTGAGACATAAATTTTATTATCAAGTACACAATAATGCTGAAAATGCACTTAAATAAGCAAAGAAAAGAAGGAGTAAAACAATCCATTTACTCATTCAACATTGACCACCTACACCGGTCACTCCATCATTGCCAAAAAGTACAAAAAATAATAAATAAAAGTCGAACAAAATCAAAATGAAACCATCACTCAGTACGACGTAAAATTATCGTAACAAAAATAGATGAAATCAATATCGGTTTCGCCAAAATTAGATGAAACCCCAATTGGTTTCATCATAAATTTATTCTCGAGTGTTTTAATTTGCCTTTTCCAACACAATAGATCTATTGTGATGGTGTATATATTTCATTTTCTTCTAGCTTGGAACCTAAACTTGTTCAAATGAAAAATTATTTTATCACCAACAACAATAGTTTCGTCCAAAAATATAAAACAACGTTAGATGAAACCAAAAATTGTTTCACCAAAACTTGTTTCATCATATATTATAGTACCACCAACATTAGATGAAACCAAAGTTGGTTTCAACGAAAATACATGAAACCCAAACTGGTTTCATCATAAATTTACAATATCGATAAAAAAAATTAGACGAAACCGACCTGGTTTCATAATATAAATTTATTGTATCAGAAGATCGAAACTAGAAAAAAAAAATGAAATATTACCATAAAACTATTCTATATAATCACCAATCACAAATTGATTTCTCATCAAAACTAAAGTAACAAGCAAACGAAATCAAAATTAGTTTCAATGAGAAACTGTTTTATATAATAACAACCACATTTTAATTTCTCGACAACTAGTCAGTTTCAAATTCTAACAGTTTTTGTTGCTGAAAATAATAACCAATTTTAGTTATTATATAGTAACTGTTTTATATAGTAACCAATTTTAGTTTCAACATAAACCTGTCATTTCCCCAACATAATATTGATTACAACAATGAAGATGTATCATCAAAACACACATTTGAGGGAAACTAAAAACCTACTTTATTTTTTAGTGCACCAAAATCTAATGTACTAAGAAATATAAATACCAGAAAAAGCAAATGCACCAACGCATTAAATTACTACAAACAAGAAAGGTTCAAAAAAGAAATAGGTGATATGAAACAGTGGTATACCTTTCCTTTCTGTCTTGCAAAGACTTCATCTGAGACTTGTAATGATTCTCAATGTACTGCTTCGCAGCTGCGACCTTCTGTTTGGTGGCACTTGAAGGTGCTTCCTCACGGGGGCCCTTTTGTATGTCCTTCCCATTTTCCACTTCATTCTTTTTTCCCCAGATTTTGGTTTCTCTGATCTGGGTTGAAACTTATGAAACCAACTCCTCGCAGAATCCATTTTTTCAAGCTTAACAAGTCAATCACATATAATCATGACTTTGCATAGTATATGCATGAAACCAAGTTCCGAATTTTCTTCGTATTCTCCAGAAGCCTGAAATATTTGACACAGTTTACAATTTTTACTAGGATGTGAGATATATATTCACCAAAAAAAATAGACAAAATATTTTCTAGAAAGAGTAATTTCACGAGAAATTTTGCTCAGCACTACAACCAGGAACTTAACAAAATTCTCCTTCCCTAATTTGATTACAAATGAAAATGTTCTGATCTTTGTTACTTAAAAAGCAAAGTTTGTTTAATCTTTTGGATCTAATTTCTGATATCTTCTTTACTTAAAACAATAAATCTTAAATTTACAAACAATAGGTATCAATTTCTTTACAATTCATTCGAAAAACAATGCAGCCAAATTATTAACCAACAAAGTTAGCATACTGAAACTAAACGAAAAAGGAAAAAAATCATCGAAGAGTTTTAAGATATATCCATATATGATTTGAAAAAATGCATCCAAAATAATCAAATACAACAAAATGATTTCATAAAATTCGTCATATTGATTTCACCAACTACATAAATATCTATAAAAATACCTAATTTTTTTTGAGCATCATAGTGATGCTTGTTTAATTACATCATTACACTTATAATTACCTCATATTGATTCACCGCAACTTTCCCATTTGGTTTTATATATCCGGGCATTATATCCATTTCCACGAAGATAACTCATAATTCGTCTTCAAAAAGTATCTTTGTTAGAACTTAATGATGAACATAATGTAATTGATTTCGTTAATTGAGATTGTAATAATAATCGAAAACTCAAATTATTTCAGCTCACTCTTGGATTGAAGAGATCTGTGAGAATACTAATCGATTCATTTTAGATAAAAAAAAGTTATTAATATCAATCGATTCGATTCAGATGTTGGCAGTGGTGGCGGTGGAGGATCAGAAGATGGTAGTGGGTCTTGTTGTCGTACGGAAGAGGAGAAGGTGTTGCTGGCGGTGGTGAAGGAGGAGGAGGCGGTGGTAATGGTGTGAGAGAAATATGAAGACCAATAGTTCTCTACAAAAGTATCAGAGTTGTACAAATCCTTCTAAGAAGGAACAAAATGATTCAACTCGTGCTCGGTAACCTTACCTTGGCTTCGGCGAGCACACTCTCGAGCGATCCGGTAAAAATTACCATTGGGCGGATATATGGCTCGCTGAGGCTTAAGCTTGCACAATACCTCGTACTGGAAAGGATATAGCGGACAGTGCAGAGGAATAGAAGGCCAGCATCGAGTTAGCCAACTGCAACGATGATCTCGTTGGGACCACAAGGATTCTTTAAGAAAAGATCCTCCTAGAGAACACCAAACTGACCCTCAGGAGTAGCAAAGGAAATCTGAAACCTTTGGAGGCGATGTATAATCCTCACTGACTCTAGGAAAGCATCATCAGAAATGCCGGAGGAACGGTTGGAACTTGGAGGTCTCATTGGAGTCTTCCATGTATTGCTGAAAAGCAAACAGAAGGGAGAAGTCAGAACAGATGCAAATAAAGAAGAGAGAAATCAAGAAAGATGGACGAAAGAGAGTAAAGACGGTTCTTAAAAACTCCACAAGACGAAGAACAATGGAGGAAATCGTCAAAGCAATCATGATGATCAAAAAACCCAACAAAAACAAATCAATGACAAGAATCATTGATCCAGACAAATATAGCAGACATACGGTTCAAAGTAACGGTGTAAAACTACCGGAGAAAACAAAAGGAAAAATAAATCCAGGGGACCGTCTTGAGGTGCGAGATGGAGAGTTTCTCCCAGACATTATGAACTTCTTTATAGGAGACAAGGAGTTAAGAAGGAACATTAAGAGACAAAGGAGAGAAAGAATGAAAAAGTTTTGAACTCTGAAAAGAGATAATAAAGGGACATTCTCTCCTCCCAAAAGATTTTATAAGAAACCAAGGGATAACCAACCAGCACCTCAAGTCCAATGGGTAAAAGCGCACTATAAGTGCAGATGTGGCGGATATCACGGACATGGCGAAAAGGACGTGACGGTTACGAAGTTTTCTTCCCATCATGCCCTCGGAATTTTGCAAAGAAAAGGAGAAAAATGTGAGGGTAAAATACCCGATGGCCACGTGTCAACATCCTAAGGGATATCACTACACCATTTTTTCCGAATCGCAACTAAAATTCGTAACGGCCCAGCAGCCGTTACAAATTTTCCTGTTAGAAAAGGCCGTTATAACCTAGTTGTAACAGGCAAGAGCCGTTGCGAAATTTTTTCCAGATTCATAACAGTATGAAGCTGTTACGAATCGTAACAGTCTAATTTTTTACGTGTGCTAATCACACGCTTGGTTACACTAGAGCCGGTAACAAATATTATTGCGCGTGTGCCATTCAGCTGTGTGCAATTTTTTTCCACCCAAGTTTCCTAAGCTAGAGGATTATTCCTCCCCTGAAGAGATAAGCTCGTGAAGAGATGAAGGTTTCATCAAGTAAACTCATTTCTTATTTTCACATTCTCTTTCTCTCTTCGTTTCTCATCTCGTTGCCTCCACAGAAGATCTCAGAAATTCATCAAAGAGATTTCTCGATCTGTTATTTCAATCGTAAGTTTCAAATCAGTTAGTGTTACAACATTCTCGATCTGTTATTTCAATCGTAAGTTTCTCATTTTTTTTTTTTTGATAAACAAGTTTTTCATTCTGATTTCGTTGGGGTTTTTCATTGGGGTTTTTAATTTTTAGGTTTTTTCCATCTGATAAATCTATTATAATTTCTATTTCTGATTTCGTTTTAGGTTTTTTTTTATCTGATATATATCTAAACGATTTCTTTCTCTTATTTCAGGGTTTTATTTGTGGAAGAGCTGAAGAACTTTGAAGGTATTTATTTTATCATCTGTTAAATCAAGTTTTAGGATTTGAAAGATATATACTAATTGATATAATCTAATCTTCTGATTTCATGTTAGGGTTTGAAAGAGTGAAGAACTTTGAAAAACTCCATAGAACTGAAGTTGAAGGTATATGAATTGATTTGTTTACTCTTAATTTTAGGGATTCAATTATTATGAATTGATTTGTTTAATTTCAGTTTTAGATTTTCAGTTAGTATATAACATCATTCAAAAATTGTGCTGTGAATTTTCTATCATGATGTTTGTTTATTTAGTTCAGTAATTCCTTGATTTGTTTGTGAGATTTGGATGATTTGATCATCTATAATATGAGCATTTAAATTCCCTGAAATCATATGATATCCATATTTGGGATTAGAATTGTCTCACTCTTGGATTTGAGTTTCTTCCCGTGATAAATGCTTATGATTGTATCTTTGCAGAATCGTATTAATACTGTCCTTATAGTTGTATAATTAACATTTTCGCTAACTGTTGGAATTGCGGAACCATGTCAGCCTGTGATTGGCATTTCAAGAAATGATCTTGATAATAAACTCGCTCTCGGTTGACCAATATTTCCATGCCCTGTTACTGTTAGTGTATATATATATATGTTGAACCTGCCTAAAGTGTAGAAACCCAATTGTTTATTTTATGATTTTTGATTAATCAAAGTACTTTTAAGCCTTGTATTTGTGGTTGTGATGTTGGCTTATTAGCTTGTTAAGTCTGTGCAAATCAGATGAGTTGCACCTAGAGTACTTTTTCACTTGTTTCTTCTTGGATAGAAATGTGGCGGAGTTTCACTTCGACACCTAGGGTCCTTGTCATGCTTTTATTGTTATGGGTATTTTCATAATGAATAGTGATTGAACTCTAGAGGACTTATACATCTGAGACTTTTGATACTGGGTCACTGTAAGAAAATTTCAGAAAGAAAACAACGAGAGATCTAGGTGAAAGGAATTACAACCCAAAAATCTTGAAAATTCGTACCTTACTCTGGTTTCATCTTGAGTGGTTGAAAGTGGTGAGTTTCATGTTCTAATCTACTGTTTCCATGGAGATTTGGAAGTAGTTGAGAAAGAGTTTTCTTTGTTCTGGGGTTTTGATTGAAGGTATAATTCTAACCTTATTTCTTCTTGCTTCGATTAATTGAAAACATATAATATCTTTCTCAACGATTCAATCACTCTACTGTTGTAAATTTTGTTATCAAAGTATGAAGAACCTAGAGTTCATTAGGTTTTGGTTTCAACTCTGCCTGGTATTGAAACATGATAGGAATTCGAAACAAATAGGAGGTTAGTGAATTTTAAGAGCCTGTGAGCACCGAGAATCTTAGGGTTTTCTTTTGAAACCATCTTTTGTTTGTTTTTTTTCTTCCATTATGTCTTGTTGTTGATTCATGATTGGGGTAGAACTTTGCTAGAGTTTGGAATTAGATGTATTGTAATCTTAATTGACACCATGAATTTTAGATTTCATATGAGAAATTATCGAACTGAAATACACAACAACACTTAAGAATTTTCGCATACTGTCAGGTGTTCATTCAATGTTGATGTGAATTGTTCAACTTTGCGAATTAACTTGAATAGATTTCCCTATCTGAAGTGACCTAGGGATTTCATTTAGAACTGATTTTGAGTTTCATATTACTACGATATAATGGTGTTGAGAATTTGAGAAGGATTTGATATCATGAATCTACAAATCATCATGGAACTTGGACTCTAGAGGAAAGTTAGATGGAACGAATTGAGCATGCTACGTCAGATTTTTCTTGTTTTAGCTTATTGATTTGGATAAGTTAGCTGAAGCAGCAGTAGCCAGCCGGGGAAATAACAATCCCTGGTAAGTACTTCACTTGGTTATATTTGTACTAGAAAGTTTAAATTTGTGGATTTTGACCTTCAATTTATACTTGCGAGGTATTATGCTGGTGGGAAGTGAACTACATATGGGGAGAGAAAGCCGAGCTTTAGAGATTCAAAGATGACAAAACTGCAGAAAGCACAGGGTAATCTGCTTTAACTTATGATGGCTCTCAATGGTTTAGCGTTTCTGTTTTGAGACTACTAATGTGCTTCAATTTTTTGTTGTACATAACAGTATGGAATGTCAGCATCGGGAAAGGAACCTCATTGCCAAATTGTTGTTGTGTGATCTACTGTTCTTTTGTAGGTTTGTGATCATTTGGTGTTTGCAATGTGTAGGACTTACCGAAGGCTGTTCTCTTTTTATGCTTGACTTGCTTGATTGTTCAAGTGAATTTGGTGTAGAGGACTAATTTAAGGGTTTCAACTTGTTCTCATTTTGCAGGTTCTAACTGAAGGTGAGCAAAGAGCCTGGAGGATGCACTTATTACACATAACATACTACTAAATTGAAGCTTACAGGTTAACAAGGGCGACTCCTTTATGGCACCAAGGTTTGATAACAAAGAGCTCAGTTTGAACTTGGGGAGTCTTTGCTTAAGAGTCTTTGCTTGTGTGTAACAGTACATACCATTTATTGGTTACTTTTTGGCTTTCAGGTGATGCAAAATCTTCCCATAGAGCACCAAACATTGTTGTTTAGTGCAACTATGCCTGTAGAAATTGAAGCCCTTGCACAGGTAAAGATTTGGAAACTACACTTGTGCTCATATGACCATGCATAAAATGATTTTTCTTCAAAAGACAATCATTTGTGCTAATGAGCTTGTATGACAGGACTACCTAACTGATCTAGTGCAAGTAAAGGTTGGAAAAGTAAGTAGCCCTACAACAAGTATATGTGTATCAAATGCTGCAGAAGGTTCCTGAGAATGAGAAGGTAGCCCTACAGCCGCACCGTAAGTAATTATCATTGTTCTTTTTCCCAATTGATATTTATTTATAATTTCATCCCTATGTGGTATAGCATCTTAGTTTTGTCTGCTTTTAACATAGGTTGTGTATATGCTTATGATTCAAAGAGTGAAATGACGACAACTCTTGTAAGTATATCTCATTATTCATGTAGTATGTTGGTATTCAGAGAGTGAAATTATGACAGCTCCAATTGATATTTTTGTGTAATTTCATCAGTATGTTTTGACTGCTTTTTAGGGTTGGTATGCTTATGTATGTTTTTGGTTCGTTTCATGCAGTATGGATTGGAGTTATAAACTTAAAGCAAGGGATGAAGGGGCTGATTTGTCATCTGGGATTATAAGTTGCCTGCTCCAGTTGTCCTACTTGCAGCAGTAACCTCATAACTTAGGGATGATTTTTCTGTGCATACGTCCATCTAAATACATATATTTTTGTGTTTGAAGATTAATTGGATGATTCTCTGCTGCAACAAGTTTGGAGCAAAAAGGTTGGAGAACAAGGAAGACATTAGGTTGCAGTAAGTTTCTATGTACATTCTTAGTTAGATGAATTTGTGAACATAGGAATTTCTACGAACTGATACTTAGTGTATATCCGTTAGTATTTGATACTTAACAAATAAAATTTGTACTTGGAAGAATTTAAGTTCCTTTTTGTATGAATCCATGAATCCATTTGATTGTGATAAGAAATGATTGAAAGTGAGATGAATTTGATTGAAGAAAATATTGATGATTGTGGAGGATAAAATGAAAGGTGTATGCAGGTGGTTATTTGGAATTCCGGTCAATTCCGGCCGATAATGAGCTGCCGGTCAACCTTGACCTGGTCAGAATTGGTCATTGTTGACTGATTTTGACCAGGTAAATGTTGACCTGCAGTAATTTTTTTATAGTTACAAAAAAATTCGTAACGGCTTGCACGTGTTACAATGTCTTGTTACTAAATAAATTCGTAACGGCTCTCGCATGTTATGATGAGTGCTAAAAAGTGCATATTTCTATATATTTTTCTTGGCATTTAACTCATCTTTTGTGCATTAATTCTACATTTTATCTCATATTCTGTATTTTCTTTGTTTTCAAGAATAAATATTTTTATTAATTAATTTTGCATTTTTAGGTAATAAATAAAGTTTGGATGAATAGCGGAGCGGAAAAGAGCAGAAAAGTAGTGAAAAGCCGGGAGGAATTAAACAAGGAAGCCGCGAAGAATGTTGTGCACAAGACCAAAAGGCTAGAAGTGGGCTTGAAGAAGAAGAATTGTCCTTAAAGAAGATATGGGCTTGGCATACCCAAGGCCCAAAACCCTTACTCAAACACATTTCCACTATCCAAGCCCGTCTCGGATTTCAGCCGTCAGATCGAAGCATTTCAGCATCCTACGGTCGCTCCATCATCGCACATCAAACTCCGAAGCCCCCGCTTTACATCGCAACGCCCATCTCCATCTTGGGTCGTCCGTTTTGCTACATCCCTTCATCCGACGGTCGCTCCACGCTTACCTCCGTATCGCCGTTGGATCCACCTACCATCTTCCCATCCATCGCTCCTTGTCGCAGATCATCAAACCTCGCTGAACCCGCCTAACACCCAAGTATCGAACACCCTATACCCATCGCCAAACACACCCTTCTCCCAAAACCATCGAATCCATCTTCTTCCCCTCTCCGTCTGCAGAACTCGTACGCCATCACCACCACCTGCTCCTTCTGCCACCACCACCATCCTTCATCATAACCCACCAACCCTAAAACCCATCATCACTACCACTTTCACCAACTCTATAGACTTCTATTCCACCAATTTCACGCCTCACCAATCTCATGAACCCTAGATGTGAAATTGGTAGAATAGGTTGAAATAGAGTTGTAATTAGAGCATGGGTAGACGCAAGAGAAGGAATAAAGGCATGGGTCGGAGAAGATTGAGTGATTTCAGAGAGTTAGGTATGTCAATTTTGCTTTTTGTAAAATTTCGAAACCCTAACTGCACTGATTTGGGGATTTTTTATGTAGGAACCCTAATTGATTAATTTGGGTATAAATAGAAGGTGTTTTGTGTTGTTGTGGGCATGCCTGGGCTAGCCAGAGCACCAATTGAGACTTGGGTTAGCCAAGCTCAAGGGTCCAGTTCAATTCCAATTTTTGTTATCAGTTCATGTTTATGATGTTATGATGTTCTAATTCATTGTGTTAAGGTTTAGATGAAACCCTAGTTGATAAGAATCCCCTGTTTGATTCACTGTTGCTCCATGAACTTAGAAGGAAAAGCATGCTTTAACCTCTGAATACACATTGATTTACTCTCACCTAGTATGTCATGCATCCTAGGTAGTTAGGTTAACACTTTGATGTATATTCAAGCTTAGTAAAATGATTTTAGCTCAATTTGTGATTGCCCATACTTTAAACAGATGGGTAATGCTAGGAATTGGCATTTTTAGTTCAATCTTTGCTTGGTTATGCCTTAATCAGACAGCCAATTCTTGGATTTGACAGACTATTAACTTAAGGTTAATTCATGACATTTTGGTGATTTATCACACCTTCAAGGTAGTTGAGGCTGGAACTTCTATACTCCTTGATTGAAGAAGAGAACTAGGGTATCAAAACAGGGATTTCTAAGCATCTAGGTTGTGGATTCAACAACCTTAGTTCACTGCCTTCACTAGTTCAGTTACAACCATTGTTCACTCCTACACATTTTGACATCTCACTGTCCTCAGCTGAGTTGTGTCTCAACACAGCTCAAAGTTCTCAACTGCCACTGTTTTAGCTTAGGAAATCTTCAAACATACACCCAAGTCCCTGTGGAATGACCCGTATTTGCACAACACCACAATCGACACCGTGCACTTGCGTTTATCACTGTAGGCTTCTCATACATTCCCATCTTGCTCTCATTTTTATACACAGTCCCCAGCCTACCAAGTTTTTGGCGCCGTTGCCGGGGACTTGGCTGCCGTGTTTTTGAAGTTTTTCTTGCTGTTCTTTGCATACTCATGCCTGCTGTGTAGTTCTGATAAGCATCTTAGTGTACTCATCTTGCATATTGCATCTGTAGCTGTAACTTAGTACCACCTCTAGTGCATCTGCATCATTTGCATAATCTCTTCTCCTTTGCTTCAACTGCATCATTCTGGGAACTGAACCTCTTCTCTGAGTTGCCAGGTGCTTGTGGTGTTGCTGTTGCAGCCTGTTGCTGCTGAATTGCTCATGTTGCTGAAGCTGTTGCCCTTGCTGTTGTTGCTGTGACCTTGCTGTGAGGCTGAGAACAAACCTCTGGTGCTGATGTGCTGCTGTGAAGCCCAGATAGAGCTGAGCTGCTTCTCCTGCTGCTGCTCCTGATCCTGCTGCTGCTCCTGGTCCTGCTGCTGTGCCTCAGCTGTTGCTGCTGTGCAAAGGCAAGCTGCTGCTACCCCCTGCTGGTCCTGCTGTTGCTATGATCCAAAGCCCAACTGGGCTGATTCCAAGCAGCTGAAAAAGAACAAAGCCCAACTGGGCTTTGCAACTGAAATACCCAACTGGGCCTCAGAAAAGCCAAAGCTTAGGATGATCCAAAGCCCAACTGGGCTTTTGCAACCAAACTGAGCAGCTGGGCTGTGCTTAAGCAAGTAAGCCTAAACCCATTAAGAGAACCCAACCTGTGGGCTTCCAATTTTTAATTGTGGGCTTGTAATATTAAAGCCAATTTTTGGGCTTTTTATTTTCTGTTGGGTTTGTAATTAATTTTTGTGGGCTTGTTTGTTTAATTTGTGGGCTTGTATTTAATTTTTGTGAGCTTGTTTAATTTGGACTTGTATTTTGTATTCTGGGTTTTTAAACCTAGCTGAGCTTGTAACCGATCACGCTAAGTTAACTCGTTAGTGGGCCGAGTACCCAAATTCTAGGCCGAGATTTTGGACTCAGTTTCACCAAACGTTTTCAAACCAGCTGAGCCAAAGTAAACACAAATTCAACAGTGGGCTTGTTCCCATTCAAAAACCAAATTTTATTTTCTTTTAAAAAAAAAAAAAAAAAAATTTGCTCTTAATTTCAAAAACCAAAATTGCTCCCAAATTAAACCAAATTTTTATCATCTCCCTTGGGCCTTACTTTTTTGTGATTTGTGTGATTATTTCATAAAACAAAGACATGTCTGGATTTTGGTCTGCCTCTGGGAATAAAACTATTAGAGATGCTTACGGGCAAGATTCACCTTATGAGCCTCCCACAGACCATGATGTCAATAGTTATAGGGATTATAATTATGGACCTTTTCAAGGTCATGAGCCTCAATATGCCAACCCGTATAACTATTCACCCATGTATCAACCTAGCCAACCTAATATGCATGTTTGTACCTTTTGTGGTGGTTTAGACCACCCTGATGAATATTGCTATGTTTTGCATGAATTTAGGAAATCTGGGGGATACCATGAAAATCCAAATTATGAAATGCCCACAAATTGTGAGGCTGGTAGTCATTGGGACCATAATCAACCTTTCGAAGGTTGTGATCAATATTTTGTAAACCCTAATGACCATGCACACATGTATCATTCACCACAATTTGAACATGAAGAATTTTGTACTCCCATGAATTTAGACTCCACCGTAGAAGCTCTCAGACTCGGTGAGCAAAATTCTGATAGAACTATGTCACGCATTCAGGCGAAGTTAGATCAGATTTTGCTTCAACTACAAAAGGAGGAAATTCATGAGAAAATGCATGTTATCCCTAATGAAGTGTCCAGTCCCATTCATCTAAATGATATTGAATATGAACCTGATTTAGAGGAACATGAATCGACTAAGGACACCACCACTTTTAATGAGGATCAATATGCATGTTACCATGATGATGATTATGATGATAATGATATGTTAGAAGAACATGTTTTTGCTGAAAATATTGTGGAACCTTTTGGTTCAATAACATATGGCTTCTCAGCCTCAACCTTCATGAATGTTGTTTCTTCTGATACTCATTGTAATTCATATGCTTTTGATTCTAATATGGGGCTTGTACAATTCTTTTGTGAAGATGAACATGACATAGGAATAGTTGAATCTTCTGTAGACACTAATTTTATTATGCATGAGGACGAATTTGATGTGTCTGATTCCTTGCCTAAGTCACAAAATGTTATTTCTTCCGGTGATGATTTGAGTACTTCGAACAATCATGATACTGATTTAGGTCTTGATGTTTTGTTGGATGAATGTGAGCATGTTTTACCTGTTTCTGATTTAGGGAAAGTATGTGTTGGTACTATTGATCGTACCCATGAAAATACTTTAGATGTACCCACTTTCTTACCTAAATCTCAAATCGAGATTATTCCACCCAACCTAGATTTGGTTTGCAACAAAAATTTTAGACCAACTTTTCTGAAAATTCCTAATCTAGGATTGGAACTGTGTGCCTCCCAAGTCCTCTTGGACTATTTTGTTTCAAAATATAACACTTTTAAAGAGCCACAATTGGAATGCATTTCTTTGCCCATCCCGAACAAAGTCCATTTTCAGTTAGACCTTGTGAATCCTGCACCCCTAAAATTGTTAGATTTTGTGCTTAAAAGTAAACCTGTTGAAAAATTTAGGTTTAGGGGTGATTCATTCGGTTTTTCACTCTCACTCCCATTTAAGTCCAATTTTAGTGTTTTGAAACTTTCTATGTCTCTACACTTTTTCTTTTGGGTTGATCCTCAACTATTTAGACTTTTGGTGTATGGTGAATTTTTTGTATATAATCCAGTAGATAAATTTTAAAACTTTTTGGTTTCTTTGTATATATTTTTGCTAATCCAATATGATCTAAGTTGAAAATGTTGGATTCTAGCCGGTGAATAATGGAGTTCGGTTCGTGTTTTCGACGAATCGGGTATTCTCTCTCCTTTTACTCTACTTAGCATGTTCCTCTTCATATGTTGCATTATAATTTTGTTATCTTTTGAAACATTGAGGACAATGTTTAGTTTAGGTTTGGGGGTATGGAATGGATACCATGATAATATGCTATAATTGAAAACGAACTCCTTCTTTTGAAAAAATCGAAAAAATTCAAAAAAATTAAAAAAATGAAAAAACATAAAAATGGAGCTCATTTACCTTGAAATGTTGACTCTTGTGCAAATATGTATTTTTATTAGGAGTCTTAGTCTAGATATTTAGGCACCCTGATTCTAGCACAATTCACATAGTGATAAGAAATTTGCACGCGCACGATCTACCAATACATGTATAGCCTCGATCTTCAAGGTGTTTGATAGGAAGTTACGATTGCCAATCACTTTAGAATACTGAACGAAACTTGACTAGCTTGTTCTTTGGTTGGTTGGGATAGAAGGTGGAGGTTACATTAAGAAAGACAACCATCGAATTTAACTGGGTGCATCAAAAAGGGCTACCTCTTGCAAAGTGTCATGTAATATTTTGTTTCTTTTTGCTTATGTATCAAAAGTGTTTCCTTAAAAAAAAAAAAAAAAAAAAAAAAAAAAAAAAATTGCTCCTAATTTCAAAAACCAAAATTGCTCCCAAATTAAACCAAATTTTTATCATCTCCCTTGGGCCTTACTTTTTTGTGATTTGTGTGATTATTTCATAAAACAAAAACATGTCTGGATTTTGGTCTGCCTCTGGGAATAAAACTATTAGAGATGCTTACGGGCAAGATTCACCTTATGAGCCTCCCACAGACCATGATGTCAATAATTATAGGGATTATAATTATGGACCTTTTCAAGGTCATGAGCCTCAATATGCCAACCCGTATAACTATTCACCCATGTATCAACCTAGCCAACCTAATATGCATGTTTGTACCTTTTGTGGTGGTTTAGACCACCCTGATGAATATTGCTATGTTTTGCATGAATTTAGGAAATCTAGGGGATACTATGAAAATCCAAATTATGAAATGCCCACAAATTGTGAGGCTGGTAGTCATTGGGACCATAATCAACCTTTCGAAGGTTGTGATCAATATTTTGTAAACCCTAATGACCATGCACACATGTACCATTCACCACAATTTGAACATGAAGAATTTTGTACTCCCATGAATTTAGACTCCACCGTAGAAGCTCTCAGACTCGGTGAGCAAAATTCTGATAGAACTATGTCACGCATTCAGGCGAAGTTAGATCAGATTTTGCTTCAACTACAAAAGGAGGAAATTCATGAGAAAATGCATGTTGTCCCTAATGAAGTGTCCAGTCCCATTCATCTAAATGATATTGAATATGAACCTGATTTAGAGGAACATGAATCGACTAAGGACACCACCACTTTTAATGAGGATCAATATGCATGTTACCATGATGATGATTATGATGATAATGATATGTTAGAAGAACATGTTTTTGCTGAAAATATTGTGGAACCTTTTGGTTCAATAACATATGGCTTCTCAGCCTCAACCTTCATGAATGTTGTTTCTTCTGATACTCATTGTAATTCATATGCTTTTGATTCTAATATGGGGCTTGTACAATTCTTTTGTGAAGATGAACATGACATAGGAATAGTTGAATCTTCTGTAGACACTAATTTTATTATGCATGAGGAAGAATTTGATGTGTCTGATTCCTTGCCTAAGTCACAAAATGTTATTTCTTCCGGTGATGATTTGAGTACTTCGAACAATCATGATACTGATTTAGGTCTTGATGTTTTGTTAGATGAATGTGAGCATGTTTTACCTGTTTCTGATTTAGGGAAAGTATGTATTGGTACTATTGATCGTACCCATGAAAATACTTTAGATGTACCCACTTTCTTACCTAAATCTCAAATCGAGATTATTCCACCCAACCTAGATTTGGTTTGCAACAAAAATTTTAAACCAACTTTTCTGAAAATTCCCAATCTAGGATTGGAACTGTGTGCCTCCCAAGTCCTCTTGGACTATTTTGTTTCAAAATATAACACTTTTAAAGAGCCACAATTGGAATGCATTTCTTTGCCCATCCCGAACAAAGTCCATTTTCAGTTAGACCTTGTGAATCCTGCACCCCTAAAATTGTTAAATTTTGTGCTTAAAAGTAAACCTGTTGAAAATTTAGGTTTAGGGGTGATTCATTCGGTTTTTCACTCTCACTCCCATTTAAGTCCAATTTTAGTGTTTTGAAACTTTCTATGTCTCTACACTTTTTCTTTTGGGTTGATCCTCAACTCTTTAGACTTTTGGTGTATGGTGAATTTTTTGTATATAATCCAGTAGATAAATTTTAAAACTTTTTGGTTTCTTTGTATATATTTTTGCTAATCCAATATGATCTAAGTTGAAAATGTTGGATTCTAGCCGGTGAATAATGGAGTTCGGTTCGTGTTTTCGACGAATCGGGTATTCTCTCTCCTTTTACTCTACTTAGCATGTTCCTCTTCATATGTTGCATTATAATTTTGTTATCTTTTGAAACATTGAGGACAATGTTTAGTTTAGGTTTGGGGGTATGGAATGGATACCATGATAATATGCTATAATTGAAAACGAACTCTTTCTTTTGAAAAAATCGAAAAAATTCAAAAAAATTAAAAAAATGAAAAAACATAAAAATGGAGCTCATTTACCTTGATATGTTGACTCTTGTGCAAATATGTATTTTTATTAGGAGTCTTAGTCTAGATATTTAGGCACCCTGATTCTAGCACAATTCACATAGTGATAAGAAATTTGCACGCGCACGATCTACCAATACATGTATAGCCTTGATATTCAAGGTGTTTGATAGGAAGTTACGATTGCCAATCACTTTAGAATACTGAACGAAACTTGACTAGCTTGTTCTTTGGTTGGTTGGGATAGAAGGTGGAGGTTACATTAAGAAAGACAACCATCGAATTTAACTGGGTGCATCAAAAAGGGCTATCTCTTGCAAAGTGTCATGTAATCTTTTGTTTCTTTTTGCTTATGTATCAAAAGTGTTTCCTTAAAAAAAAAAAAAAAAAAAAAAAAAATCAATCAAGTTTTTCAATTCCATTATCTCTTGTTCCAAAAATAAAAGAGAGTAGTCAATGTAAATAAGAGTCATGTAAAGAGTCATCTTTTGTGTTTTATTGTAATAAGCAAGGAGGGTGTATGCCATTGATGTACAACGCGAGTAATTGTGAAATACCTCCAACTCATTCACAATTCTCGTAAAGTCCGGACAGCTAGCTAGATTTCGACCTTGGTTCTTAGCCTGAGAAACTATCTCTTGGTGATTAGTAGTCATAACTTCAGATCTTTCTTTACACATGTGTAGATACACTTTACACTCTTATCACATGTCTTTTGTTATCAGTGCTAGGATTGTGCCTTTGATAGCTAGATTGACATCTCCATTTTGCTGTGAGCTTAAACTGTCTTGCACATGTCACATTTGATGGAATCTGAGCTTATATTTTGACCTAGAACTTTGTAGGTACGTTCTAAGCAAACCTTCACGAGACTTCACTCGTCCACTAGGGACACTTAGTGGTTTAAAAGGCTTAGTGCATACGCTAAATGCATTCGAGAGACCAGCGACAGTGGTATAGTAGGATTTCCTTAGTTTTGTTTTACTTGAGGACAAGTAAAATTCAGGTTTGGGGGTATTTGATGAGTGCTAAAAAGTGCATATTTCTATATATTTTTCTTGGCATTTAACTCCTTTTGTGCATTAATTCTACATTTTATCCCATATTCTGTATTTTCTTTGTTTTCAAGAATAAATATTTTTATTAATTAATTTTGCATTTTTAGGTAATAAATAAAGTTTGGATGAATGCGGAGCGGAAAGAGCAGAAAAGTAGTGAAAAGCCGGGAGGAATTACACAAGGAAGCCCGCGAAGAATGTTGTGCACAAGACCAAAAGGCTAGAAGTGGGCTTGAAGAAGAAGAATTGTCCTTAAAGAAGATATGGGCTTGGCATACCCAAGGCCCAAAACCCTTACTCAAACACATTTCCACTATCCAAGCCCGTCTCGGATTTCAGCCGTCAGATCGAAGCATTTCAGCATCCTACGGTCGCTCCATCATCGCACATCAAACTCCGAAGCCCCCGCTTTACATCGCAACGCCCATCTCCATCTTGGGTCGTCCGTTTTGCTACATCCCTTCATCCGACGGTCGCTCCACGCTTACCTCCTTATCGCTGTTGGATCCACCTACCATCTTCCCATCCATCGCTCCTTGTCGCAGATCATCAAACCTCGCTGAACCCGCCTAACACCCAAGTATCGAACACCCTATACCCATCGCCAAACACACCCTTCTCCCAAAACCATCGAATCCATCTTCTTCTCCTCTCCGTCTGCAGAACTCGTACGCCATCACCATCACCTGCTCCTTCTGCCACCACCACCATCCTTCATCATAACCCACCAACCCTAAAACCCATCATCACTACCACTTTCACCAACTCTATAGACTTCTATTCCACCAATTTCACGCCTCACCAATCTCATGAACCCTAGATGTGAAATTGGTAGAATAGGTTGAAATAGAGTTGTAATTAGAGCATGGGTAGACGCAAGAGAAGGAATAAAGGCATGGGTCGGAGAAGATTGAGTGATTTCAGAGAGTTAGGTATGTCAATTTTGCTTTTTGTTAAATTTCGAAACCCTAACTGCACTGATTTGTGGATTTTTTGTGTAGGAACCCTAATTGATTAATTTGGGTATAAATAGAAGGTGTTTTGTGTTGTTGTGGGCATGCCTGGGCTAGCCAGAGCACCAATTGAGACTTGGGTTAGCCAAGCTCAAGGGTCCAGTTCAATTCCAATTTTTGTTATCAGTTCATGTTTATGATGTTATGATGTTCTAATTCATTGTGTTAAGGTTTAGATGAAACCCTAGTTGATAAGAATCCCCTGTTTGATTCACTGTTGCTCCATGAACTTAGAAGGAAAAGCATGCTTTAACCCCTGAATACACATTGATTTACTCTCACCTAGTATGTCATGCATCCTAGGTAGTTAGGTTAACACTTTGATGTATATTCAAGCTTAGTAAAATGATTTTAGCTCAATTTGTGATTGCCCATACTTTAAACAGATGGGTAATGCTAGGAATTGGCATTTTTAGTTCAATCTTTGCTTGGTTGTGCCTTAATCAGACAGCCAATTCTTGGATTTGACAGACTATTAACTTAAGGTTAATTCATGACATTTTGGTGATTTATCACACCTTCAAGGTAGTTGAGGCTGGAACTTCTATACTCCTTGATTGAAGAAGAGAACTAGGGTATCAAAACAGGGATTTCTAAGCATCTAGGTTGTGGATTCAACAACCTTAGTTCACTGCCTTCACTAGTTCAGTTACAACCATTGTTCACTCCTACACATTTTGACATCTCACTGTCCTCAGCTGAGTTGTGTCTCAACACAGCTCAAAGTTCTCAACTGCCACTGTTTTAGCTTAGGAAATCTTCAAACATACACCCAAGTCCCTGTGGAATGACCCGTATTTGCACAACACCACAATCGACACCGTGCACTTGCGGTTATCACTGTAGGCTTCTCATACATTCCCATCTTGCTCTCATTTTTATATACAGTCCCCAGCCTACCATGTTACGACCGTGCCACGTAGTAACGGCTCCCAGCTATTAAAAGGACCGTTACGAAAAAAATTCGTAACGGCTGCTAGGCCGTTGCGAAAATATTGTAGCACCCCTATTCGTAATTGTCAGGAACCGTTACAACCCCGACTCGTAACGCTCAAAAACCGCTACGAATCGGAAAAAATGGTGTAGTGGATGGATCCACAATAAGATGATGAGATAAAAGCATCGAATCATACTTTGAAAAGGTGAGTTCGTCTGAATCGAGACGCCTGCTACAACGTCGCATGAATGACGCGTGTAAGGAGTAGTCTAATCTGCTCAGACGGTCAAGTCTAATAAGGAGGACAACATTTAATGAAGGGTAAGGGAAAGATCAACATCGTGACGGGAGAATCAGACGATCTATACTGCAACCCAGAAGTGATAGAGCACGAGGTTCTCCAAAGAAGGGTTACATGATCTGGAGGAGAGCGAGATAATTCGGATGGCGAACCAAGCAAGCCATCACGAGGGATAGTATATGACCAGTCCGAAGCAGCGAAGGCGATGTACGATAGCTCCACCAGCTCGGACGACCAAGCCTCCACGAGTCTAATTTCTCTATAAATGCCAGTCCATGTAGAAGGAGATGAACAACTTATATATTATTATATGGTCTTTATACAGAGAATTCTTGAGAGAGATCTAGAGAGAGAGAATAAGAGATCTAAGTGATATTTGTAGCTCTTTCAAGGGTAGGATCTTATAATCAATAAAGAAAACATCTTCTTCCCCGTGGACGTAGGTCTTCATGGCCGAACCATGTTATATGCTTGTGTTAATCTTTACTTTTCACGCTCTTTACATCTTCTTTATCTTGAATCTTGTATGTTTTAGTAGTTTTTAGTCTTTAATCTTATTTGGGTGTGGTCATTAGAAAAGATGCAACTACAATTGATTGTCTGTGGCAACTCAATGTATCATCAGATTAATCCTGTAGATTAATTAAAAGACATAACAAACCACCAAAAACAAAGAAAAATCTTTACCTTTTTTAAACATGCAAGATGAATCAGCGCCCCCAGGACTCTATCAATCAGCAACCAACTAAAATGAGTAATCGATCAAAAACCAAAAAAAAAACTTAAAGTGAGTGAAAGTGTAATTCGAATTATTAGAATTGGAATATTAAAAAAATTTTTTTTTTAAGAGAATCAGATAATAACCTACACATAGAAATAGAGAGTCGAAATCAGTACCAGATACATGTGGATCCACGATGATACGTAAAATCGTAGAAATGCAGAGAAAGAAGGGGTTGGGTTGATGAAGAAGACCAATTGATTAGTTTATGATGATCTCTGGTATGTGCGATTCTCTGGCAAGGTGATGTCTGTTTGATTTTTATTCACGATTTAGGATTAACCGAAAGTGGGAAGTTCTGGGCAGTTGTAGAAAGTGGAAGGGCGTGTGCAAGTTCTGTGGAGGTGGGGTAAGTTATTTACGGAGAACAGCTAGGGCTGCACATGAGCCGGTACAGTCCGGGTTTCTTACGAACCCGGTACCTGTACCTGGAGTTGACCGGTACTTCATTTTGAGGACCGGTACCTGTACCTGTACCTGGAGTTGTACCTGTACATGTAAGACCGGTACCGGGTGTTTACCTAGTTCCCCAATTGATTTTCTTTTAATCGTCGTCATCAAAAAATTTCAATCCTGCAAATAACACTACAATTCAATTTTAATTCGACCTTTTTATGAAGAACGAAGAATTCTAAACTCTACAAGATGTACTCAAAGGTATCCCCCTTTTTCTTATTTTCTTACTAATCAGACAATCTCTTAATTAAAGAACCTCATTAATTTCTCAATCATTAATCTCCATTGCCAAGAGAACCAAGCTTTTGTAATTTCGAACCCTAGTTTTTCTTTTCAGCACCAAAAAACCATTCTTATTTACAACTTGTTTGTTTGCAACTGACTCGGCGTCTGGATCTGAGTCAACCCTTGACTCGGGCCGAGTCAGCAGTTAGACTGTTTGTTTTCCATTTTGAATCAGATCTGACTCGACCTCTGACTTAGCCATAATCCCTGACTCGGACCTATTTGAGTCAGGTAACAAAATACCCCTGACTTATGGGACCAAACTCCTGACTCACAAAATTTTGAGTCAGATGAGTCATATCTGACTCAAAACAAACATATTGAGTCAGATCCAGATGAGTCGGGTGATTTCACTCAGATCTAGATGACTCGGATCCAGACGACTCGGATGAGTCAGGAGTAAACAAACATGGTGTTACTCTGCTCAAAACCCAAGTCTGAGTTCTCATCTTGTCTCTCTAATTTTTTGATTCAATCTTTAATTGATCGTGAAGTTTAATGCGATTAGGGTTCCAAAACAAGCTTTATTGGATAAAAAATTACAACATTAAGATTCCGATACAGGATTATTGATTACCAGTTTCTCAGACGCGATTGATTAACAGTTTTTCAATTGCGATTGATTAACAGTTTCTCACATGCAATTGAGGAAGACGAAGAAGGAGGAGGATAAGGGTGCCTAAGAATATTAACTGAGAGTCTCCGGTGGTGGTGGGATAGATTAATGATGGGTTGTGCCGCTGCTGCTATGAAATCGAGAGGAAACTCTGAAACTGAATAAAATGAAAGACTCGATATATAAGACGGATGGTTCAGATTAATTTATCTAGATGGCTAATTTTAACCGGGATTTTCAAGCCAGTCCAAGCCGGTACTCTCCAAGAACCAGTACCTGTCCCGGTCTATACCGGTTCTCATGTTCCATTCCCGTTTCCTGTACCGGCTACACCGGTTCCAGTCCGGTTCTGGTTCGGTTTTTTCGGTTCTGGGCCGGTACACCGGTTCCAGACCGGGTCTTGTGCAGCCTTAAGAACAGCTGAACAGGTGCATGTGTAGGGTAAACATATTTGTTTTTCCTAATTGTGCGGGGCCACAAACAATGAGAAAGCTTTATTTTGTAATACTCTCACACAAGTTGTCCACATCAAATTTTTGTAAGGTCAGAGTGAAAGAGAATTGAGCATTGAGTTTCAATTATCATCTAGTTAGATATACGCTTCTACGTGCAAATGACACGTGCGTAACATATTAATAAGAGGTGATCAAGTGATATATCACCTCAATAATGGTTGCTTCGTTTTCTTTTCTTTTTGTCTCTTTCTGCATTTGGAGGAGAACCCTAAAGATAGCCGAGTGTTCGTAAGGCAAAGAGATCGATTGTGTAACCTACTCACGCACCAAATAGTTAATTAAAATTTTGATGTTGTACGGCTAAGAGGGTGGCAATTTTCATTGAAATATACTAATAGAAATATTGAATCAAAAGCCATGATTTAGCCTCAACGACTTCCACTAGACAGTGAAGTAGAAATAAATTGAATCTTCCTCTTAAAAGGCCTTAACAAATAAAGCTTTCACGTTAAATGGTGATGAAACTCTCAATTTTTATTGACCGGTATATGCCTTTTCTAATGCAGAAGCTATAGTGAGGACATTTGGTAGAACTCTATTGGCTGTAATAATTGAAATTTGGTGTAGACAAAAAAGTAGGTGGATAATACTTATGTCAGAATTTGAACTTAAATAATTTTGTTACACCATGTTTACACCAAAACTTAACTGTACATTACTAACACCGTCAAAGGTGGATGACACTTGCATCAAAATCGTTAAAAAAAATGTAAAACTCTTAATTAAGGAAATCGTGTTACAAACTAATTAAAGAAATGGAAAATGGGTCATTTGTCCAAATATTTTTAAATCACGGTTCAAATGGACGAGTAAAAAATAGTTTGGGTGAAATGGCCAAAAAAAAATAGTAAGTTTCATCCTAGCTTAAATTTAAAAAATAGCAAGGATGAAACTGGATACATCCTGCGTAAATTAAAAATAAGAAAAAAAATATTTGAAAATGGGCACGATGAAACTGGTTACATCCTGCCTATTTTTACATTTTTGTCTATTTAAACAGTATCAAAATCTAACTGTCCATTTCACCCAGGAATTGTTGATTTTAGTCTTTTTAACCAATTTTGTGTTAAAGAAATCGTGTTCCAAATGAAATTAGGAAATTGTGTTATGGTTTCGTATGAAAATCGTCTTAGAGAGGAAATCGTGTGATTCAGATTTTGTTTATATATATATATGCAATTCATAAACGTAAAATTAGTCAACTACAAAGTTTTCACATATATCATTGCAGCCTTTGATCAGGGTTTGTTATTCCAGGGTTTTGTTGAGACTATTAGTCCCACATTGTATGGGTTTCTAAGATCCTGCTGTTTATAATTTCTTATGGCCTCTCCACTCATTGCCAATTGGTTTTGAGTTGGATGCTCGTGTTCTAACATGGTATCAGGGCAGGCTATTTGCGACGAGTCATTGACCGCGCCTTTACTCCGCGTCACCCGATTTATTGTCCACGTGTTAGACCCAACGAGGCTACACGTGAGGGGGCGTGTTGAGACTATTAGTCCCACATTGTATGGGTTTCTAAGATCCTGCTGTTTATAATCTCTTAGGGCCTCTCCACTCATTGCCAATTGGTTTTGAGTTGGATGCTCGTGTTCTAACAGGTTTTAAAATTATGTGTTTAATTTGTTTGTTTCCTGGGTGTGTATTTGATTTCTTTGTAGGCATGTTCGGCATTGTTTTTTTTTTGGTATCTATAATCCTGTTAGTCATGGTGTCAAGGAATTTGTTGAAATCTGTAGGGCTGCTGGGATTGGTTATAGGAGACAGCGAAACCACTTGCAAAGCCAATGCAGGATTTTTACAGATGAGGTTGTTGCAATTGAAGATCCAATATTGGGGAGAAGAGTTTGGGATAATTAGAATAACTAAATATAAAAATTCATGTATCACTCTCTGTCTCCTGTTGAGGTTGGTGGTACCATATGGACTTATTGCTTAATATTGATTGATCGATCTTCTCACATTTGGCTAACTTGTTGCTGTGACTGTGGATGGTATAAATGACGCTCCGCGCTTCATGAAGAAAATATTGGAATTGGAATTGGCATTGCTCTGTATTGTAAGGCAAATCATAGTGATCACCATGTTGCCTTGAAGGTACTTTATTGGTTTCCCATCAGATGAGACTTAAACTTATTGACTCTTCAATGGACCATGACTGATTTCTTTTTTTGTTCTGTTGCAGATGACTTTCAGTTGGTATTGTAATATCAGATATTGACTTCTCACTATTTCAAGCTGTGAGGACGAAAATTCCTACTTCAGAGGTAAACTTTATAACAACTTACAGTATCATAATTAATCAATAGAACAAAGTATGTTGTTAGGGCATCTTAATGCTTTGAAGAGTAAATTCATGTCACTTGAAATACCGTTTAGAATTTTGCTTTCATGCCTCTTTTATTTTGCGCTTATTTATTGCGTCTAAGGTTACAACTAAATTCCTTCTGCCCGTATTACTCTCTCACGCAGAACCTTAGAATTTGCTTTCTTAATTCTCTGTTGCGTCCCGCCCAGTGTTCTGTAGTATTTGTACCGGATGCAGTCGAAATGAATGCACACAGAGTACTGAAAAATATTCAGTTTCACATAATATCTTCTTCTGTATTGTTTGTATCAGATGCAACTGAAAAAAGTGCACCCGATGAACTGAAAAGGCGGCAATGAAAGGGACGACCAACTCTAACTGAACTGAGTTAGTATTTGTACGTCCAATCGAACTATAGATACTAACCCAACCTCATCTAGATAAACACAACCATTTGTCTCTCTGCTGCCCACCGCATGAACAATTTTTGTTAGAGAAAAGACACGACAATTTGTCTCCTAGAGAGTTAATTAGTAGTTGGGTCGTAGATTTTGGTATGTCTTTGTGTTTGGGTCCTCCGTTTTAGTATTTGGGTCGTTGACCCGTTAATCAACTAGGTGGATTGGTCAAGCCGTTTGAATAATTAACACCCGTCGGTGAAATCAAATTTATCTGCCGAGAAAAGAAAAAAAGAGAGAGAGAAGTAACTACTAGATGATCTAGTTTTTTTCATCAGCACAAATCCATTCACAATCAATAACACTAGGGGGATCGTCACCAAAATCAAGTCACTTATTAGACAGAGCATAGAATTGGCGAAGAGTTGGAGCTGATCAGCTGAAGGTGTTTGAAATACTAATCCTGAAAGAGTTAAAACTAATGATAGGTAGTACTGGTCTTCATTGGTGTTGTGAAAATGGAATCCAATACTCAATTCTAAAAAAATTAAAAAATCAAATTGAATCCAATACTCACAACAACCCTACCACTGATTCATCAATTACGTCACTACCATCAAGCAAACGAAAACTAGAAGAAGAAAAAAGGAGTGCCCAGATTTAACCCAAATCAATTAGAGTGCAATCGAACCAATCTTAGCCCCAAATCTCACCTAATGATGTCCCCCTATTCTCTGCACCAAAACCATCAACCTACTATCCGCAAGAACATGAAATTTCTTCATCAGAACCATTATAAACTTTCAAATCATTTTCATATAAGGGATTTTTAACAAACTGCCACACTTGCAAATCCCGATTCAAGAAAATGCCACTGTTTTTTTCAGAGTTTATTAAATGCCACAACCGTTAGATATTCCGTCAGGGCCCACTAACTCGGTCTATAATCATTGAAAAAATCAATACAACGTGTCAACATTACCTAACTACCCTTGAATTCGTGTTGGTCCAAACTCGACAATGACTCACACTATTAGGTCGATTTGAATCAGAGATGAAATCTCTGTTGAAATCTCTTTATCTTTCCTTTCTTCTCTTCCTTCTCCTTCTTCTTTTTCTCCGGCGTTCCAGAGATGAAATCTCTGTTGAGAAAACCTTGCAGAAAATTAGTGAAACCAATCAACCGAGTGTGGTGCTGATGAGTTCATAGTTGGGTTTGGTTAGAATCCACGATTGAGTTGAAGCGAAGTGTTTCTGTGAAGGTTAGAGTTTGATGTTGAGTTTATTTGGAATTGATAAGCTAAACGGGATGTTAACATATGAAGATCAAAGGGTTATTGCTAAATTGAAGTTGTAGTATTGTCTTGAAGAATAATTGAGATGTTAATGAAATTGTGAAGAAATTAGGGTTCCTGAAATGAATTTCGAGATTCAATTAAGGGTGAATAAGAAGGAATTAAAGGATGGGTTGAATAGATTGGAAGATTTTGATGGATGAATTGAGTTTGATTGAGAGAATAGAATATTTGGGAATTGAATTAGGGTTGGTTAAGAACTGATGTTGATGGATGAACTGAATTGAGGGTTTAGATGATTAATTGGAGGTGGCTAGTGATACTGGAATTGTTGTTCGAGACAAACTAGCATAAGAACTTCTCTAAGAAAAATTTAGTTAAACAAACAAATCAAAATGTCGGTAGTAATGAAATCAAGTAGATCTAGTAGATATGCT
This sequence comes from Papaver somniferum, assembly GCF_003573695.1. Taxonomy (NCBI): domain Eukaryota; kingdom Viridiplantae; phylum Streptophyta; class Magnoliopsida; order Ranunculales; family Papaveraceae; genus Papaver; species Papaver somniferum. The sequence goes on along the minus strand of NC_039358.1, from coordinate 197,903,866 downwards.
GCTGATGTTGATTCAAGTTCAAACAAAGTGGGTTCTTGGGTTCTAAAAACGAAACGGATGTATGTTTGCTCAACCACCAACATTCTTCTATCCTACTGATGCCTTGCAGTTTGCTAAAATCTAAGTGTATGATTAATTGAATAGAAATGATCCCATCTTTGGAGCCGTGTTAGATTGAAGACATGATAGAGTAAATAAATCAGTTTTATGTGAATTTGATATGCCACCAGCAGAACGCATGTAGGTGTTTGCTGAATTGCTTGAACCACCTTGTTCACTCGAAAATCAACAATCGAGTTCTCGTTGCGGCTGCCTGTTGACTGCCATGGCTGGATGTATTTCTGGAGTGGATGAAGTAGACTACAAGGGTTTTGGAATTCAGTAGAGTTTTGGACAGATTTCAAGTCGTGAAAATAGTTCTAAATGAGAACTTGTCGCTGCTGTTTTTAAGGGAGTGGTGTTGTTGGTTATGAAGATACAAAATGAATTTGATGGTGCAATGGAGGCTTGAATCGGTGTTGGTCCAAACTCAGACAATGACTCACACTATTAGGTCGATTTGAATCAGTCCTAGTTAGATGGTTTGGGGGTTAAATGTCTTTTACTAGGGCTGATTTACTGCCACGTAGGCACTAACGACAGTTAACCGTTTTCTCAAAAAAACGGGATGGAAAAGGTCAAATGTGTGGCATTAAATAAACTCTGAAAAAAACGGTGGCATTTTCTTGAACTGCAAATTGGAAGTGTGGCATTTTATTAAAATCCCCTTCATATAATTCAGTAAATATACCTGATGGTGGAAAGGGTTCCATTTGAGAATCTTAAATATCCATTACAGAGGTACTCCTTCATCGCTGCCACCACCACCAACTCCATTACCAATATCTCATCATCACAGCAACCATCATCTCAGTTCGAGAATACCCCTAAATCGAGTTTGAGAGCAGTAATCAACTTTTTAAAACCAAACTTGCGTAGCTAGCTAACGATGTAACTTTGACTTTCAGATTATTTAGCATCGGAACTAACTGTCATTGGTTTATACGAGACGAAAAGAAAAATGATGAATTTCACTAGTGGAAAACAGAAGTTCCACGACCGTTAGGAAAAGTCATATATACGAGTTATACGACAATTTTCAACAGTCTCTGTTGGGGTCTCTGATAAAGCGTCTCTGTTTAGTACAACGCCTAACCGTGGGTCTCACAATAACGACTGATTTTAAGCGTAACAAGGTGCAGACCCACAGCCGTGAGTCTCAGATTTAAATTATAATAAAAAAAATATATAGATTTAGATTTGTTGAATCTGAATGGCTGAATCTGAATAATCTGACTGCATCAAAGTCAAGTCAAGTCAAATGGAACTCAAATCAAAGTCAAGTCAAATGGAACTCAAGGAAAAGTCAAGTCAAATGGACCTCAAATTAAACCCAAACTAAAATTCAAATTTAAACTCAAAAACTTGAGAATTCCACATACATTCATATTATCCATTGAGTTTAAAATTACACAAAAAAGATGAAATTCTGGTTCAAGACAATACATGTCCAAGCTAGCTAGCTAGTAAGTAAGTTCAAACTAATAGAAAATAAGCTAAAAGCAACATGTTAAACAACAAAACGATAAGCTCCTCAGATGACGATAAACTTATCCAATACTTCGTAAATGATATCAAGTAGAGCATCCATGTGATGTGTCCTTGGTTCACATACGACAAAGAACGTCGTTCCTGCAAAGCAAATCAACAACAGCACCATGACTTCGTTCAGTTCAAAATACACGGTCACATAGTGGTATATAGATGAATAAATCCTAGACGGCAAGCTTAAGGCAAGACAACCAGCATTGCTGAAAGAAAAGTGCTCAAAGGGATGCTGCAAACTCATCTACAAGCTTTATCAGTGCATAAGATACTCATGCGACCTAAATTTAACAAGACCAGTTTTTAGTTCATTTGATTTTTGACGATTCAATATTCACTGAAGTACCAATGAGTTTTAAACTCGAGTAATGAGTATCATCAGTGCTAGACACTTTTCCAACTGTATTAAGAGGCATCTACATTCAAGTAACACCCCAAGTTAAAGAATCGCACGGTAATGGGGGACACATCTCTAAGTAGTAAAACGTTACATGGTAGTACCTATGACTTGAATTTAAAACGAGTCTAGCATCTCAATTGACACCAACCAATTAAAAAGAATCTTAACCTGGTACAAGTTTAACAAAAACAAAAATCCTAACCTAGTCCAAATTCAACAAAAAACCTTGCAATGACGAAGCTCCTTAAATCAACAATCTCTGTATTCTTTCTTTTAATGTTGGAAGCACGTGCGAGGTAATTTGAGAGATTAAACCTAGATCTAGGTCATGTAAACAACAGTTGGCTCATCAGTAGCAGGTATACAATCATGCAACAAGAGTGAAAACATAAATGAAGAAAGCAGGGAATTCAGGAAAAGAAAATCACTATAAGGGAATTACTTTTGTGGAATGCTTTTGGTATGCAAATACTAATTCACAGTGGAATAATGTTCAAGCTCGTATCAACAGCCAACAGGTTATATATATATATATATATAGTGGAATATAACAGGTGCAGAATATAACCCAAGATTCGGCATGCTATCTGACCCAAATAAGTACCAAAATCAAATCACAAAGGAGGTTCAGGGTATGTTGTCAACTCACATGTGCGCAAGGGGATCTACATGATTTCCACCAATGGAATTATAAGGTCTCGTGCAAGTTCATTCACGTGTATCCCTGTTTCTCACCCCCTGGAAAGATAACCAATTATACAAAATGAACTTAAAAAGAAAATAAAAGAGCTAACATAACAAAAATGGAATCTACTAGGAAGAGACATATGAAACCTTACCTGAGCTTCTTCATTCCAATACTCATCTTCTCTAACAACTGTAAAAATTGATGGAGCTTCATTTGCATTTGCAGTGAAGACAAATGGATCTTCCAAAGCATTCTTATTGGGGTCTGATCTTATTGGAGATTCCAAAACCAAATTCCAGTGCTCCCTTGTCACATCTCTGCAGTAAAAAACTTGTCTAGCTTGAGAAGCATGGATGAATGGCTCGTCGACTTCTTTTGAGCTTCTCATAAACTTTCTGAAGTTGACAAACCTCAACTTTGTATCCGGATCCACATAGGATCATGTACTTTGTCTTCGACTCGCACCCAATCACAGTAAAAAACAATTTCTGAGAAAACTCCATAATCCAGTTCAAGTATGTGTTGTAGAATGCCGTAGTACGTAGTATCGTCATCGACCAAGTTAGTATCTCTGGAACTTGCTCTGAAGCTGGTGCAAGCATCCATGGTGACTCCACTATTTTGTGTAGTTAAATTTTTTTCGGCATCGACTGTGTAAAAAAGATAGCCATTAACAAAATATGAGTTATACGAAATTGTAGCGAAGGTAGGACCAATTGCCAGTCTACGAAAATCTGTCATAGGAGTGCCTTCAAGTTGTTTCTGTAGCCATTCAATGTAGTCTGTAGGTTTTATCCTTCCCGTACGAGTTTGGTTCAAATTACGAACATATATCTCGTACTTCCTGTCAAACAACACAGAAAGTGACAAGTGATATAAGCATTAACTTACAAATCAGGAAACATAATCAAGTAGTACTACTCCCTTAACCTCGTTTCGAGTGAGCACACACAGATTTTAGAAGATGTCATATTGTAACAAAAATCAACTTAGATTTCAGCTTAAACTCATGTCATGGTAACTAAAATGTTTCAACTACACAATTAAAAATAACACAGTATGCTAAAGCTTGACGAGTGAACCTCATTAGAGTATAAACTGATTTTACAGCTATAAACAAAATGGAACGGCTAGTTTAAGACACTTTCAGTTGTAGTATGTGGGTAGTTAACTGCTGGTATAAGTTCATTAGATGTGATAAAGTAATAAACTAAAATCTATCATTGATCGTACATTCATGTCTTTGAACTTAAAACCCAATGCATAGTGTGATGAAATGATCTAAAAAGAAATCAATGTAGGCTTTACTTACTCTTCCCATTCAGTATTTTCATCTGAATGTCTCAATATCCACAAACGAACTGTTCATGCTCTACGTGTGGTCAATGAATGTGGCTTTCCTTGTGAATTAGGTGGGTATGGACCTTCATAAACCACTGGGCATTGATATCTTTCCACGACACTTAAGAGACTTTCGCCTCTTTTCAGGAAGTATCTCGACGCAATGGCGCGCTCCTTCATTAATCTCATACTGTTTTGTAATAGAGCCTTCTACATAATTTTTGTTGCGACCAAGTACTTTGTAGTACCTCATCATCCTGCACATGTAGTTAGTAAACACAAGATATATAAGTTTCGCTAAGTTCAAAAAATAAACTAAAGGGATCATAAGTAACTAAAGAATTGTTTATACCTCTCGTAAGGGTACATCCACCTAAACTGAACAGGCCCCAATTGATGTGCCTCTTCTGCCAAGTGTACGACAACATGAGTCATACTAACAAAAAAAGCAGGCGGGAATACATTTCAAACACACATAGTGACTCCACCCACGTTCGTGCATTATACGAAGCTCAGCACGATCAATAACCTTGGAAGTTAGTACTTTGAAAAACAACGATAAGTGTCGAACTGCCTCACGCAAAGGCTTATGTTCTTTGAAACAATGCATCATAAAAATAGGCATTAACCCCTGCATCAGAATATGATAATCGTGAGACTTCAAACCCTTCAATTGGAAGTCTTTCAAGCATACTTTCCGTTTCCAATTCGCACTGTAACCAATTGGAACTTTAAGTGTGCTAAGAGTTTACAGATGACTTCCCTTTCTTCCTTAGACAAAGAATAAGGTGCATGAGGCATCTCTACTTTTTCCATTCTCTTCCGTCAACCACAAGCAAGGCTTTAAGTTTAGCAGTTTTAAATCTTTACGCGCCAGTTTCCCATCCTTGTTCTTATCCTTATGGCTCATAAAAGTTCCAAACAAATTCTCCTAAAATTCTTTTCTACATGCATGACATCCACATTGTGCCGGATTTGCATAAACTAATGAGATGATATTATGTTAGAAAGGAATTTCAAACAACACATATTGAATTGAATTTAAGTAACTGTTTCAGCACAAACAGAACAAACATAACTATAACTATGATGAGGCCTGTTTCTGAGAAATGGATTCATGGATGCATGCTGGTAGATATAAAGCTTCTAACAAGTAAAATTATGCCGAGCAAAACAATATAACAAGTAAAGCTATGGAGATCAAAATATTATATATATATATATAACAAGTAACTGATGAGATGAGATGACATAAAGTTAGAAAGGAGGTTACCTTCCAATATGGTAGACAAAAAAAGATCGATCTCTTCGACCACGGAGACTCACGTACGACCGGCCGCTTGACCAGCTTCCCAAACTCTTTATCTGCGGTTGCTGTCTTGTCGAATAATTCGGCACCACTCAAACGTCTTGGTGCACCCCTTGTCTCCTCAAATCCGTTGAACTCAGATGTTTTCAGTCTATAAGGGTGAAACCTATCTCTTATCTCTTAGAAACCTTCTATGACCCATATAAGCATACTTAGAACCCCATTTTAGCCTGAACGCCTCTGTATTTTCTCCACACACAGGACAACCAAATCTTCCAGAAGTTCGCAAACCAGAAACATGAGCATATGCGGGAAAGTCGTGTATGCACCACAATAACATTGCTTTCATTGTAAAGGAAGTCTTTGTATGCGCATCGTACGTTACTTTACCGACTGTCCATAAATCAATTAACTCGTCGATCAAGGGCTGCAAATAAACATCTATGTTGTGGTTAGGACCAAGTGGACCAGGAATCAGCAGTGTTAACATCGTAAAATCCTTTGACGTGCATTCAGATGGCGGAAGGTTATAACAAGTAAGCATAACAGGCCAAGTACTATGCGAGGTCATCATTCCAAAAGGGTTAAAACCATCAGTTGCTAGTCCCAGACGTACGTTTCGTTTCTCTTCAGCAAACTCAGGCCACTTCATGTCTATTGACTTCCATTGTGACGAATCCACCGGATGTCTCATATGTGTAGCACTTTCTTCAACCTTAGCATACCATGTCATCAGCTCAGCTATCCATGTTGTACCATACATACGCTGCAACCTTTCTGTAACTGGAAAATACCTCAGTCTCTTCACTGGAACCTTTTTAGTTGATGGATTACTCCCTTCGGGTGGTTTCTTCCATCTACTTTCACCACATTTAGGACACTTCTCTTCATTAGCATAGTCCTTGCGATAGAGAATACAATCATTAATGCAAGCATGGATGATATGGACCGGCAACTGAAATGGCTTAATCATGTCCTTTGCTTTACGACAATTAGATGGCAATGTGTTCCCATCTGGTAAAATAATTTTCAAATATCCAAATAATTCAGTCATGAAAACATCAGAACATTGATACCTTGCTTGCATACTAAGCAACTCAACTGTTGCTGATAGTTTTGTATGATCAGCATCACAACCTGGAAATAAGGGTTGGACTGCATCCTCCAACCTCTTCCTGCAATTCACATTAGCCTTATCTTGAGCAGCAGTACCAGCTTCAACAACAGTACCATCTTCAACAGCAGTACCGTCTTCAACAGCAGTACCCGGATGGTCTTCAGGATTATCAATACCACCTACACGTCCTAGTGTCTCATTGAACAAGTCAAATATCCTCGGAAAAGATGCAGCAGCTCCATGATTCATAGCATTATTGGCAGGTAAAGAACGAGCTTGAACATTATTCACACGAGGTTGCTCTCCGTGATGGATCCATGTTCGGTATTGCCTGTCGAACCCATAATCAAGAATATCCCCATGTACATCATCTAGAGATTTTGGTAAACTGTTGTAATTCTTACACTTCATGCAAGGACAACGAAATTCTTTGATACCTTCACCAAGACTCTCTGTTGCAAATTGGATGAAATATTGAACACCTTGAATCCATGGAGGTGAACCCTTGCGTGCAAACATCCAGTCTTTATTTGGAGTAGTTAGATGTTGAGACATCTGAAAAACAAAGGATATACATATATAAATCAGAACCAACTCATTGAGGCAATTCAACAAACATATTCTGTAAACATTCAAATCTTATTCAAAATCCAAATCATAACTGGAAAGAACTCATCAAATCAAGCAATTAACAAAAAACAAAAGAACCAATATAAATGAAACCAGTATTACTCACATAAATCAATGGTACCCAAAGTCAGATACAATTACAAAAATCCACATACAAAAGTATGAAAGAAAGAACATCACTCATTGATTACAAGTACACTACTTACTTTGACCTAATTTAAAAAAAAAACAAATTCAATATCCAACTGAAACTGAAATCAATTAGGCTAAACCCTAACAAATTTGAACTTAGAAAACAGTACTTACCCTAATAAATTGGTGAGCTGGAGATCTGAGTTCTGAAATCAAATCATGGTGTAGAAAGAGTTGGTTCTGCTGAATAAGTTTCTGGTCAACTCATCTGAATTAGATTACGAGAGAGAGAATATATTTCCTTTCTTTCTTTTTTATTCTCGGATGGATAAGGAAATTATGGTGTAGAAAGAGTCAGATTGATAACTGACTCATCTGAATGGGCTGAATCGCCTCTAAACGAGTCAGATTTTATTTGGGGTTAAGATATAAGCTCAGAAATTGAAGTGAGAATGATTTTATCTTTTCCAGTCATGGATTCTGTCTTTTTAAGAACTTTGATCTGGGTTTTTTCTTTGTTTTGCTCATTTTTTGTTTATATATTTTTGAAGATTTTAGTTCAGTATAATTCAAGTGATCTAGTATTTTGGTATTAGTTCATTATATTGGTTAAGTATGCAGTATCAACAAGTATTTTCATTTTGGAAAAGAAAAATAGGTCTTGCTGGATTGAAATTTGAGGATAGACAACAAGTTAAAAGTTATTAACAATACTGAAACTGAAATGATGTAAAAAAATATGAAAGTTAATAATAATATATATCGTTAGATAAGGCATGGCTCCAAAACATGCTGAAGCTACATATTCATATAGAAGTTGCAAGACACTTCTTTACATGTTTTGAGTATCTTCTTCTTTACAACAAAAAAAAAGAGATGAGACTCAAAACCATACAAACTTGCAAGAAATCCCAAAATAGTTACATCTAAAAGTTAAGCTTGCCCAAAATAGTTACATATATAAAACCAGTACCTAAATATATATCCGAAAAACTAACCCAGTACCTAAATACATATCCGAAAAACTTACATGTATACCAGCCATGTATATATACCCAAAAACAAATCCCAAAAAGTCAGTACCTCCACAAAAAACCAGAACTCCAACTTTATTAAAACCCAACACCATCAGTGGCAATTAGACTAACAGAGTGTTGCGGCCACAAAATCTTTTGGCCTATGATAACATCCTTAAAAGTTCCATCGCCATCACAGAGAGCCTCAGATTCTAGACAAACTTCATCAATTTGGACCAAATGAAATTCATCATTTACTAGAGGCCTACTCCTATCTATATGGCCCAAGGCAACACATCTCTTTCTCATATTTCTCAAAATTACCCCCTGACTTCTAGTTTGATAACCACCACCACCATTCATTCCCTGCAGATCATAAACACATCCATTATGGCAATAACAATTACAGGTGCACATAATAAAAACAGTGCAAACAGAGGAATTATGAAACACAGAGAAACACAGACTAATTATAAGAGAAACAAATCATAAGAGAAACACAGACTAATTATGAAAACCTAGTATAAGATTCTAGTTCACTATTAATTGGTTAATCAAACATGAAATAACAAAACAGTATTGAACAAACGTTCTTGAAAACAACAATCAATCAAAAAGCAACTTATGCAATTGATCATTAACTAGTTATAGAATTCTACCTGAGCATTAGCATTGTTGGTGCTAGGATTGGAGCTTAAACCAGCCATTAGTCTCTCAAGAGAACGAACACGATCTTCGACAGATCTAGTCTTCAGCTCCTGTTGACGTAATTTCTCCCTAGGGACTGCGGAAGCAATCAGTTCAGTCTTTGATATGCCACCTCCCATTCCTCGAACAAAGCCTCTATTATCAATTCCAAGCACCTACGAGGAATTAAAAAAAAATCATTTATCTAGCAACTGACAAGTTTTTTTTTTTGCAAACTGCAATACAAAATCATATGCACCCACCGTGGGGACTGCATCTTTGTCCAAATTGGTTTCCTCTCTATACTGCTCAATTTCGTTCAACTCCCTTATCTTTGCCTGGAAAGTTAATCAGATGATATGTAAGTGGAAAAAAAATTTCAAATAAAACCAAAAGACAAATATATTTAAGTCAATCAAAAACCAACAAAGAAAAATCACAGGACTTACAACATATTCTCTGCATTTTATTTCATAACAATTTGGGTCCATTAAATCAAGGTCTTCTTGGGGGATTTCTTGGTAAACATGGGTTGCCAAGTATACAACAGATCTTGATACACTGCCGGTTGGACTTTGTTGCTCCATCACATGCCGCCGCCGAGCAATGCCATCCCTTCCAGTAGTATGCAGAACTTTCAGTTGCTTTCTTGATTCCTTCCCTATTTCCCTTAGTTTCTTATCCTTGGGAGAAGCATACATATCAACAAAGGCTTCCCAATGCTCTCTCCTCACACCTACTGGTCGATTGTTCTTTTTCGCAGCAATAGTACCAAACTTATCACACCAATTTCTTAGTTTAGTCTTTCTATTTTTCCATGACTTATTTTCCATCCTTAAAGCCTTTGCCTTGATGATTTCAGGTACATTGTACTCATTCTTAAGGCTCCTCCAAATTTCTTCCTTATATTCCAGAGGGACTATCCTCCAATCCTCATAATGTGGTGAGACGACTGATGAGTGCCAAATATTGTATATATTTATCCCTTTTTGTTGGCATTTAACTCATCTTTTGTGCAGTAATTCTACATTTTATCCCATATTCTGTATTTTCATTGTTTTCAAGAATAAATATTTTTATTAATTAATTTTGCATTTTTAGGTAATAAATAAAGTCTGGATGACTTGCGGAGCAAAAAGAGCAGAAAAGTAGTGAAAAGCCGGGAGAAATCACGCAAGGAAGCCGCGCAGAATGGTGCGCACAACCTCATTTTCTACACACAAAAACGCCTCCGTTCTCAGCCATCAGATCAGTTCTCAGAAGCATCCGACGGTCGCTCCCTTGCTGTGCATCGAAGTTTGATATCTCCGCTTTACACTACAGCACCTAACTCCATCTTGAGCCGTCAGTTTCGTTGTATTTTTGCATCCAACGGTCGCTCATGATCTGTCTCAATTTCTCCGTTAGATCCGTTTCAGAAGTTATCATCCTACGCCTTTCATCACCGAACATCAAGGTTCGATGATCCCGCTCAACACTCAAACACCTAAGTTTATATCCCACAAACCAAACAACCCCTAGCCAAAACCTAATCGAGCTCACCCCATCTTCTTCCCCATTCTCTCTGCAAAAACCATGTCCGCCACCAACTCCGCCTGCCTCTGCCTCAACCACCACCACGCCTCTTCCAAAAGCCATCATGGATACTTGTAATCATAACCCATCATTACCCTACCTCTCTAGACACATATTCTATCGATTTCAACCCCTTTTCTTCACAGAAACCCTAGGTTTGAAATTGGTAGAATAGGTGAAGTTGGAGAAGAAATCAGAGCATGGGTAGATGCGATTGGATCAACAGAAGCATGGGGGGAAGATTTAGAGTTGTTATCAGTGTATTAGGTAAGTCAATTTCACCTTTTTGTGAAACCCTAATTTCTGACATTTGGGTATTTTGGGGGAATTGTAACTGACTATAAATTGGGGTCATGGGTTGTGAAATTGACATCTCTGGGCTAGCCAGTGAGCACTATTAGCAATTCATTTTCAGTTCATGTTGAATGTTTGTTATGCATAAAAATTGACTGTGAATTGTATGTTGTAATGTGGAGCATGTTTATATCTGTTAACATTATGATTACAAGCATGTCCATGTTCTAATTCATTTGCTAGGGCTTAGAGGAAGCTCTTGATCATATGCTAGGATAGTAAATGTATATGTGTTGTCTTGGATTGATTTAACTGCCTTAGGATTGATGAATTGCCACTTGGGTTACCTCACTTGTGATCAGCTGTGCTGTTAGAAGACAACTGATGCTAGGAGTGCAGCTAGGTCAGTTTGTAAGAATTTAATCCATTAGAGAGACTGCCTTAAGCTCAGTTAACTAGTTGAGCTAAATACTTGTGATCAGTTGTGTTGTTGAAAGACAGCTGATGCTAGGGGTAATTTAGCTAGGTTAGTTACTCTATTCTTCATTGTAGTCTTTCATGAAAGAACAAGACATACATTGCATCATAAATTCCTTAGCCTAGGGTCAAGTAGTGGAATCAAAAGCCTTAGTATCTTCCTTTGAACTCAGATAACCTTAGAAATTCCCCAAAGAAAACTTTAGCAAATCCTCCAAGTCCCTGTGGACAAACCCTTATTTACTCTTTCTTGCTTCAACTTCCCTGTGCACTTGCAGGCTAGTTTAGGTAGTTCTTTTCCTGACACACCAAGTTTTTGGCGCCGCTGCCGGGGACTCGGTAGCGGTTTGCTTGTTTTCTGTTTGTTTCCTGTTTTCTGTCTTGTTTTTGCTTCACTAAGTGCATTGCCTTGCACTACCTTGCACTGCTGCAAGTGCTGCTGCAAGTGCTGTTGCTGTGCAGCTGCTGCTGTTGGTGCTGCTGCCTGCTTTCTCTGCTGCTGTTGCTCTGAAGCTGCTGTTGCTGCTGCAAGTGCTGCTGCTGTGCTGCTGCAAGTACAGCTGCTGTTGCTGTGAAGCTGCTGTGAAGCTGCAGTTGCTGCTGGTGCTGCTGCCAAAGCCAAAGCCAAAGCCTGCTTTCTCTGTTGCTGCTGCTGCTGGTGCTGCCAAGCCAACTGGGCTGCCAACTGAAGCTGCCAACTGGGCTTGTGCAACCTTTGCTGCTGGGCTTGAACCAACTGAGCTGCTTAGGACGATCATAAAGCCCAACTTGGCTGTGCAACTAAAAAGGGATAAAAAGCCCAAATTTGGGCTCCCTCCAAAATCAAGTAAGCCTAACCCATGAGCTAACCCAACTGGGCCTCATTAAATTTATCTGGGCTTGTATTTAAGTGTTTATATTTGGGCCTGTAATAATTTTCTTTTTCTTTTTCTTTATTTTCTATTTGGGCTTGTAATAATTTTTATTTTTCTTTTTCTTTTTCTTTTATATGCTTGTAATTATTTGTTAGTTATTTTTCTTTTCTTTTGTGGGCTTGCACTTTATTTTGGACTATAGGTTTATATCCCAACCATTGGGCTCCTAACCTTACAAAGAAGGGAGAAATTTTGTTGGTCCGTGAGTTAAGATTTTTCTCACCAAAATTCTCCAAAGAACCCAAGAACCAAAAGCCTTTTTAGTTGTTTGGGCTTTGTCCCAATTAATCCAAAATTTCTCTAAACCCATTGTGAAACCAAAACCCAACAAAACCAAATTTTAGGTCGTGTTTTTCATTGACTGTGGGCTTGTTAGATGTTATTTCATCGATCAATGATCTTATTAGGATATGGTTGTGACCTTTAGAGACCAATCAAACCGACTAATTAGAGTCAATCCAATAGACCCAATTGACATACCCACATCCTCTGAGGAAAACACACCGGACCAACCTGAGATAATGGAAGAACCCCGTAGCCTCAAGGATTACATGTACCCCACAAGGACAAGCCAACCCTCGTGCATTGTTTTACCAGAAGCTACTGGTCATTATGAGCTAAAATCGAGCACAATACAAATGCTTCCCGTGTTTAGAGGAATTGAAAATGAAAACCCTTACCATCACGTGAGAGAATTTGAGGAGATTTGTGGAACTATACGTTTCACTCAGATGTCTGACGAAACCCTAAAATTGAGACTATTCCCTTTTTCTTTGAAGGAAAAGGCCAAGTCATGGTTGTATGCCATACATCCACAGTCAATTAGGACATGGGACAACCTCACAAAAGAGTTTTTCAAAAAGTTCTTCCCTAATCACAAGACTGCGACAATTCGTCAAAATCTGAACAGCTTTGTACAATTAGAAGGTGAAACCTTAGCTAGATATCTTGAGAGATTCAATGAATTATTGCTTAAGTGTCCCCATCATGGTTTTGAGAAATGGAGACTTGTGCAAATTTTATATGAAGGTTTAGATGTCTCCACCCGAACAATTGTAGAGTCTATGTGCAATGGACTCTTCACAGATAAAAGTGCTGATGACTCTTGGGCTTTCCTAATTGAAGTTGCTGAAAAAACTCAACAATGGGAGTCCATTCGTGAACCTAGAAAGACTACACCTGTAGATAAGGTCCATAGAATTGAGTCTAATTTTGAGGAAAATGCAAAAATGGCAGCACTAGCAGGAAAATGCAAACGTAAAACCTTCTACCACTGCTTTCTGTGAACATGTCGAAATGGCTATCTGTGATATATGTAACGGTTCTGACCATCAGGTCAGTGATTGTCCGGAAATGCATGCATTCCAAGAATCTAGGCTAGAACAGGCACATGCTATGTTTCAAAAACAAGAGCATAACCCTTATTCACAGACCTACAACCCAGGATGGAGGAACCACCCCAATTTTTCATGGTCTAAAGGACCCATCCAAGGAGGACCATCTCAACCCACTCAAAGCTATCAAAACAATCAAGGCTATCAATACCCTAAAAATCCTCAACAGCAGTCGTACCCTCAATACACTGCTGACAAGAAACTGTCTAGCATTGAAGAGAGTATCAATCAATTGACCCAACATCTGATGAAGAATGAGAAAGCAACTGATCAACGAGTCTCCGCTCTAGAACTACAGATGGGTCAAATTTGCGATGCACTGAATACAAGAGAAAAGGGTAAACTTCCTAGCCAGCCCCAACAAAATCCAAAGAGGATATTTCAAGCAGGAACATCATCTTGCAATGAAACCTCACCCGATCAAGCCCATTCCATCACCACTCTCCGAAGTGGTAAGATTGTTGAGAACAATGTAGGCATACCACAATCAAATGAGTCTGAGCCAAGCATATCATTGCCTACACCACCAAAGAACACCTCCAACTTAGAAAAGGAACCTGAGTACATTAGCAAAGCCGACAATCCCACTGTTGTGAATACCCCTCTAACTCCTAATGTTGATGTTGCTCCATATCCTCAGAGGTTAGTTCGCCAACAGATAAGCACCCACTACAATGAGATGTTAGAACTGTTCAAAAGAGTCAACATCAACATTCCTTTTCTTGAGGCAATTAAGCAAATCCCTGCATATGCCAAATTCCTCAAAGACTTGTGCACTCAAAAGCGCAAGATTAATGTGCACAAACGTGCTTTCTTAGCTGAACAGGTGAGTTCCATCATTCTGAACAAAACTCCACCTAAGTTTAGGGACCCAGGTTGTCCAACAATTTCTTGCACTATAGGAAACCACATGGTCAGTAAAGCTTTATTAGATCTAGGTGCAAGTGTGAACCTCCTGCCATATTCTGTTTATGCGCAGTTAGGTCTTGGAGAATTGAAGCCAACACCCATAACTCTCCAATTGGCGACCGATCCGTCAAAGTCCCTCGAGGTGTAGTTGAGGATGTCTTAATTAAGGTTGATAAGTTCTACTTTCCTGTAGACTTTATTGTCTTAGACACTCAACCTGTACAAAACCCGGATAGTCACATTCCTGTCATTTTAGGACGTCCTTTCTTGGCGACATCTAATGCGATCATCAATTGTCGTAATGGAGTGTTGAAGCTGTCTTTTGGGAACATGACTGTCGAGCTGAATGTGTTTAATGTTAGTCAACAGCATGTGAATCTTGATGATGAGGATGTACATGAGGTCAATATGATTGAGAGTTTGATACAAGATTCATTGACTGGCATTATGTCAAAAGATCCCTTGCAAGCATGTTTGGAAGATGTTAACTTGGAGTTGTATGATGATGAATACATTGGTGAAGTCCAATCTTTGCTCGAATCTGTACCTCAAATGGACATCACTAAATGGCAGACTACAGTGGAACAACTCCCACTTTCTGAGAAGTCTGTTATATCTTCGGATGAGTCTCCTAAGGCCAAACAGGAATTGAAACCATTACCTGATACTTTGAAGTATGCATTTCTAGGTCCTTCTGATACTTTACCTGTTATCATTTCTTCACGATTAAACATAGAACAGGAAAACAAGCTTTTAGGAGTACTTGAGGAGCAGAAAGAAGCCTTAGGATGGACCATCTCAGATCTCAAAGGGATAAGCCCCACCATTTGCATGCATCACATTAATCTTGAAGAGAATGCCAAACCATCTAGGGAAATGCAAAGGAGACTTAATCCTAACATGAGAGACGTTGTTAAGAGTGAGATCTTGAAGCTACTTGATGCGGGTATCATATATCCGATTTCAGATAGTAAATGGGTTAGTCCCATTCAAGTTGTGCCTAAGAAGTCAGGCATTACTGTAGTTCGGAACGAAAAGAATGAGTTAGTCCCTTCACGTACAACCACAGGATGGCGAGTATGTATCGACTACAGGAAGTTGAACACAGTAACAAGAAAAGATCACTTCCCCCTTCCCTTCATAGACCAAATGCTAGAACGTGTGTCTGGACACAGTCACTACTGTTTTCTAGATGGCTTTTCCGGTTATAACCAAATTCACATTGCACCGGAAGATCAGGAAAAAACTACATTCACGTGTCCATTTGGGACATTTGCTTTTAGACGTATGCCCTTCGGGCTGTGTAATGCACCTGCTACTTTCCAGCGTTGCATGATGAGCATTTTTTCAGACATGATAGATAGTTTTCTCGAGATCTTTATGGATGATTTCTCTGTGTTTGGCTCTTCTTTTGACGAATGTTTGGACCATCTAGTCCTTGTGCTATCAAGATGTAAGCAAAAGAATCTGATTTTAAACTGGGAAAAATGCCACTTCATGGTGAAATCCGGCATAGTTCTAGGACACATCGTATCGGAAAAAGGAATTGAAGTAGACAAAGCTAAAGTCGACCTCATTCAACATTTACCCCAACCCCACTCTGTGAAGGGGATTCGATCATTTTTAGGTCACGCCGGATTCTACCGGAGATTCATCAAAAACTTTAGCCAAATCTCTCGCCCTTTGTGTAACCTACTTGCCAAAGATGTTGTCTTTAACTTTGATGCTGCGTGTGTGAAGGCGTGGGAAGAACTCAAGACTCTCCTCACCTCAGCTCCTATTGTCCAACCACCCGACTGGGAACTACCGTTCGAACTCATGTGTGATGCCTCTGATTACGCCGTTGGCGCTGTTTTAGGACAGCGTGTTGATAGACTACCATATGTGATATACTATGCTAGTAAAACTCTTAATGATGCTCAACTCAACTATTCGACTACCGAGAAGGAGTTACTTGCCGTGGTATTTGCATTAGACAAGTTTAGATCTTACTTGATAGGATCTAAGATCATCATATACACTGACCATGCGGCTTTGAAGTATCTTCTTTCTAAGAAGGATGCTAAAGCTCGCCTTATTCGATGGATACTCTTATTACAGGAATTCGACATCGAAATCCGTGATAAGAAAGGTTGTGAGAATGTGGTTGCTGATCACTTGTCCCGATTAACTAGTGAGTCTATTGATGAATCTGAGCTGATTAGAGAATCATTCCCTGATGAACAATTGATGTCTGTGACAAACCTTCCTTGGTTTGCCGACATTGTTAACTACCTTGCTACAGGTAGAATGCCCTCACATTGGTCGAGACAAGACCGCTCCAAGTTCTTGGCTGAAGTTAAACATTTCCTTTGGGACGACCCATATTTGTTTAAGTACTGCCGAGACCAAATCATTAGGAGATGTGTACCCGACATGGAACAGAAAGATGTGATATCTTTCTGTCATGACCAAGCATGTGGAGGCCATTTCAGTGCCAAAAAACCGCTGCAAAGATCTTGCAGTGTGGATTCTATTGGCCATCATTGTTCAAGGATTGCCATGATTATTGTGTTGGTGTGAACGCTGTCAAAAGCTAGGAAGCATTTCGAGGAGAAACATGATGCCATTGAACCCCATTTTGATTGTGGAGATTTTTGATGTTTGGGGGATAGACTTCATGGGTCCATTTCCCATGTCTGACAGCAAGTTGTACATCCTAGTTGCAGTTGATTACGTTTCTAAGTGGGTAGAAGCCATAGCAACCAGAACAAATGACCACAAGGTGGTACTTTCATTTCTAAAGGAGAACATATTTTCACGTTTTGGTACCCCTAGAGCTATCATCAGTGACGGCGGTTCACATTTTCGTAACAAGTACTTTGAGTCTTTAGTACGCAAGTATGGCATAACTCACAAGGTTGCTACTCCGTACCACCCTCAGACTAGTGGACAAGTGGAAGTGTCTAATAGGGAAATCAAGCACATTCTGGAGAAGACGGTCAACCCGTCCAGGAAAGATTGGTCATTGAGATTGAATGATGCTTTGTGGGCCTATAGAACAGCTTATAAGACACCAATTGGCATGTCCCCCTATCGTCTAGTGTATGGAAAGCCGTGCCATCTACCTGTGGAATTAGAACATCGTGCCTACTGGGCAATCAAAGAGCTGAACTTCTCTCTGGACGAAGCTGGAATTCAACGGAAACTTCAACTCAACGAGTTGGATGAATTGAGAAATGAGGCTTATGACAGTGCCAAGCTGTACAAGCAAAGATGAAGATTTCATGACAAGCGTATTCTACGCAAATCCTTCACTCCTGGTCAGAAAGTCTTGCTGTATGACTCCCGATTACATCTTTTTCCAGGAAAACTGCGTTCCAGATGGAAGGGTCCGTACCTAGTACGCACAGTTTTTCCTCATGGAGCTGTAGAGCTGGAGGATGTCTCCAACAAGAACGTTTTCAAAGTCAATGGGCAGAGATTAAAGCCATTCCTTGAGCCATTTCCACCCGACATTGAAACAACCAACCTGGAGGACCCAGTCTATGTGGACTAAACTGGTCCACTCTTTCCCTAAATAACCAAAAAAAATTTCCAAAAAGTCCAATCCCATTAAAAACCAAATTTTCTTATAGATAATGTGTTAGTTAAATTTCCTTTTGTATTTTGTGCTCATCCATTGTGACTACTAATATGATGGATTTTTGCCTGAAATAACGGAGTTTTAATCGAGCTGCCGCCGTACAATCGGGTATTCTCTCTCCTTTTACTCTACTCAGCATGTTCCTCTTCATATATTGTTTTTTAATTCTTTCCATATTTTGAAACATTGAGGACAATGTTTAGTTTAGGTTTGGGGGTATAGAGTAGAATACCATGATAATTTGCCATAATTGAAAACGAACTCCTTCTTCTTTTTGAAAATAATCAAAATTCCAAAAAAAAAAAAAAAAAATCAAAAATCAAATTCAAAAAAAATTAAAAAATGAAAAATCATAAAAATGGAGCTCATTTACCTTGAAATGTTGACTCTTGTGCAAATATGTATTTTTATTAGGAGTCTTAGTCTAGATATTTAGGCACCCTGATTCTAGCACAATTCACATAGTGATAAGAAATTTGCACGCGCACGATCTACCAATACATGTATGGCCTCGATCTTCAAGGTGTTTGATAGGAAGTTACGATTGTCAATCACTTTAGAATACTGAACGAAACTTGACTAGCTTGTTCTTTGGTTGGTTGGGATAGAAGGTGGAGGTTACATTAAGAAAGACAACCATCGAATTTAACTGGGTGCATCAAAAAGGGCTACCTCTTGCAAAGTGTCATGTAATCTTTTGTTTCTTTTTATTATGTTTCAAAAGTGTTTCCTTGTGATAAAAAAAAAAAAAAAAAAAAAAAAAAAAAAGAAAAAAATATCAGAAAATACAAAAAAAATCAAGTATTTATCAATTCCATCATCTCTTGTTCCAAAAAATAAAAAGAGAATAGTCAATGTAAATAAGAGTCATGTAAATAGTCATTTTGTTGTTTTGTTGTAATAAGCAAGAAGGGTGTATGCCATTGATGTACAACGCGAGCAATTGTGAAATACCTCCAACTCATTCACAATTCTCGTAAAGTCCGGACAGCTAGCTAGATTTCGACCTCAGTCTTAGCCTGAGAAACTATCTCTTGGTGATTAGTAGTCATAACTTCAGATCTTTCTTTACACATGTGTAGATACACTTTACACTCTTATCACAGTCTTTTTTTGTTATCAGTGCTAGGATTGTGCCTTCGATAGCTAGATTGACATCTCCATTTTGCTGTGAGCTTAAACTGTTTTGCACATGTCACATTTGATGGAATCTGAGCTTCTATTTTGACCTAGAACTTTGTAGGTACGTTCTAAGCAAACCTTCACGAGACTTCAACTCGTCCACTAGGGACACTTAGTGGTTTAAAAGGCTTAGTGCATACGCTAAATGCATTCGAGAGACCAGCGACAGTGGTATAGTTAGGATTTCCTTAGTTTGTTTTACTTGAGGACAAGTAAAATTCAGGTTTGGGGGTATTTGATGAGTGCCAAATATTGTATATATTTATCCCTTTTTGTTGGCATTTAACTCATCTTTTGTGCAGTAATTCTACATTTTATCCCATATTCTGTATTTTCATTGTTTTCAAGAATAAATATTTTTATTAATTAATTTTGCATTTTTAGGTAATAAATAAAGTCTGGATGACTTGCGGAGCAAAAAGAGCAGAAAAGTAGTGAAAAGCCGGGAGAAATCACGCAAGGAAGCCGCGCAGAATGGTGCGCACAACCTCATTTTCTACACACAAAAACGCCTCCGTTCTCAGCCATCAGATCAGTTCTCAGAAGCATCCGACGGTCGCTCCCTTGCTGTGCATCGAAGTTTGATATCTCCGCTTTACACTACAGCACCTAACTCCATCTTGAGCCGTCAGTTTCGTTGTATTTTTGCATCCAACGGTCGCTCATGATCTGTCTCAATTTCTCCGTTAGATCCGTTTCAGAAGTTATCATCCTACGCCTTTCATCACCGAACATCAAGGTTCGATGATCCCGCTCAACACTCAAACACCTAAGTTTATATCCCACAAACCAAACAACCCCTAGCCAAAACCTAATCGAGCTCACCCCATCTTCTTCCCCATTCTCTCTGCAAAAACCATGTCCGCCACCAACTCCGCCTTCCTCTGCCTCAACCACCACCACGCCTCTTCCAAAAGCCATCATGGATACTTGTAATCATAACCCATCATTACCCTACCTCTCTAGACACATATTCTATCGATTTCAACCCCTTTTCTTCACAGAAACCCTAGGTTTGAAATTGGTAGAATAGGTGAAGTTGGAGAAGAAATCAGAGCATGGGTAGATGCGATTGGATCAACAGAAGCATGGGGGGAAGATTTAGAGTTGTTATCAGTGTATTAGGTAAGTCAATTTCACCTTTTTGTGAAACCCTAATTTCTGACATTTGGGTATTTTGGGGGAATTGTAACTGACTATAAATTGGGGTCATGGGTTGTGAAATTGACATCTCTGGGCTAGCCAGTGAGCACTATTAGCAATTCATTTTCAGTTCATGTTGAATGTTTGTTATGCATAAAAATTGACTGTGAATTGTATGTTGTAATGTGGAGCATGTTTATATCTGTTAACATTATGATTACAAGCATGTCCATGTTCTAATTGATTTGCTAGGGCTTAGAGGAAGCTCTTGATCATATGCTAGGATAGTAAATGTATATGTATTGTCTTGGATTGATTTAACTGCCTTAGGATTGATGAATTGCCACTTGGATTACCTCACTTGTGATCAGGTGTGCTGTTAGAAGACAGCTGATGCTAGGAGTGCAGCTAGGTCAGTTTGTAAGAATTTAATCCATTAGAGAGACTGCCTTAAGCTCAGTTAACTAGTTGAGCTAAATACTTGTGATCAGTTGTGCTGTTGAAAGACAGCTGATGCTAGGGGTAATTTAGCTAGGTTAGTTACTCTATTCTTCATTGTAGTCTTTCATGAAAGAACAAGACATACATTGCATCATAAATTCCTTAGCCTAGGGTCAAGTAGTGGAATCAAAAGCCTTAGTATCTTCCTTTGAACTCAGATAACCTTAGAAATTCCCCAAAGAAAACTTTAGCAAATCCTCCAAGTCCCTGTGGACAAACCCTTATTTACTCTTTCTTGCTTCAACTTCCCTGTGCACTTGCAGGCTAGTTTAGGTAGTTCTTTTCCTGACACATCAACGACACTCCTGGCTATCACCCCAAGTCTGGAAGCATATGGCTTAGAAATATCTTCTATTAGTTGGCCCAAGGAGTTGAATGGGATTTCTGGAAGTTGATCATCTACTGAAAACACAACAAATTAAATGTCAATTTATAACATAACATATATATCACATAAAGGAAACTGAAAAAACAGAGTTGCATATTATACCGTTCATGCTTTCCTCGGTTTCGCCAGGATCATCATCTGCCTGATGAAAAGCCTCATGCCATTCATGTCCTTCGGGTTGATTCCCATTACCTTGGGTTGGAGAATGGTCACCATGTGACAAATACAAACGTCGACTCCCTACACTTGGACTTGCAGCTGTGTTTGCACCATCAGTTGATGGAGAGCCTTGTGAACTGAGCAAACCCCTCGGCCAGTTAACTTCATTTGAGGTAGGAGTAGTACTTGGCGACCTAGTACTAGCAGACTACTTGCAGAATGGAATCGGCTGGTACCTCCAACATGAATTCTCATATCTGTATACAGGAAAACATAACACAAAATCTTAGTCACCTTGGATTAAATAAATAAATCCGACTAACATGAGTTATTACAGGAAAACACATCTGTATACAGGACAACATAACACAAAATCTTAGTCAACTTGGATTGAAGATATAAGTCAGGCTCAATGGTTTGAAGGGTTTATATATGTAGGTACAGGTTGGTGGTTGTTCCCCATACAACACCATTTTAGGAAGGCTTTGGATAGACGGGGTGATTCATAGTTTATCCTTGCAAAAATATAATAGATGAGAGATCAAATTCATTATACCTGTGAAGATCTTCCTGCAACTTAAGCTGTTCAAGATCAAACTGAAATCAACAGAAAAAATGATAAATAATTAAAACCCACAGAAAAATTATATGATAAAAATCAAAAGGCTACTCCAATTAAAAGAAATAAAAAAAAAATCAAAATCAAGTTGAAGCCTACCTGTAGCCGATGAACAAACTCAAACCCTAACTCAGAGATCAAACTGAAATCAACAAAAAAACGATAAATAATTAGAACCCACTGAAGATAATCAACCAAAAATCTATTCCAATTAAAAGACGATACAAAAATTAAAACCTACATGTACCTGATGAACAAACTCCAACCCTACCTAAGAGATCAAACTGAAATCAACAAAAAAACGATAAATAATTAGAACCCAATGAAGATAATCAAACAAATAGCAAAACAAGTTAAAAGAAAATCAAAAATTTCAAAACTCAATTTCAAACCCTAATTACTGTACCTGATTTTGTTTAGAAAATCAAACCATAAAAGAACTAAATTCACAGACGTGGAAGGTTAATCGACTTTCTATTAGCTAATTAGATAAACTTAATGGTGGAGTAGATTTTGGATAATCTTGGACTTGCAGCTGTGTTTTTCTGCTGCGGCTAGGTTAGGGAAGGAGAAGTGAAGAGAGATAAAAATGAAAGGGGATTTATATAGGATCGATAAAAACAAAGTTGAGATCTAGCCGTTCATAGTTAGAAAGATCTTGACCGTGGGAAGTGGCGCCAAATTTCGCGCCCAACAAAACTATCAGAACTGCAGCTCACGGCGGGGGTCTCTCAATCAGAGCTCCCGGAAGGGTAAAATGGTACATAAATTTTGTTATTCAGAGACCGCTAGTTAACCTCCCGGAATTTTTCCGTTTTTTTATTATATCAGAGACCGCTTTTACGGGTCAGCGGCCCAACTACCGTTAGTGGGGGTCTCTGATGTGGGTCGGTAAACACCCATTTTCCACTAGTGTTTAAAACCGTGGTGTTTTTTTTAAATGGGTAAATTTAATTTCGCTAACAGACGTTAATATTAACGGATTGACCGGTTGACTAACGGGTCAACGACCCAAATACTAAAACGGATAAACTTAAGGCCCAAACTCAAAGACATACCAAAATCTACGCCCCAAACACTAATTACATGAACAATTTTTCTAGGAATCCTCTATCATGAAAACATATCAATGCATGCAACATGGCTCTTGCAGGGCAGTTGAATATGCTTTAGGATGCCACGAAGGGAGCTAGATGATTTCGGATTAAATTTCTTAAAGAGCTAAGCTTTCACATCCTATATGAACCTATAGCCTATAACAGTGCAAGGGTTGGCAGCCTAGCGCATCCATAGGTGACAGAAACGAGTTATGGATCAGCAGTAACGTGTCCGGATGACTCAAGTGAGGGTGCTCGAGGTCAGGTTCAAGACATATTGAGAAAGCAATTGAGTAACAAAAAAGTTGGAAATTATGAGCACTTCAATTTCATAGCACGAATTTAAAAATAAAAACAAAACATATATAAGTTTATTTATACTTTCGTGAACGAAGGAATCTGCATACATGAGATTAGGGTTAGAATCATAAGGCTATAAAACTAACAAGTATTTTAAAATGTGTTAATTTGTGCTGTTTAACCCTCCTTTGTCGGATTGACGATTAGCTGCACTGGCAGATAATGCAAACATGATGATTTGGGGTTCTTGTTTACAGTAGTATTTATTGTTGGAGAAAAATGAGTTTTAATAAATTGTTTTGGTCTTGGTGTGGTTTGATCTTAGGACCTAAGGGTTCTATGGATGCTCACTCATTTCTTTGAGCGAATGAATCTCCCTATAGTCCCACATTGAGTATAATAGAGAAGGAGCTCCACTATATAACCATGTTCTCATGGATATGTTGTAAAACAATGTGGGTGGAGCATACATGTTTTGACCTATACATGTGTGCGTAAACCATGTACCAAGTCACGTATTTAATAGAATTTATTTTTTGCAAGTTTTACCTTAAAGGAATTAATTCTAAAAATATTTTCTTAAGAGTTTTATTTATGGAAAAATTCTTTTTATGTATTTAACTTGTTTTTGAAGAAAATAAATACCTAACTTGATTTGCAAGTATCTTCTCCTTTAAAATACAACTCGAAAATCTGTTTTCAACCTACCGAAATTTTTTCTTTCATTCTAGGGTTTCTCCATACGTTTTACTTTCATCCTTGTTGCTAAGTTCAAGTTTGGGTAGCTTACGTTGTGCTAACACGAGCTATATCAGGCAGTCTTATCCTGGACACATCTTCGATGTGAGGGGTTTAGCATTACTCATCTCGAGTATACCCGCGAACTAATGTGTTAGGGACAACTTGTTGAACCTATGATTCTTCCCTCGTCAAGTTCTTTGTGATAGAGCTATTTTTCGTCCAGTCCTTTATAACTAACGAGTATTTTCTTGTTGAAAAATTCCAACAATCTTAACACATTAGTTATTTGTGCAACAACGACAACAAATATCGATGTTGAAAGACCATATAAGTTTAACGGAAAGGATTTCAAGAGATGGCAATCCAAGATGTTTTTTCTGAGCAATGATTTGGACGCAGTACTGCAAGGTCCTCTTGATGTTTTGATGGCTGCTGAAGATAATACTGATGAAGATAGAGCGTATTATATAAGAGGTAACTATATGGCTAAAAATCATATCATGAACGGTTTGGAAGATGCGATGTATGATTTTTACAATGCTAAAGATAACTTGACTGCTTATGAGTTGTGGATTTCATTAGAAGCAAAGTATCAAGCGGAGATTGCAGGGAGCAAGAAATTTCTGGTGGCGAATTTTATGGACTTCAAGATGATGAATGATAAGCATGTTGTTCATCAATTCCTCGAACTTCAACAAATCATTAATGAGATTCTTGCTGAAGGTATGGTCATTGATGAGACGTTTAAAGTATCTGCGGTAATTGAGAAGTTACCATCTTCTTGGTCGGAGTACAAGAAAAAGCTAAGACATGAAACTGGAGATATCAACATGGTTGAATTGGGAAAGAAGATTCAAGTGGAAGAGATGTTGTGCACCAAAGACAAGAACATGTCATCTTCAAGGGACATGACTAACAAGGCTCATATGTTTGAGCACAAATCTATCAAAACTGGAAAAGGTGACAATAATTATCGCAACTCGAAGCATGGTCCTAACAAGAAAGGTACGTTTCGTAAACCAGAGTCTAGCTTTACTGAAATTAAAGGTCCTTGTTGGGTGTGTGGAAATCCTGGTCATATGGCAGTTCACTGTAGACAACGTAAGGATAAGAAAAATAATGCTAACTTAGTTGAGAAAAACAAAGACGAGTTTTCTGCTGTAGTGTCTGAAGTTAATTTGGTGACCAGTGTGATGGACTGGTGGGTAGACTCTGGAGCTACTAAGCATGTATGTGGGAACAGAGACATGTTCACCTCCTACCAGAAGGTAGGGGAAGGCGAGAAACTCTATATGGGTAACTCATCTGCATCAGAGGTTGCAGGAAAAGGAAAGGTCGTTCTGAAGCTCACATCTGGAAAGACTCTCATATTGAATGAAGTTCTTCATGTTCCAGACATCTGCAAAAATCTTGTTTCTTGTTCTGTTTTAGATGATAAGGGTTTTTAAAGTTACAATTGAGTCTGGAAAACTTATAGTAACTAAGGGCAATGATTATGTGGGTAAGGTTTATAAGACTGAGGGTCTATATTAACTTAATGTAACCTGTCCTTAATTGAATTTGGATGATTCTTCTGCTTACATGCGTGTGTCATTGAACATTTGGCATGGTAGACTTGGTCATGTAAATTATAAATAAATGCATAAACTGGCTAGCGTAGGATGCATACCCAAATTCACTTTAGATAAAAATCATAAGTGTGAGATTTGCGTAGAATCTAAGCATGCTAAGAAATCATTCAATAAGAATGTCCAAAGAAACTCCAAACCCTTAGATTTAATCCACTCAGACCTAGTTGATATGAAGTCAGTTCAAACAAGAGGTGGTAAGAAATGGTTTAGTACTTTTATAGATGATAGTACGAGGTACTTGTAATACCCTGTATTTTAGTTACAGTTTCGGGTCGGGTTATACCCTCTAACTTGTTATTTAGGTTGTTGTTCTTTGGCCTTATCCTAGGTGGGTTGCTTGAACTAGGAAAGATATAGGTGGAAATAGAGTCATTTTAATAAATAGATAAAATTAAGGTAAAATGAAAAGATAAAAAAAATAATAAATTTGTATATTAGTGATAGTTTTGATATTGTGTTAATATAGGTTTTATAATTATAATTAAAATTAGGAGAGAGAGTGAGAGGTTAGAGAAGAAAAGGCTAGAGAGAGAGGAGAAGGAGATGGAGCTAGGGTTCTTGAGGAGGAGGATTAATTAGCAAAATCAGTAGAGAATCAACTCAATTGAGGTACAATGCTAGACCCTTTCTCTTTTGGTGTTTATCTTTGGTGTTTGATTCATATGTCTTTGTATTGTTAGGTTTCTGTAAATTATTTAACTAAATATATATGTTGTATTGATGATTAGGCTTCTCCTTTTCATAGAAAACATGATTAGTTACCTCTTTTTAAATTTATAGAATTTTCTAGCATAAATTCACCGTTGAATGTTTCTTGTAATTTGGATCATAGTTTCTGAAATTCTGGACAGTTTCATTTTACAGTAGTTTTGATGTTCTTAGGTGGTCTTAATGATGTTAAAATGATTTGGAGTCTTAACAAAAGTTGTAGATAAATGTATTATCTTTCATTATACTTTAGGTTTGCTTAATTTGAGACTAATATCGATTTATGGTGAATATTATGGTAAACTGGTGTTATCTGCCCAGATTTTTTGATGCGTTTGTAAAATCATTATCTTTTGATTGAGACGTATTTTGATGTGAAATTTGGATATGTTATACGCTATGGTTTCAAGAATGTTCAGTAAAATTTTTAGGTATATCGGAAAATGTTATCACCTGAAACACATGATGTAAAATGTCTGCAGTTAGTGTGTTTGATTAAATGGTTGAAAGAAATTCATGTTGTTAAGCCATGGTTGCTTATGTTGTTTGTAAAAATGATTTATAAAATTAAATGAGTTCATGTTTTACCGTTATATGGAACATGTTTCATGATAATGGCGAGTAATGATCCCCGAGAGTTAAATGGGTAATGATCCCCATGGGAACTTGTGTTTCTCGACCATCGATGGCGGCTATCTGTGCTGGTAAACGATAGGTGGAGTACGAACCAAGGTTTTCGTACTATGAATGAAACGGGTAATGATCTCTGAGAGCAGATGGGTATGATTCCCATAGGTACTTTTGTTCCTGACCATCGATGGAGGCAGTCTGTGCCGATAAACGATAGGTGGGTGTACGAACCAAGGTTTTCATACCATGAACTCATGGTTTGAGGTGAAGACGTTGATATGTAACTTATGTTTTGAAACTTAAAAGGATGGGTTGTTGGAATCATTATTGATAAATTGTGATTTATGTGTTAAATTCCAAATGGATGATTAGTTGACTCATGGTTTTTTTGTGACGATATTAATACGTGAATAGATGTGTTGAATCATTGATGAATGACTTGTTGACAATTATTTTGGTATTGTAAATTCATGGTTTGTTGGTTAATATGTGAATGATGTATAGAAACCTTAAACGGATGAAGTGTTGATAATAATATTAATAGTGTTGCGAACTCATGGTTTGTTGGTTAATATGTGAATGATGTGTATAAACTTAAATGGATGAATTGTTGATAATAATATGAATAGTGTTGTGAACTTATGGTTTGTTGGTGACTATATTAACTTGTGAATCTTGTGTTGGAATCTAGATAAGATAATTTATTAGAAACATTATTGGTGATGTGATTGTTGAACATACCCTCAATTCGTTGAAGTTGTCTATGTTTCTTGTCATGTGCCTTTTTTTCTTGACATAATGATTATGTTTCCGCATCTTTAGCAAATGGGGTGCATTCTATTGAGCTGTCATCTCACTCCAATTAACATCCTTGCAGATTTATCAGAGTGGCGCAACGAAAGCTAGGAATGAGTAGCTTAGTGATTGAACTATTTAATTATATTGCTTGAAATGTAATTTAAAATAATATGTTTGGTTGAAATCGTTGTTAAGATAATAAGCGGATTTATCTGCTTCAGATTATGTTATATAAAGTATCAACTATGTTTTGTACAAAATTAAATTAGCAAAAATATGTATGCATAAGTCTCATTGCGACCCGTAAGGCTTCGAATTCGGATCTCCATATGGGTTTGACCCTGGTCCGGAACTCGGGGTGTTACAGTACTACCATGTTTACTTACTTAGAGGGAAGGACGATGCTTTAGAAACCTTTAAGATATATAAACGTGAAGTTGAAAACCAATTGAATACTACTATTAAAACTGTTAGGTCTGACCGTGGTGGTGAGTATGAAATTCCCGTAGGAGATTTTCGTGAAGAACATGGCATAATACATGAGACTAGAGCCCCTTATTCACCTCAATCCAATGGTGTAGCTGAACATAAGAACCATACACTGAAGGATATGATGAATGCCATGTTGATTAGTTCAGGATTAACTTCGAACTTCTGGGGGGAGGCTATTCTCTCAGCCAATTACATCCTGAACAGAGTACCCTTTAAAGGATCAGATAAAATTCCATATGAGTTATGGAAAGGTAGACAACCATCTTATGATTACTTCAAAGTGTTGGGGTGCTTATCAAAGGTGGGCATCCCTCCTCCTAAGAAAAATAAGATAGGACCCAAAACTTTTGATTGTGTTTTTATAGGGTATCCTGAGCATAGTAGTGCTTATGGGTTTATGGTTGTGAGTTCTGACTTTTCTGACATAGGGTTGAATACTATTGTGGAGTCTAGGGATGCTGAGTTTTTTGAGAATGTTTTTCCTTTAAAACGTGACTCTCGAAAGAGATGTATTGATGATCCCTTAGACGTTCCTTCAACTAGTCAGTCATTACCTTTAGAGGAAGATGAACCTGAAGTAGAACCTAGAAGAAGTAAAAGGTCTAAAACTAAGAAAACCTATACTGGTTGCATTACATACCTAGCATAGTCTGATCCTCAGACTTATATATAATCCATGACTTGTCCTGAAGCTCCATGGTGGAAAGAAGCTTCCATTAGTGAAATGGATTCCATTCGAGAAAACGGTACTTTTGAACTTGTAGATTTACCTCCAGGGTCTAAGGCCATAGGTTGTAAATGGATTAAATGGATTATCAAGAGAAAACGTAAGATAGATGGAATTGTTGAAAAAGACAAGGCTAGGTTGGTAGCTAAAGGATACAGACAAATAGAAGGTATAGATTTCTTCGACACCTATTCGCCAGTGAGTAGAATTAGCTCCATTAGGATGTTAATTGTTATAGCTTATGTCCATAATCTAGAGATACATCAAACGGATGTAAAGACAGTGTTTCTTAATGGTGAGTTAGATGAAGAAATTTATATGGAACAACCTGAGGGCTTTGTAGTAAAAGGTTGTGAAAAGAAAGTTTGTAAACTGGTTAAATCTTTGTATGGGTTGAAACAAACACCTAAACAATGGCATGGGAAATTTGATCATGTGATGATTTCTAGTGGTTTTAGAATTAATGAATCTGATAAGTGTGTTTATACTAAACTTGTCAAGGATGCTTGTGTGATTGTATGCTTGTATGTTGATGATATGCTTATACTAGGTACAAAGAATGGATGTTATTA
Source organism: Papaver somniferum (assembly GCF_003573695.1). Classification (NCBI taxonomy): domain Eukaryota; kingdom Viridiplantae; phylum Streptophyta; class Magnoliopsida; order Ranunculales; family Papaveraceae; genus Papaver; species Papaver somniferum. The sequence goes on along the minus strand of NC_039358.1, from coordinate 197,874,026 downwards.
ATTCCACTAAGAAATTGTTGAATGAGAACTTTCACATGAAAGAATTAGGCCCCGGTAATGTCATATTAGGGATGAAGATTAGAAAAACTTCTAATGGCTATAGTCTGAGTCAGTCTCATTATGTTGAATCCATACTTAAGAAATATAATCAATTTGACTGTAAACCTGCTTGTACTCCGTATGGTTCTTCTTGTCATCTCAAGAAGAATAAGGGTGTAGGAGTTAACAAACTTGAATACTTGAGAGTCATAGGAAGTCTGATGAATTTGATGAATTGTACGAGACCAGACATTGCCTATGTTGTGAGTAGGTTAAGCAGGTATACTTGTAATCCAGGGATGATGCATTGGGCTGCACTTATTAGAGTGCTGAGGTACTTAAAGTTCATAATAACTTTTTGTTTGAATTAAGAAGGGTACCCTGCCGTCCTTGAGGGATTTTGAGATGCAAACTGGATAAAAGACTCAGAGGATTCTAAGTCTACGAGTGGATATGTATTCACTCTAGCAGGTGCGTCTGTATCTTGGAAGAGTTCCAAACGGACAAGTATAGCTCGTTCCACTATGGAGTCGGAGTTTATTGCGTTAGATAAAGCAGGAGAGGAGGCCGAATGGCTAAGAAACTTTTTAGAAGATATTCCTCTCTGGCATAGGCCTGTGCCAGCTATATCTATACATTTTGAAAGCAAATCTGCAATAGGTAGAGCTAAGAATATCTTCTAAAATGGAAAGTCTATACATACGCGTAGAAGACATGATTCTTTGAAAATACTAATATCAACTGGTGTTATTTCCATAGATTGGACAAGGTCCAAGGAGAATATCGCGGACCCTTTGACGAAAGGTTTGTAGGATCAGAATCTCGCAGCAATAATGCCTCAGCGAAATTATTAACAACACAACACATCAGTGTCGCAGAACAGCTTCAGAAACGAAATAATAAACGACGCCAACTAAATCAAGAGAAAAATGTGATGGTCCTGCGAAAATTAGGGAGTTTGCGAGATTAACATTTGTAAGGTTGCGAGAATGTCGCAATCCATATCCGAAAATAAAGGACAGATTAGCTGTCATCCACTATGTAATTCCCTATAAATAGCCGTTTAGTTGTAAAGGAAAGGGGGGAGATCTTTTCTGAGTGAGAAGCAAGTAAATAGGAGAGAGAAAATTTAGGGAAGTAGTTATTCTTGATTCCTTTTATCTTTTCTTGTAAGATTGTTCAAAGATTCATCAATAAAATTAAGATTGTTAATCCAAAAATGAGTTAAATGTTACTGAAATCTTGTGAGGGATGTAGTGTGGGATTTCCTGCAACTACATAATGGCGCTAGAAACAGGGACGGATTGAAGATTGAAAATTATTCTAGAAAAAATTGAAGATTAATATTGAGATTTGTGAAGATTTGGAGTAATTAGTTAAGAATTTTACATAATCTCTTGCAATTCATTAATATTGAAGAAATGGCTAGAAGAAGAAATACATCAGAACAACCAACTACTGTTAGAAGAAGCAAGAGACTTGCTAGAAGGGATAAAAGTGAAATGGGAGAATCTACTAGAATGAGAAATTATGGAGAAAATAAAATTCAACCACCAGTTCAAAAAACACTAGTACAAGGAAGGAATATAGATTATGATAGGGTGAGTATACACACTTGGCAATCAAATTCAACAGACGAAGTAGAAGAAGAGCAGCAAACCAGAAACCATAGACAGGTAGAGAGAAATCAAGAAGCAGATGAAGGAATAATTCATGGAGATGAGGAAATTTGAGCGTTAGAAACGTTGAGACGAAGAATACATGAAGAAAGAAGAGCTGAGGCAGAAGAACGTGCAAATCTAATAAGGCAAAATCACGAATTAAGGATGGAAAATATGAGACTACAGAGTAGAAGACCGAGAAGTACTACAAAATCATATTCAAGATCGACTAGAAGAGAGATGAGGTGAAACTCACCCACAATTAATGATGGAAATAATATTCGAGAAGAAATATCAAATCCTAATGAAGAACACCGTGAAGATAGAGAAATGACTGATGATCGTTACGTTCCACAAATGAAACTTTTGATGATAGGAAAAATGATAGAAATCAAGAGAATGGACAACGTCAGGGACGAAATAATCAAGATGGCGAAGGGAATCGAGAGGAGGGAAGGAGAATTTTACATGAGAGAGAAGCTCAAAGAAATCAACAAACGATTGAAGAAGAAATTGAAATACATTATGCTGAACGAGCACGTTTAATTTGCGAACGTGAAATATTGAGAGTGGAAAATGGAAGAACAAGAGCTTCAGGAGACAATTCGCCATAACAATCACGACAATCGAGAAAGAAGGTGTGCACAAAACCGGAATAACGGTAATATCAATGAAGAGTATGATAGAGTACAGAGGATGGATGAAAGACAGCGAATGGAATTGATAAGAAATGAACAAAATCATGTAGGGGAAAATGAGAGACATCATCATATGCGAATTCAAGATAGAGATGAGGAAGAGAATCGCAGAAGAAGACGAGATGAGGATGATGAAGAAGAAATGCAAAATTTCGCGAGAGAAGAAAGATATGAACGCAGAAGAAGGGAGGCGAAATTAAAAATACCAATGGATCAAAATTCAGGTGTAAATAAACAAATCTTAAAAGAATTGGAAGAAATGAGAGGAATGCTAAACAATAGAGGAGAAGTAGGAAGAAGACAATTAGATGAAGCTATAGAAGAAGCTGCGAAAACTCCATTTACAAGGGAAATACAACTAGGAGGAATACCTCTGAAATGCAATTTGCCCCCATTAACCAACATTTTTGATGGAACAAATTGTGCCATTCAACACATTAAAGCCTACGTGAGGTGCATGTTTCAATGGGAAAATCATGATGCCGTATTATGCAAGTATTTTGCATCCAGCTTAATAGGGGAGGCGTTAAAATGGTTCGAAGGTCTACCAAAGAATACAATAACATCCTTCAATCATTTGCAGACTACATTCCTGGGGGCATATATAAGTAACAATTCTTCGCGACCTGGTATTAAAGACGTGTTTGGATTAAAACAAAGGATTGGAGAAAGTTTGAAGCACCTAACTAAAAGATGGAGGACTATGTGTAGCGAAATGGATGGACGTGTGGATGAGAGATATATTATCTTATCATTTATCAATGCTATTTTTGCAACCAATCTATTGTATATCCAAATTTTTAGAGTCAAGAATACGATCACAATGACTAAATTGCGAGAACATCAAGAAAAATATATTTCTCTAGAGGAAAGGCAAAATGAAATGGAATCATATCAGGTTGCGAACACCAGTTCACAAACAGCGAATGCAAGCTTATTACTCAAACTAATAAACACAGTGGAGAGGACTTCGCAAGTACAACAAGAAAAGGTGACGGGCAACAATCAATAGAAACTGGTAGCTACGGGAAGCCGAGATCAAGAGGAGTATGAAATAGAAAGAAATTTCTACAATCGTGATGGAAATAACAAGACTCAAAGACTCGATCAGCCGCAAGAAACTTATGGAGTTCAAAGACAAAACTATAATAAAGGACAAGGAGGTAACAAGGTAATATGGGAAGAAATCAAGATGCCACCTCTAAATGCAAGTGTGGAGAAAATATGGGAAGCTATAATTTTGATGGCGAATATACCAACACCATGAAACATGGGAACGGAACCACCTCCAAACCACAAAAGTCATGAATTCTGTTCTTATCATCATTTTCATGGACATACTATAAATGATTGCAGAAATGTAAAAAGAATTATTCTGAGAATGATAGATCAAGGAAAACTAAACCACTTTTTGGTAGGGCACCCACAATCTCAACCATTGCCACCACCACCACAGAGCATCACAAAGTAAACACGATGAAAAAGAAGGAAACATTCTTCATAGAAGTTGGTGCAAAAGCAAAGAATCTATTCTGTCACTCTATCGTACATTCATACAAGACAATTGAAGATTTTCATGACAATGTTTTGAGTAGAGTGTTCGCAAGAGACAATGATGGAAGAGAAATTATGAATATTGCGAAAATCTCGCCACTAGAGGAATGGCAGAAACAACTATTTCTTTTACCGCAGAAGAATCCCGAAGGGAGAGGTACATGAATCCATTGGTAGTAAAATTAGAAATTAATCCAAAACCGAAAGAAGATGAGGATGATGAAGCTGAAGATTCATGGGCAATTAATAGGATTCTAATCGATACTGGAAGCTCTGTGAACATCTTATTTTATCATACTTATAAAACTATGGGAGGAAGAGATGATGATCTTATACCATCAACATATAAGATATATGGTTTTAATGGTACTGCCAACAAGCCTAAAGGGGAGGTTACTATGCGAATTCCATTGAAGGGAATATCTTCTGAAATCCTGTTCTGTGTCGTTGATGTAGAATCACCCTACAATGCATTAATTGGTCGACCTTGGCTACATGGGATTCTAGGTGTAGCTTCAACTTTCCACCAGTGCATCAAATTCCCTCACCCCAGGTGTAGGAATCATAAAGGGAGATTGGGTTGAAGGAAAGAGGTGTTACGAAACTGAGGTAGAATCCTGCGAAGGAAGAGCAAACAAGAAGGAAATTGGCGACACAAAATCAAAGAGACACAAAGAAGTGAGATTGATGGTGGATGCAATCGAAAGAAAAGAAGAAGATGTTGCGAAACTAATGCTAGCTCAGAATAAAAAATGGTGAACATACCACTACCAAGGAAGCAGTAGCAGAAAATAACAAAGAAGCAGAGAATGGCAAAGGTAATAAAATAAGAAATGTATGAATGATTGATTTGTTGCGACACTCTCGCAATAAATAAAATTCTCAAAAATACATTTTATTGAATGACAAAATTGAGATTGCGAAATGCAAATACGATATGATGATGTGCGAGAATCTCGCAGAGATAATGAATTCTACAAAAGACAATCAGAGAACAATGACAAAAGAGAAAGGGGCGAACCTTTATGGCGTACACCCTAGTTCGCGAATACAATTTCGCAAGAGGCAAATGTAAGACCTAAAGTACGTCATATAAGGGGGTACCTGTTGCATGGCTCAGGGAAAGGCTACACCGCCACCGGAACCTGAGTCATGGAGATTTGGGGTCAATAAAGCCCATCCGGGAGAGGCACCTTGGATTCTCAGCTTAAGCATATGACTTAGGTTGGGCGACTAAGGTAATAAGGACTCTCCCAAGGAGTGCAGAATCTGATCAAGGCGCCGAGGTACACGGTTGAGTCAAGAGTGCCAGGGGCGTCTGGAGCGTACCTTGCCATTCTTGACAAGTCTTGGCTTATACTGCACTCGGCCCGAAGAAAACCCCACTTAGGGTGCAGTCTCGTAACCATAACCCTATAGGTAAAAGGGATAAGAGGCTGCGAAAACAACTGGTTGTTGTTAAGACGGATGGGAGGAGCAACCTTGTATGGTAGGTACGCCTCCTTGAAGGGGCAACCAGGGGGAAGATAAGGGGGCACCCTCCATTAGGGAGATGATAAGTGTCTTAAGACGCAAATGTCATGAGGTTTTTACTCGCAAGGGTATTAAGGCTTGTCATATTTGTGCGACAATCCTGAAGAGGCAATAATACAAAAGAAAAAGATAAGACGAGATCAATGGGTTTTCGCATGAAAGTGCGAAGACGTCCTGCGATTTCGTCGCAAGACGGCAATGTCATGGGGCTTTATTTTCGCAAGAATATTTAGGCCTGTCATATTGTCGCAACATTCCTGAAGAGGCCATAATACAAAAAAAAAGTTAAGGCAAGATCAATGGGTTTTTGCATGAAAGTGCAAGGACGTCCTGCGATTTTGTCGCAATGACAAGAGGTGGCATAATAAGACCTTTAACTAGGAAGGAAAATAAGACCACACAGGAATGAGATTTTGAAAAGAATCAAAATTCACTTCGCATATGATTGCGAAATTATACATAAACAACTGCGAAGTTGAGGCACAAAATAAGAAAAATCTGCAAAATCTCTCATTTGGATACAAATAACAGAGGCAAGTATGGGAATGAATGAAATTAGAAAATGTTATTTGTCTCCATATGATAGATTTACGCAAAAATTCAAAAATTAATGATTATTGATTAACCGTATTGCAAGGAAGAATTGTTTTAATGAATGCAGGTCAAAATGAAAGAAACTCATATATTAAGGAATATGGGAACCAAAAGAATTCGCAAATATACAAAAGAAGGAATAAATGTACAAGTATTACAGAAGAAAGAAAGAAACAAAGACTACTTCTTAGTTGATCCTTCATCATCTTCATCAGACTTGTTCCCTTCTTCGTCTGCATCAGAACTTTATCTCCATCAGAACCTTCATCACCATCAGATTCTTCATCATCAGCTTCGCTATCAGAATGTCAGACTAGGAATGTTCTTTGGGATCTCCTCCAAGAGACAAGGATAATCAGATGAGGAATACTATGGTCATCACAAACCATTTGAATAGTTTGATTGCGAAAATGAGCATCGTTCTTAAAGTTCGCAACAGTGATCTTGATTTGATTCTTTAATCTAGAATACTTGTCGTTGCGAGAAGAAAGATTCTTTGCGAGTTCCTCTTTTTCAGCTTCAAGTTCCTCAATTCTTTCGCGATATCTACTTTCAGAATCTGCGAGCAAAAGGCAATCAATTAATAACTTGATGAAAATTCATAAGAAACAAAAGATTAGTGAAGAAGAACAGTTAATAACCTTCTCTGTCAGAAATCATATCTCTAATCAAGGTGTATGCTCAACTTGGAGACTAACATTTACACCTAAATCTTTTCTGGCATCGTCTAAGATTTTCGCAGCCCAAGCGAATTCATCCTCATTATTTATAAGAGACGAGAACGAATTTGGTTTTCTCTCTTTAGCTCGGATTTTGCGGTTAGCTTCATCTCGTTCAAGTTGAACTTCAAGAAGTTCTTGGAATTTCGCCAAAGCCTTAGCACCTTGATCAGAGATGCGATCCTTATCATCTATGAGACCGCTAATTTTGGTTCTTAGCTCATTGATTTTCTCTTTAGAATTAAGAAAGAACGCTTAAATGGTTGGCTAAGCCTAAACTAGATCTATGGTCAATCTAAGAGGCGAAATTTGGATCTCAGTTCATTCAGAGAAAGAGATGAAATTTTATCATTTGAGAAACTATTTAAAAATTTATTAAGACTCAAGAAGGGTGTCATTATCCAAGGCATTAGGAAATGAACGAAGAATGGTAGCTTCATCAGAAAGACCATAAATGTCTGCAAAAAGGATCAATCAAATAAGATAAAATAACAGGATGAATGAATGAAGGGAAAGGAGAAAATAACATACCATAGAGTTGATTATTAGCTTGCTGAAGACTAGAGATTTTATTCTTGTGCGAAGAAGAATCAATTTCTAGTTGTTTGTTCTTCTCGCGAAGACCTTTGACTTCAGCTTCCAGTTCCTCATTCTTTGTACGAAATTGAAGATTCTTTTTTCAAGAATTTCGCGTCTCCTCTCCAGATCTGAGGCAACAGAAAGAAGCTTTTCCAGCCTGCGAGAAAATGTAAAAAGTATTAAAATAGAAAGAGATTTTGAGTTACAATAATGAAGAAGTAAAAAGAAAAGCATACCAGACTATTAAGAGAATGCAGGAAGTTGGGAGTCACCGATCTAGAAACTCCGCGAAGAGAATTATCACCATCCAATAAAGGAACATCGCAAATCGTAGCGAGAGCTTTGCAGGTATTAGTTGACTATCTCCCATTCCTTGCCAAGAATCAGAAAAGAGCCAGAGAGCTTAGCCATAGAAGATTCAGATGGAGAATCTTCATTTGCAGCAAGGTCATCATTATCCTCATCATCCTCATCACTCTCGGAGTTTTCATGAGAAGGATTTGAAGGAGAGGAAGAACGGATTTTTCTCTTCTTTGAAGGAGGAGCAGTTGGTTTTTCCCTGCGAAGAGCACCTTTGCCTTTATCACCAGTCTTCGCAACATTGGCAGGCTCTTCTATTTCAGCAATAATCTTCACACACAGATAGAAATAAGAAATAGAGGCAACAATATATGTTTAAAATCATAAGAGAATATTTCTTACCTCATCTGTGTATGAGCGAAGAGCTAACAAGGTACTAGCCTTCCCAGTCCTGTGTAGCTATCTTTCAGTTTCTGGATCTGTAGAATGTCGCAAGAGTCAGCGAACAAAAGAATAAAATAATAAGAAATGTAAAGTGGGCGAAACTGGAAGAAACATACCTCTTTCTTCTCGGGCCAAGAGAATACCCAAGGTTGATAAGTAGCGAGATTCTCAGGAAGAACATTTGACCCAGCAATGTAAGGTCCTTTCAGCATCAAGGGAAAAACACACCATTTATCATCTTTGGATTGGCGAGGGTTGTGTTCTTACCAGAGTGCCAATCAATGTCTTGCATGAGTATTTTACTTCATCAATATTATCTTTCCTTTTCAAGCGAATACCCCAGCGAGTATTCTCTTTCTTCATGGAGATCAATTCATAATTTCAAAGAAACTCGCTACTGTGTATTTTTCAGCGATTATCTCCAAGTCTGCGAATTTAGGATCCCTAAGTTCTTTAGAGTAAAGAGATCCTTTACCAGCACCACGGTTAGCGAACTCCAGCATCAGACGGATGCAATCCCCACTCAATTGGAAGATAGCTCGCGAAAATCCCGAGTGAGCGAGAATTTCATAGAAAAAAGGAATATCTGGGTCATAAAGAGGAATGGGGAGACCTGCGAGAATTTGACCTAGCGAAACTATGATTGATTGATCATCACAATGTTGATCAGAGAAAAGTTTGATAGAAAGAATTGATTGGCACTTTCACCAGGAATGGTAGAAAGTGTGAAACCTTCTCAGCAAGATCTTTTTGGGTCCTTAAAAGTTTTCTCATGCTGTTTGACCGCTTGGAGGCATATCTGAATATAGAGTATGGGAATGGATGAAAAGTAAGAAGATTGAAGAGGGAAGAATTACAGTAGCAGAACTTACGGAAGAACAATAGAGTTGCAGAGATGAGAGTAAAAAGAAGAGAAAGTAAAAAGAAAATGGAAAGAAGAGTAAGAAGAATATATAAAGAAGATTTTTTTTACTCGAAGAAATAAACACCATTAATGCGAAAAGACGTGAGCGGTTGAAAAGCAGCGGTTACAGAAGACGTGTCAAGAAATAGATGGAAGAAAGGATACGTGTGATAAATGCAGAATATGAAGAGATGGACAGCTGCGGCATTTCTCACATCATTCTCTACTTCGCAAAGAAGATATGAGAAGAGGCAAGATGTAGGATCAGAATCTCGCAGCAATAATGCCTCAGCGAAATTATTAACAACACAACACAATAGTGTCGCAGAACAACTTCAGAAATGAAATAATAAACGACGTCAACTAAATCATGAGAAAAATGTGATGGTCCTGCGAAAATTAGGGAGTTTGCGAGATTAACATTTGTAAGGTTGCGAGAATGTCGCAAGCTATGTCCGAAAATAAAGGACAGATTAGTTGTCATCCACTATGTAATTCCCTATATATAGCCGTTCAGTTGTAAATGAAAGGGGGGAGATCTTTTCTGAGTGAGAAGCAAGTAAATAGGAGAGAGAAAATTTAGGACAATAATTATTCTTGAATCCTTTATCTTTTCTTGTAAGATTGTTCAAAGATTCATCAATAAAATTAAGATTGTTAATCCAAAAATGAGTTGAATGTTAATGAAATCTTGTGAGGGGTGTAGTGTGGGATTTCCTGCAACTACAAGGTTTGTCCAAGGAGATAGTTAGTAAAGCATCGAGGGGGATGGGGCTTAGGCTTAATAATTAAACTTGCCATGAAGGATGCTCAACCTTGCTGATTGGAGATTCCAAGATCAAGGTTTCGAATGAGACAACTAATTTGTGGTAGGTAAAGATAAACACTATCAGAGAATTTTATTCTCTGTCCCTTCCCTATGGTGTTAATGTGATAGTGTGACTTCATGTGGAGGATGACTTTTAAATAAGTCTTAATGAGTTCCATAGTTTTAATTTAAGATTAAAGTGGAGTGTAGCAGTAAACACTCTTGATGGAACTCACCTATCTGAATGTCGAAGTGGGGCCGCTTCCTATGAGAATTGAGTCGATTCTCTAGAGCGTTCTGAGAAACAGGATATGTCCTGGGACAAATTGGACAAAACGGCACGAACTTAGCAACGCCAGCAGGATATCATGCGTGGTTGTTATCACGAATTACACCAAACGCTATCAGTTCAAGACTAGATTCACTGTTTAGCAAGTAGTTCCGGTAACTTCTTACTAAGTAAGGGTTCAAGACCTCATGGACACCTTTGCCTAAATGGTATTTTCCTTACAATAATTTTTTCGTTTTCCAAGATTTCATTCATGTGGGGGATTGTTGGAGAAAAATGAGTTTTAATAAATTGTTTTGGTTTTGGTGTGGTTTGATCTTAGGACCTAAGGGTTCTATGGACGCTCACTCATTTCTTTGAGTGAATGAATCTCTCTTTAGTCCTACATTGGGTATAATAGAGAAGGAGCTCCACTATATAACCATGTTCTCATGGATATGTTGTAAAACAATGTGGGTGGAGCATACATGTTTCGACCCATACATGTGCGCGCAAACCATGCACCAAGTCACGTATTTAATAGAATTTATTTTTTGCAAGTTTTTCCTTAAAGGAATTAATTCTAAAAATATTTTTCTTAAGAGTTTTATTTATGGAAAAATTATTTTTAAGTATTTAACTTGTTTTTGAAGAAAACAAATACCTAACTTGATTTGCAAGTATCTTCTCCTTTAAAATACAACTCGAAAATCTGTTTTCAACCTACCGAAAATTCTTCTTTCATTCTAGGGTTTCTCCCTACGTTTTACTTCCATCCCTGTTGCTAAGTTCAAGTTTGGTTAACATGCGTTGTGCTAACACGAGCTATATCGGGCAGTCTTATCCTGGGCACATCTTCGCTCTGAGGGGTTTAGCATTACTCATCTCGAGTATACCCGCGAACTAATGTGTTAAGGACAACTTGTTGAACCTGTGATTTTGTCCTCGTCAAATTGTTTGTGATAGAGCTATTTTTCGTCCAGTCATTTATATCTAACGAGTATTTTCTTGTTGCAAGATTCCAACATTTATGTTGCAGTAAAAGAATAAAATTAATTCTATGGTTTTCCACATGAGTACAAGGGTAGAAAAGAAGATCGATTAGCATATGGAGAAGCTTGGGCTTTGGTTTTGATCAGAAGTTTTGGTTTATAAGAACCGTGGTTTGCTTTTCTTGGTTTGGTGGTGGAGAAACATATAAAAGTAGAGAAGAAAACCGAATAGCATATGTAGAAGCATCGTCCGAAGAATGAAAACCCTGTCTTCAATCACTGCCCACACTAAAACCTCTCAGAAAAGGTAAAAATCAGCAAATTGTTCGGTGTGTTTTTTTTTGCTTCATTTTGAGCCTGTTGAACCAACCGTGAAGAGTTTATTGTTCCTCTTTGTCAGTATATTATCACTGTGTGCATTATTGAAGACATGGTCCAGATATGCGACACATTTTGTCTTGATGCGTCATTTTCACAATTCCTCTTCTAACTCTAGGTGCTGATATCGTAACCTTTATGTCTTGGGTTGATGAGGTTAGACTTCTCAAGATACAATATTGCTAAAAACTAATCTACTTTAGAATTTTCAAAATGAAATTATATCCATTTTAAGTAAATATTCAATTCGAGTAAGGTGGTTATGGCAAATGCAGACACTCATGAAGATGTAGTTACAACAATAAACAATGGTGTTTGGTGAATCAGACTTTGTAGGATAGAGTCCATCGTAAGTGTGGGAGTCTTTCTATTTGGATTAAAACAATGTTGCTGCAAGTTCTAGAATGAAATGGTGTGTGAAATATGTGAAAAAAATCTACAAAAAAAATAATATATCGTTCTTATCTTCATGAGCAATTAATGCACTGCCTTATTATCAATTTTGCGCGGATGGGTTCATTGATTAGCTATATTTATTTTATTTTGTTTCTGGTCGGCAAAGATAATGTTGATAGAAACTCTGCAAAAAGGCAGACGCCGAAGGGGTTACAACAAACTAAACAAAGCAAAGAAGAAAGATGTCCGGAGGACCCAGGGGAGAAGGGAAACACATTAGGAAAGGTCAAAGAATTTGGCCCTCCAGTTTACAATAATATCATCAGTGGTGACATTATTAAAGGAAGAAAGAAGATTAGCCCAAGAGAAGATTTAACGTTTGGCTTCAATGATGATGGCATCAGTAGTTTTTTCTTTTTGCTTGAAGGATCTTTCGTTTCTTTCGAGCCAAAGCGACCAAATGACGCCAGCGTACAGCCTCTTCCAAAATTCTTTGGTAACACCCGTAAAAGAGTTGTCACTCCAATTGTCGATGAGAGAGCAGATATAACAAGTTAACAACAGAGCAGTGTTGATCGATTTTTGTTTCCCAGAAAAGTGTTACAGTTTTTGGGATTTAGCGAAGGTGTAGCTTTACATAGCTTATTATAGTCGCAGCACGGGCACGTACTATAAGGGAATGGTTGATTTGATCCAAATTAACAAACCATCCTCTAAGGTCAGTGGTGGTGGTTCTTAATTAAGATTAGACGTTTCTGTATAGATAACAGTACAATTCAGGAATACATTTAATGGATTACATGGATTATAAAAGTTGAAAATAAGAAAAGTCACGCATGCAGTGTTGCACACACCAATTGAATTACTACTCCCAGTGCGAAGCACGGGCACAAATCTAGTCCAAGTTTAAACGGGAAATCGCGACAGTTCGTCCTTCAAAGCAAGATGGGCCTAAATTATCATCTGTGCACCACTATGAAAGCAATTGTGCAATCAAGAACCTGCTTCATAGCTATCAACATCTGACGGTTTTCACGAAAATTTTCGAAAGGACGTGATCATGTTTTTTTTTCCTTTCGAAGGAAAAAGGATAAATTTTAAGAAAAAAGAAGTATTTACAGGTTATGTACAGAAATGACGGTCAAAGGCTACAAAACCAACAAAAAGCTAAACAAGGATTTCTATCTCAATTCATTATTTCTTCCCACTGAAAAAGAATCTGATTCATTGAGTACCCTCTAAATATATCTGTGCTTGAGCTCCATAAGTGAGTGTCTAGCTTCATAGCACATATCAGTTCGTCTTTTGTTTTTAGCCTTCCCCCATGCACCCTTCGAATATAAGAACTCAGTTTCCTCAGACATCTTAGTTTAGTTTGTTAATCTTGTAATTGGATATATCACTAATTTATAAGATATGAAATGCCTAATGTTCTGTTCAGTTTCCTTAAACATTTATATGCCAGATCAATTTTTATTGTATACAAGCGTGTGTCGAATTAATAAATAAATATAAGCACACAATGTACACATAAAACTTGTTTTATTTCTAACTTCATATTTATCTAAATTTGATAAAATTAAGCATGAATGATCCATTCACATTTTTGTTTTCACACTATCTCACACGTGCGACGTCATTTTTGTGAATGAAAAACAAGTCGTAACAGATTTAAATTTGAAGCTAATATATTAAGGATACGTTCCTCTTACAAATCTCTACATGTCTACCAAAAATTAGTGTATTTCGAAATGTTAAACTTCACGATCTACCGATCTTAATTTCAATGGTTTATTATTTTTTTTAATTTTTGACGGCTCATTTTCAAAGTAGTTGATGGTGGTGTTATATGTCTCGGAATACGCTCAATTTTGGTAGCAACACAAAGCTTTACAAGGTGAATATATCCATAAAATATTAGCTTCAGATCCATCACCGTTTAACTTTTATTTACAAAAAATAACGTCCAACCTGTGAGATAGTGTGAGAATAAAAATGCGAGGGATTCTTCCTCTGAAAAAAATGTGCAATATGTATCATCGTTCAAAAAAAAAAAAACTAAAATCTCGTTGGATCGTGTTTTCAGAAAATAAAATAATAACTTATGTTACCAAAGTTCTTGGGGATGTATCAATCTAATACTTGGAGATCTTATATGGTGTTGGTAAATTTCAAGCACATTGACATCCTTGTTGGCAGCAGTGTTAATTTAGATAATTAGATGTGGATGAATTTCAATGATCCTCATACAATAATTAGAGAAAATTAATTTCCGGTATATTTGTAATGGCTTTTCATTGTACATGTAACTTATTACATAGAGATTTTGTTGGATATCTTCAAAAGGATACATTTTTATTTGTCGCTATTCGGGTGTGTTCAACCTTCCTTTTGAAGGTGTCGTTTGGTGATAAACAGACACCTCCGAAAGATATGAAATCCCTGTAAGTAATGGTGATTGTTTCTCTCGAAAACACATTAAAACGTTACCGTTTTCTTCTTCTTTAATAGTATCATCAGAATCTTAAACAATGTTTTTGGTCGGGTCCTGAAATTCAATTACGGTGTTAGGGTTTCATTGAATCCTGAAGGCATAACTCGAACGATTTGTTGTACTCGCCAATTAATTGGAAAAAATTGTATCATTGTCTAAAAGAATCAAAAAAGCCTTGAAGTTAGGGATACATCATTCCTTTGGTTGTTTTCATCCTCTAGTTTTTGATCCAATTTTCCAACCGATTTTGGGAGAAATATCACTAGGCATGCAACTTATCACATAGACATTTTATTTTTATAAGTCATTTTATTTTGGGAGAAGCTTTACCAGATGAACATATCCATAAAAAATTGAATGGCCAAATGCTCACCCCTAAGGTCCAGAAGCCACGGGTAGGGTCGAAGCCAGTCAAGAGCATGGGTATGCAGCCCAACCGGCTCCCAAGCCTAAAACCCGAAAGAAATTAGCTGGCCCATTTATCCTTACTTGCTCCTCCAAGCAAGAATTTGTATCCAGATAATCATAATGCTGGCTAGCCACGAGGTAAGTTTTGGGTCACTGGATAGCTTCTGGACTGTATAATAAATTTAAATTTTTATTGTTCATCTAATCTAATATTAGACCACCGTGAGTTAGGCTTTGGAGTTTGGATCACTTGGCATAAGACAAGATAAAAAATGTCTCATCCTATATGAAATTGGGTCGGCAACTTTTATCTGTGTGTTTATTATGGTAATTTTCTAATTCTCGAAAGAATTTAAGACAAAAATTATAATTACCATAGCATGCCCTGACAGTTAATCCAGGAAGCAGAATAGTCATTTTCGTGAAGTAAAGATGGTCATTTTCATTTGGCAGATCTTTAGATTAAGAGATACAGTAGTTTTGAGATTCATTCACTCTCGTTAAGAAAAGGAAAGCTGAAAATTTGAAAATGATAGTAAAGTGATTTCTATCAAAAACATAAAGGTGAATTTGAAAATGACAGTGAAGAAACTTTTCTCAGGTAATAGTAACTTTAATGTTTTATCCTTGATTACAAGATTTTCATACTGAAAATTAAAAACATTGAGTAAGATACGTCCCTGTTGGACACAACAGCACGGTTTCATCTATCCTTACCTATGTATATACATCATGATGAAATGAATCATGGAGATTTTCTTGGTTAACAATAAAAACAAACAAAAAGAGTCTGTCGAAGTGACTAAAATGACTTGCAATGGCTACCAAACAAACACCCTATTAAATCTAGCTAAACCCTATGAACATAATTTAGTACATTCCAAGTTTTGGTCATATATAATTGCATGTCAATGACAAAAAGCTGAAGGAGAAATAAACATGAGAAATTAGTACAAAATTGACAGTGAGATACTCGGACGAACATCCAGTGTGAGTGAATGCTGGAAACCACTTTAGCCTATTACCGAGCACAATGATAGAATGACTTATCTAACAACCACTAAGGTTTTTTCCCGGAATTTATAACTGGATATATCTTCGTTACTCTAGAATCGACGTGAAAACTTTTCATATTTTAGATGTGTATTAGCGGCCTTCACAGTCTAAGATTATGGTTAGAAAAGGATCCTGGACAGGTGTTGTGAAAAGGAGGCTAAGATTCTCGGGACACCTTATATAGAGAGAAAAAAACAAAGTGATGCGGACTGGGTAGGGTGCATGAAGAAAGTGATGTAGTTAATGCAGACGAAAGAGTACTATTGTGGTATATGGCTATATGTATATATGCTGCTGCTCCTGTACTTCTGAGATAAGCAGGGAAGCAAAGATCTAGGATCAAATCTATGAGAAATGCTGCTACCTTCCAAGAAATTTTAAAATACCATATGTTGGATTTTAGCCTGAAAAAAAGAAAGTGAAGTTCATCATTCAAATCAAATAGGACAAAAATAAACGTACTACCAGAGCTATATATGTACATAGGCTTTTTTCCTATCTGGGGGTATATGAAGATAATCGTTTTGCAATTTTCTGATGACATTATTGAAGACGCTTAAGCTTAACTATAAGAAAACATGAAAAACGATTGCTTAAAGTTAAAGATACATATTCAATGTTATGGATAATATAAGATTACCAATAATTGCATGTGTAAACAAACCTATTAGATCACACACCAAAGTAATGGGAGTATGGGACAGAATCACATGCAGAAGTGTAATGTCAAACATTTACAGTCCTGGTTGTTTTTCAATAAAGATGAAGCACTAATCCTCATTTTAATGTCTTAAATTGGTGTGTTGCGGTAAGAATTCCCTCGAATTGATTCTTCTCAGCTAATTTTAGTAGTATCAATATTGTCAAGAACTATTTCTATAGATTTGTTTTAATTTTGTTACCTTGCATCTAATTTTACTAGTGGATTTTTTAACGCTAATAAATGATTTTGCCGCTTGCTAGAATTACTGATATCAGTGAAGCAACTATGGCCTCACAAATGGGCACAGCAACTACAACTTTAATCTTCTGTTTAAGAGGGGAAACCACACAGCATTTGCATTTGCATTAGCACAAAAAGCCAATTCAATTCAAATGCAACCTGCCACAATGCCTTTCCCACCACCACCCTACTTTTCTGCTTGATCTTCTAACTTTGGATAGAAGGAGGGCCCGAACAGTCCAGAACTCTATCTCATGTTCTTTACCTTATTAGCTTAATGGATAATGTTTTTGCATCAGAAAGTCAAAAATAAAATGATTTTGGCAAAAATACAAATTCATACAATGAAAATCTTGTCCAAATTAATTAATTGATTAAATTCATATTTACTGATAGTTGGTTATGATGTTGATAGATCAAAAATATGAGAATAATACATAAGTAAAATTTATTCCCCAATAAATGGCTCGTATATTTTCAACATTGTAAATTCTTTTCATTTTTTATAGCATTTTCATTATTAGATATGATCAGTGGGTAAAAACAGAATTCATAAAAGTTAAAATATGCATCTATCTCTCTCAAATCTGCTTGTTATCTTCATATCATATTACACACATCACACCAATAATATTATATTTACAGTGTACTTATTGTGCCGTCACTTTCTTTGCCTTAATGCATAAATCTGTGACTATCTCTTTTTCTTTTTATGGCATAAATCTCTTTCAATAACCGCAGTACACACACTTTCACAGATTCACTTCTATAAAAAGTAGTCGAAGCATACTAGCATGGCATGCATTAGACAAGCAAACAAGCTAAAGCATATAAGCCTACATTTCTCTTTCAAGTACCAAATAATACTAGTAATAGTAGACACAGTGGTATACATATATAGATAGATTTGGTAGTTTTGGTTAAATAAATTTGCTTCAATAGGTTTTAATTACACAGTACAGAGACAGACCCAATATCACAATCAGTTTTGTTTTACAATGGCTAATTCCAACTATGTATACTGCGGCGACACTGCAGTTAGAAATCACCGAATCCCTTTTCCAACATCGGAAGGAGGAGAAGAACAGCAACAACACTTTGTTAATGGTGGTCCTCACTACCAATGTGACTACTTTGCTGGTCCCCAATTTCCAGGTTTTCTTTTTCTTCTATCTTTTCCTAATATATTACGTATGCATTACATATATATAGATAAATAGATATCTGATACTAACCGTGCACAACTAATTTAAAATATTGATTAGGATCGGTTGGCGCAGAGATGATGAAATTGTGGTCTAGTTGTGTGAATGATCACGAGGCTGAAAATGGTGGTGGAGTTCATGAAGCAAACATGATTAACAACCAGGTGGATGTGAGAAGAAAGAAGACAAAGCTGACGAGTGAACAAGTAGAGGCATTAGAAAAGAGTTTCCAGGAGGATATTCAGCTGGAGCAACAGACATCTGGTAGCACAATCGAGCTCAGAAAGAATAGAGTAAAGTTGGAACCAGAGAGGAAACTGAAGCTTTCTAAGGAACTAGGACTTCATCCTCGTCAAGTAGCAACATGGTTTCAAAATCGACGTGCTAGGCTGAAAGGAAAGAAAATCGAACAACTATACAGTGTACTTAAGAAGGACTACGGAGTCGTGTTAAGAGAAAACCAACATCTTCATCAAGAGGTTAGTAGCTACTGCTACCGATATGAATGAAACTTATGTGTGTGTATAGACTATTAACAGGTATATACTACATGTATATGCATCAGGTTATGGAACTGAAGGACAAGCTTGACGGTTGCCGGTCTAGGCAAGCTTCTACAGTAAACATGGAATATGGGTCCCTACTGCAAGCTGAGTATAACATTGTCTCTGAGAGTACAAGGACATCTGTTGCCGGTGAATGCACAAATGGTGTAGAGCACGGTAACTCAAAGACGAAGATTTCCGAGCGCGACAATTATTTGTGCAACGATGAAGTGGACTATTACTCAACAGCCTCATTTCCCTAATGTTCGTTTAGTAGGACTTGACATAAATTAATCTAAAAGAAAACTTCTGCCTATATTGAGGTCGATGTACGGGTTATGGCTTTAATATATAGGAAAAGCAAGTGGTACATCCACTTTGCTCTGGCTTGCGTACTAATTTCTAGTGTATTAACTAAGCAATCTATAATTGCTCAGCTGAAGCCTATATACCTTCTGCTGACTTTAAGAGCCTAATTAGCAATTCGGAATTCGGAATACGTACGGAACGACATACATACGAGTATTATACAAATTCGTAAATATCAAATTCGGTCAAAAATCAGGTCAATTGTTCGTGATTCGGGAATTATTCGAAACAATATACGTACGTGTATAATTCGTTTTTGAGATATTGATGCGGCACTCAAAATTCGGCTATATTAGATTAGATCAAAATAGGTTTTAAACTGCATGGTAGATAGAAAATATGATAGAAATGTCATATATATATATATATATGTGTGTAATATATGAACTAATATCAACAACTAGGGAATAGCCGAGTGGTTGGAGTGTAGTACAGCAAATTAGAGGTGATGCAAACGTACGAGTATTATAACTGACTTTTTGTAACCCTTCCTTCCAAAATGTAACTAAGTTAGTTCTTAAGTTATTCTACTCCGTTGGTGTACAATTACTAATACACCAGAGCTGTCATCCAAAAGTAATTATACAGTGTACCATTTTATTGAAAAAGTACTCGGGGGAAACAAAGCTGTTGTCTAGCAAGGATACACGTCACGAGCCCACTTATTAATTAAAACGAACATAGTGTCGATCAATTAATTAACAAAGTCATAATTTTAGTAGTTAGCTTGCTGTTGTCTATACTAATAACCAAAAAAATTACCCAAAAATTGGGAGTAAGGGTAAATCCCCAGTGGATCACCAAAAAGTTGTAAATCACCTGTGGATCACCTGAAGCTAAGGTCTGCGCCCTGCGGGCTGCGGCCTTATTAGTTAGATTCATGGCTTGACAACATGGGCCGGAAGCCAAGCTCATTTCAACACTCTTCTCCTCCCCCTATCTTAAGAATCGTGTGTTAAAATAGGGTCATTAGGTAAAAATAACCATCACCCCTTTATGCATCCTTTTTTGATAATGACATAACTACCCTTGCATGATTAGTGTTAATGATTATGGTTAGGTTTAATGATAATGATTAATTAGTAATATTAGTGATAGATTAAAATTATATTAGTAATGGTAAATTTGTAGAGAAATCAGATTTATGTGAGAGAGTTGGGATTTTTGAGAGGAAGAAGAAGAAGAAGTGAAAAAAACATGGGTTTTTAGAATTTAGTGGTTAGAAGTGACCAAAATGTGTGATTCAAATCGGATTCACAGGTATAGTTGTAGATGATGTTTAATCTCCATTTTTTGATTGATTGTCTTTTTTTAAAAAAAATTGAATTTTATAAAATATTTCAGATATTCAGTGCTAGGCTCGCCTATAGAATTATTAGCCGAATCTTGTTGGAAGAACCGTTCAACAGATATTTCTAAAGGCGAACCTAAGTGTATGAAGAAATATTTGACGTTCGGCTTATTCGAACATCCATCGTTGTTGGTCGAACTTATACTTCTTTTTTTTTTAAGTTACGACTTAAAGCGTCATGTCCGCGTTACTATGATACAACCGAACATGGTAGTGTAAAAACACAAGTTAAAGGTTTGGCTATACAACTGCAGTCGAACCTTTCCTTAGTGCAATAATTTTGTAGGCTCGTCTAGTAATCTAACTTTTTGAACTTACCGAACATTGATTTTGTCCACAATAAACAAGGTTCGGCTGAAAATAATATGTCAGATAATCAGCCGAACCTAAAGGTATTTGGGTTCGCCTGAAGCGTGATATTTCAATATCAGGTGAACTGTTCTTCTGAAACAATAAGAAACAACTGCAGTCGAACCTTTCCTTAGTGCAATAATTTTGTAGGTTCGTCTAGTAATCTAACTTTTTGAACTTACCGAACATTGATTTTGTCCACAATAAACAAGGTTTGGCTGAAAATAATATGTCAGATAATCAGCCGAACCTAAAGGTATTTGGGTTCGCCTGAAAGCGTGATATTTCAATATCAGGCGAACTGTTCTTCTGAAACAATAAGAAACAATGAACATGGATCTGGGTTCCAATATGCGGATTTGGAGTTAAATCTCTTGTGCAACGCTTCACACGATTCAATTTATACTTGTTGTTTTAATCAATGGTCTAAGATATATGAATCGGAAATAATCGACGACGAAAAATATATTTAAACAGTTTGATACTGATTAGGTTAGGAACGAAAATGATTTTTGATTTTGATTAGTTTTGGTTTATGTTTTAAATTTTAGTGAATGATATTTAAGTAATTTAAAACAATTAAGGATAACTTAGTAATCTACCCATTGTTAGGACACAATTTATAAATCCTTTCTTGATAGGAAAATGATTTGGTATGCCTCAATATAGGATTCCTATCTTATGGAACAATACATTGGGGTACCACGATACTTTTCGATGGATTTTGGGTATTGATTATTTATTTTGTATTTTGTATTTTTGGCATGCCAAGGGACGACAATTTGTCCCTCCCAATCCCATCTCGTAGGGATCCACTTCTATTGGGTTGAGTTTTATCCGAACAAACGAGAAACATGATCAAATATAGATAATTCTCGAAATTAGTTATGCGGATAGGATAGGAGCGGGAATTAAGGTCTCCTCCCCTTACCTTTCATATGTAGGTTTTAGAATTTTTTAATAGAGTATTATTAAATATCCAATTAATTACTCAGTTCAATGTTCATAATGATTTACTAAGAATACGGTGTACGTAAGGTATCTGTATAACTCGTTGTTATACTATTGGTTTACGATCTTATAATGTTAATTACATTTTTTTTAGTTCACATTTATAATTAAGCTTATTGGACTTTAAACAAGAACCACAAACAATTGAAAAAAAAACTTTACGATTGGTAACTACTTTTTATCATTTATGTCTTCACTATCGGTATATCTGATGATATTATATGGGATTGTGACACCATTCTAAATATCTCTCACAATGTTATAGGTAATCCATGAAAAACCTGACCCTACGGCATTTTTTACACCCGAACCCCCCGCCGCCCCCGATCCTGCGATATTTTTTACCCCCACCCCTACCCACACACACCAAGTTCTTATGGGTAATGGGTAGGGGATGGGTTTTCATTTTTTAAACGGGGAGGGGATAAGATTCAAAATCCCAGATCATGCACGTTATGAGTTAATGAATATGGTCCCATACTTCAGAGTGGGCTTCTCCGACGGGTGACCAGACTTGCCGAACAGTTTAAAGAGGCATTATACCGAGTTTCCAAGGAGGTAGTGCCATCGGATCCAGAAGGAATCAAAATCTTTGTTTCACCCTCACGTGACCATCATCATCACGGTGTTACACTATACCAAATTTAGCAATTAGCAATGGTAACCGGCAGTTGCAAAACGAGGTCGCAACAGTTTAGCTCTGTTACGAAAGGCGATGTTACTTTTTTCGCAGTGCTACATTTTCGTTGCAAATTTTCAGTCGCAACAGTTCGAGACTGTTGCAACGTCAAAAGTTCGCAACTGTTTTTAACTGTTGCGAATTGGATGGTCGCAACTGTTTTCTGCTATTGCGAACTGAAGGATCGCAACATATTAAAGCAGTTGCGAATTTTTTGTATCGTCAAAAAAATAGTGGTTTGGACCGGTCAAAACCAAGTCAAAATTAGAGTTCCCAGCAACAAAATCAAATCACCCCTGTTTATTTAGAAATCAAATTAATCCAAAAAAAAAGTATTCTTTCTTAATGTTAATTCACCATAACATACCATGATGAACTCTATACACACAAAAAGTAAGAAACTGTTTGAGGATGAAAACGGTTTCTGCTGATTTTGGTAATTTCGGGTGTGTGAGTGAGAAACGAATTTAAACCCTAAATAATGTACTGCAAGGGAGTACTTTACATTCGAGAGACCAATCTGTACAAATATGGCCTAAACCAAGAAATGACCGTTCCAGACTTGCTTCGGTCACAAAGTGAAGGAGAAGGGTTGGTTTTGAGGAGGGAAGCGAAGAAAGTGTTGAGACCAGAATAGTATATTCTGGAAGAGAGTAGTTGTTTTCTGCGACTTGTATCAGAAAGTGGGAAGCTAACATATGGAAATATATCAAATGTTTTCTGAGTGTTGTATGCTCCTGACCTGAACTTATTGTTCGGTGGAAATAGGTAATGCCTATTTATACAAGTCGAAGTGAAACGTACTCTGGTCTCATTAAGAAATGGAAAACAGGTGAGTAAATGGAAGGAGGTGGTAACCGGTAATGCCTGGAATTGATGTTCCATAAAAGAAAGCGTTTCACCATTACTCCCTGTATTTACTAACCGCCTCATCCTTATGATACTTTCTTATAACGGGCGTAGAGTACGCCGCACGCTGTAAACCGCCAAACCAATACCCAATGAGCATCCCCCAGTTTGTGACATGCGTTGATGTCTCGAGTGTTTTCATGGAAAACATGTAGAATGTTGTTGTCGTATGGCAAGTCGAGCTTGGGAGACTTACCGGCTCGGTGACCTTCGACGGTCGAGATTTTGCATCTTAAGAGGAAAGGTAGTCGTTGATTATTGTAACCTTCGTTTGGTAGTCAGTGGCATGAAACATGCTCGGTATGGCTTTAATATGGCCTGGTTTAGGCGCGGCCAAAAGTTAGGGTTTTGGATTTGTTTAGGCGCGACCAAACTAGGGCCGAAAGTTTCCATGCGTTAGCTGGTAACCTTGGACGGCTAAGATCTGCTTCTTAGATGAGAAGGTGTTCGTTGATCATCGCATGCCTTCGTTTTGGTAGCCGCATAGGGAAGGTCGGCATGGTATGGCGCGGAAGGTGGTTGGCATGCCATTGGCACATGTGGCATGGCATGCCTTGGCGCGGTTTGGTGTAGCCAAAACTAAGGTTTTGGGCCAAAGGTTACCATGCGTTGTTTGTCGACCTTGGAC
The DNA here is from genome assembly GCF_003573695.1 of Papaver somniferum. Taxonomy (NCBI): domain Eukaryota; kingdom Viridiplantae; phylum Streptophyta; class Magnoliopsida; order Ranunculales; family Papaveraceae; genus Papaver; species Papaver somniferum. The sequence continues at coordinate 197,850,210 of NC_039358.1, read as the reverse complement.
GACTGGGATTTGCATCTAGGATTGAAGGGTGGCCGTTGATCGTCGCACTCCTTTATTTTAGTATCCGCATAGGGAATGCCGGCATGGTATGGCGCGGCAAGGTGGTTGGCATGCCATTGGCACATGTGGCATGGCATGCCTTGACGCGGTTTGGCGTGGCCAAAACTGGAGTTTTGGGCCAAAGGTTACCATGCGTTGTCTGGCGACCTTGGACGGCTAGGATTTGCATCTAGGATTGATGGGTGGTCGTGGATCGTTGCACGCCTTCGTTTTGGTAGCGGCATAGGGAAGGCCGGCATGGTAAGACGCAACAAGGTGGTTGGCATGCCAATGGCACATGTGGCGTGGCATGCCTTGGCACGGTTTGGCGTGGCCAAAACTGGGGTTTTGGGCCAAAGGTTACCATGCGTTGTCTGGTGACCTTGGACGGCTAGGATTTGCATTTAGGATTGAAGGGTGGCCGTTGATTGTCGCACGCCTTCGTTTTGGTAACCGCATAGGGAAGGCTGGCATGGTATGGCACGACAAGGTGGTTGGCATGCCATTGGCACATATGGCATGGCATTCCTTGGCGCGGTTTGGCGTGGCTAAAACTAGTATTTTGGGCCAAAGGTTACCATGCATTGTCTGGCGACCTTGGACGGCTTGGATTTGCATCTAGGATTGAAGGGTGGTCGTTGATCGTCGCACGCCTTCGTTATGGTAGTCGCAGAGGGAAGGTCGTCATGGTAGGGCCAAGGAAAATGGCGCGGACGGCTTGGCATAGTGGGGCCAAGGGTTTGGACGGCTTGGCATGGTGGGGCCAAGGCAGAATGGTGTGAACGGCTTGGCATAGTGGGGCCAAGGCAGATTGGTGCGGACGGCTTGGCATTGTGGGGCCAAGGCAAAATTGTGCGGGCGGCTTGGCATAGTGGGGCCAAGGAAGAATGGTGCGGACGGCTTGGCATAGTGGGGCCAAGGCAGAATGGTGTCGGCGACTTGGCACAGTGGGGCCAAGGTAGAATGGTGAGGATGGCTTGGCATAGTGGGGCCAAGGGTTTGGATGGCTTGGCACAGTGGGGCCAAGGCACCTTTCCATGGTAGGGCCAAGGCAAGGTGTGGTTGGCTTGGCATGGCGGAGCCAAGGGTTTGGCATGCCATTGACGCATGGTGCAGCCAGCATGGCTAGGGCCAAGGCAAGGTGTGGTTGGCTTGGCATGGTGGGGCCAAGGGTTTTGACGGCTTGGCATGGTAGGGCCAAGGCAAGGTGCGATTGGCTTGGCATGGTGGGGCCAAGGATTTGGCATGCCATTGGCACATGGTGCGGCCATCATGGCTAGGGACAAGGGTTTGGCATGCCATTGGCACATGGTGTGGCAAGCATGTCTAGGGCCAAGGGTTTGGCATGCCATTAGCGCATGGTGCGGCCAACATGGCCGGCATGCCTTGGCGCGATAAATATGGCTGGCATGGTTTGCCATTGGCACAGTAGTGCGGATGGCATGGTTGCATGCCTTGGCGCGAAGATGTGGCTGACATGGTTTGCCATTGGCACGGTGGTGCGGCTGGCATGGTTGGCATGCCTTGGCGCGGAGACGTGGATGACATGGTTTTTCATTGACACAGTGGTGCGGCTGGCATGGTTGGCATGCCTTGGCGCGAAGATGTTGCTGACATGGTTTACCATTGGCACGGTGGTGCAGCTGGCATGCTTGGCATGCCTTGGCGCGGAGACGTGGCTGTCATGGTTTGCCATTGGCACGGTGGTGCGGCTGGCATGGTTGGCATGCCTTGGCGCGAAGACATCGCTGGCAAGGTTTGCCATTGGCACGGTAGTGCGGCTGGCATGGTTGGCATGCCTTGGCGCGGAGACGTGTCTGGCATGGTTTGCCATTAGAACGGTGGTGCGGCTGGCATGTTGGCATGCCTTGGCGCGGAGACGTGGATGACATGGTTTTCCATTGGCACAGTGGTGCGGCTGGCATGGTTGGAATGCCTTGGCGCGAAGACGTGGCTGGCATGGTTTGCCATTGGCATGGTGGTGCGGCTGGCATGGTTGGCATGCCTTGGCGCGGAGACGTGTCTGGCATGGTTTGCCATTGGAACGGTGGTGCGGCTGGCATGTTGGCATGCCTTGGCGCGGAGACTTGGCTGGCCTGGTTTGCCATTGGCACGGTGGTGCGGCTGGCATGGTTAGCATGCCTTGGCGCATAGACGTGGCTGGCATGGTTTTCCATTGGCATGGTGATGCGGCTGGCATGGTTGGCATGCCTTGGCGCAGAGACGTGGCTGGCATGGTTTTCCATTGGCACGGTGACGTGAGAATTAAGGTTTGGTATGTACGAAGATGATGTCGGTCAATACTAAGAGTTCTGCCGTGGAACATGACACATGTATAAAAAAAGGTACCCTGGTAATTCTTACGTAGGCATGCTGATTGATTCAATAAATGTGCTAATGGTCATAGTGACGTCATGTCGGATGTACAGTTTTACGATTTTGACCATAAGCTAAAAACCACCATCAACAGAAACACATCACTAAGTATAGCTAAAAACATTTCTTAAGTCCCAATGACATACATATTATGTGTGTAGTATCAAAATAATGATGTACAATAAAATGATGAACCTAGAGAAGAACCTTGAACATCTCCAAAAAGATTCATTAAACTTCCTTCCTAGTCTCTGACATCAAGCCTGAGAGACCACTCATTTATCAAGTTTATCCTTAGCTTTCTTTAGGTGCACCAATTTCTCTTGCACCCTGCAAAGTATTGAGCTGATAAAACTCATTACTAATTCACCCTGCAAAGTATTAAGCTGATAAAACTCATTACTAATTCACCATGCACTTGCCAATCATAATAAGAAAAATCATGAGCATCCAGAAGCCCTAACCACACATGATCAGATATATGGATAGTACTCGGAACGTTAGGATAATCTATATTCATGAATAAATGCAACTACCACAAGACAACTCATTGGTCTCTTTCTCCCAAAACTTAAGTCTGAACAATCTTAAATTCTCCACATGCTACATAATAGTGAGATGGATCCTTAAAAATATCATCAAACATGATTATGATAACTGCCGTGACCGAGAAAAATACCATCAAACATGATTGAGGTTTAATGATTTCATGTGAATGCTCTCTATTCTAAATCTAAAGTTGAAATAGTAAAAACTTTATCCTTAAATTTTTGGGTCACTCGATGTCTTAAGTTGGCAAAATAATAAATTACATAAGCCACATTAAAACACCCAACATTTAGATTGAAAACTATGGTGTATGAATTTAAAAAAAAAATCCTTTTAGCTAAAACTCCCTCGGTTTCAAAAAGACAGTGTGTTTTGACTTTGTCAAAATATTAAGGAGATCATAATACTTTACTTGACTACACTTAATTATTTACCTATTTTATGTTAATAAAAATACAAGTATTAAAAAATACCTAAATTTGTTAAGAGGTTTGTAAATAAGAAATAAAAAAGAAAAATTAAAAGAATTGAATTTATGGAGTATAAAATCTTTAGGGAACTTAATTCTTGGAGCCAAATATATTGTCTTTTAAAAGGAATAAGGATATATTTGTTTCCTTAATTGTACAAATTTCTTTAATATTTTAGATTAGGTCTCATTAATATGCATTTATGAATATAAAAAATTAAAGACTATAATAGAGATTCATTGAAAAAATACGCCTATAAACAGAAGCTGGATACAATTTTGAAACTGACGGAAATGAAATATAGATGACGGTCTTTTTGAAACAGAGGGAGTACACCGTTTTACCAATGAAATGATTACCTCGTTGGTCGTTGGGCAATCAATTGGGAGGAAAACAACGTCCACTGGAGTTGCACCTTTCTTTGTTTAGTACCCCAAAATTTCTTAATATTTTTATCCCTGCAGTCATCCACATTTTCCTTTCACAGTGAGAAATAGGTTGAATTAAGAAATAACAAATTATATCCTACTTCCCTGGTAGTATATAAAAAAACTACAGAAAAGTCTCATCTTGGAGTCCTTATCATCACGACCATGATCCCTAGCAAATGCTCATTCAAATTCTCCATTAGTGATGCATTTCAATGACTTGGGAATTTTCTGATCACATTTATGTTGATGAGGAAGTAATATTTTGATGTCATAATTCTACAGCATTTAAAGGTTGCACGTGTTATACCTGAACATAAACAATACCATCATTTTCCTTTTTCATTTTCTCATAAAATATTTTTGAGCAATGACTTGCATATCATGGCTGATAGTACATCTAAAACAGTAGTAAAATATGTTTGAGCAATGACTTGCCTATCGTGGCTGATAGTAATTCTAAACCAGTAGAGAAAGGCAAATCTTAACAGAAAGATTTTATACTAAAGAACCCAAAGTTCTTATAAGTGGATATATTACAACCCAAAAATATATTACACCAAGTATTTCTGTTCAAGACCGTAGACATCAAAACCTAATTAATAATCATCATGATCAGTAAAAGTTATAAAACCAAAATAGACACCCCACAATAGGCGATACCACAGGTAGAGTGTAAAAGTATCAACATTCATACTGTTACCCCTATCAAAACTTCATTCACTCCAGAGACTATCTACCCATGCGGCTAAGCTTCCTCTCCCCGTCCATGATACTGCTAAAGGCATCAAATGCCGTACATGATCAACACCAATTCACAAAAGATTACAAAATTGAAACTATAATCACCTTCAACTAATAATAAAACCCCAAAAATTAGAAAAAAACACAGATTCTACAAAACAAATTAAATATCAAAGTAAAAATACTCAAAACACAGATTCTACAAAACAAAATATCAAACTTATAACCTTATCTTTACACGGCATCATTGAAGCTGAAGCAACATCTGCAAACCGAAAGCCAAACATCATTATAAAGATCTGATATTTATTTTACTAACAAACAATAATAAAAAACAAATAATAAAAAAGTAAGAAGAAAAAACCCTAGCAGGAAAAAAAACTCACCACAAAAACAACGTGAGTACAACCTTGCTCGAGCACTTTATATAGATAGCATGAGCAGGAAATTTTCAGAAAAAAAAAATTCTAAATAGGTAAAAGAATATTTTATTTAAGAAATAAAGTCACCAAAATCTTTTAAATTTGGAGTCCATATTATCTCCATATCATCATCAGTGGTTGGACTTTAGTATGCAACCTCGGGGCATATCTAGACATAACAAAATAAAAAATCCACCTTATTTAATCATTTTTTTAATTTTATATCTATTTTGTTTTAATTATGATATAAAAAAATTAAAGAAAGTAACATGAAAATGATGTTTACTAATTCGACAATATTGCTCGATTTTTTGTATGATCGTTTTTGTTTGTATGAGCCCGTTTTTTTTTTTTGTTTTCTCGAGTTTTTGTATGCTAATTAATATTTGGTCCCATTTTCGGTTTCAAATTCTAACGATTGTGTAATTATTTTTTTTGTCAAACAGAATTAACAATAAAGTTAGTCGCAAGAGAGACACATCGTTAGAAAAGTTAGTACCTGCAATCAATTTAATCATTTTTATTAAGTTTCTCATCATCGGAAGTGTAATCATCAGGAATAATTTACTCGTTAGTCATTTTCAATTCATTTTAATCCATAGAACGAAGTTGTAATTAGGAAAAGAAAAATTCGAAGAGTTATAAAGGAACAATGGACATTAGACATTTTTTTAACGATGATGCGATTGATTGCGCGATTAATTTTGTGATTGATGCATGGTTAATCTAGTTTATGGATAAAACCGTGAATGCATGAGTTAATTAATTTTTAGTAATATTTTATTCTTCGAAATAAATTTTTATTCGCAAAATAAAAAAAAAAAATTTCCGAAACAAGAAACTCATTTTCAAAAAAAGAAACAAAAAAAAAAGTGGGGCTGAAATTTTTTTGCACGTTTTCTATTAGTACACGTAAAGTAAACTTCCTTTTAAAAACTCGGTGGATCCAGAATCAACCAGAAGCTCTGGTGAATGCGAGTGCTCGAAAAAACTCTGTTTTTATATAACGAATTATTTTCCCTCTCTGAGACCGGATTTTTGTAGAACAACAATATGAAAGTTAAATACTTCTAATCATTGTGGGGATTCGTAAAAAGAGAACTCTCGCGGCACTTGGTTTCTCATAGAAATTTATCTAAGATGTCATGCTTTGTGTCTCTACTATAACGTAGTCCCTTAACGTTAACGATGCTCCTCATGGATATATATCACTGTTTCGAGGAATAAGACAAGGAAATTCGTTATGACCTTGTATTTTTATAATCTGTGCCGAAATTTATCAACAAATCTGGCACATCTAGAAATCAACAACAATATTAAAGGTCTGCATCTCAAAAAAAGCGCCACCAATTCTTCATCTAGTGTACGCAGATGATCTATTGATAAAGTTCATAGCTTCACCCCAAAAGTGTAATCAGCTAAATTCATCCTAGATGATCATTCCAATTCAGCGAGACAATACATCAATGCAAGCAAATCTAATACGTCAATATAGTCATTATATAGGGAGTCCACTTCAAAAATGGGAGATTATCAGCGCATACGTTTACCCCACTCCTACAAAGAATAAATGGTTCGCAAAGCAAATGGATAGAAAATGAAATGCCTCAATCAAGTTGGAAGGTTAGTTCTTATTAAAACCTCACTCATTCCTACTGCAAATCACATTACGCGAAAAAACCTTTTGCCAGCGCACGTTTATAAAGAAGTAGATAAAATAACTTTGAATTTTTCTTGGACCATTTTGCATTGATCAAAAAACTTCATCCTATGAGGGTGGGACAAATTGTCAAAACCCAAACCTGGGGGCGGACTAGGAGTTAAAAAACAGTTTCGATCACAACCAAGCTCTTATATATTGAAGCGAGTATAGCAGCTACAAAACCAACCTGACTCAATTTATAAATCTATGTGCAGAGAAAAGTATTTCAACAATGAAAGTGTTTTTTTTTTCAATTTGCTCATATACCCTCAAACTCCGCTAGTCCTCTTTGGAAACAACTCACCTCTCTTGTATCTTCCATCACACCCCATCTTTTTCACCAAATTGAACCAAAGCCAACGCCAGAATTACCCATTAATATCGGATCTTATAGATCCAATCTTAAACTCGTGGATACACGATCAATTTGGAAAACTTCCGCAATCATCTTAATGAGGATTATTAAACTCCACATACCACAAGATGACCCATCAGAAAAAATCGTCTGGCCATATACAAAATATGAAAAAAATATATAGTGAGCTTCAGATATTGTATGCTAACCCATCACTCTCCACCCAATACAACTAGCAATCAGCTACAACCCTCCCAACACATATGGAATTTAAGGGCCCCAAAAAATATATCTTTTCATGTGGAAAGCTATGAATGAAGGTTTACCTACCCGTACTCTGTTACATAAAATTCATCTCACCACCTCCAACCTTTTTCATATGTGTAATTTATATCCAGAAATAGATGAACATATACTCCTAACATGTCGGTATGCAAAAGAAGCTTGGGGATCCTTTTTGATCACCATGAAGCAGAATTGTTATTCCAACACCGAAGACCACCACCAACATCTTTCTATTTTCTGGCACCATGGCTAGCAAGGAATGACTTTGTTTATGGTAGGAATCAAAAAATCCTACCGATACATCCAAATTGGCAAATCATATGCATCCGAAGTTTAGTGTTACCTCATTCTTTACCTGGCATGAACCAGACGACAAACAGTTTGTCATAACTCTGGACAACAAAGATAATCCAAGTTGGATGGAAACCACCGGAATTAATTGGATAATAATCACCGCAAATGGAGCTGCTAGAAGCCATCCGGGACTAGCAAGTGGAGCTTTATTAGCCGAGACTCAACAACCACAAATATTATCACAATGGCGCAAACTCTATGGATCACAACAGCATTGACAACAGAATTTTGGGCACTGCTCATGGCTTTAAGAATGGTCAAGGTTTACCAATGGACTAAAATTTACATCGAATCAGACTTACATATTCCAATCCATTTTATCAAGAACCGATCAAAACCATCATCGTACCTGAAAGAAATAATGATCACATAAAAATGCTAGAAGAGATTCGATCCCCAATACACCATCCAACACAACTACAGGGAATCAAACCATGAAGTAAATGCTTTTGCAAATCGGGTGGAAGATAACAACCAACATGGAGTATTATACTCTGGATTTCTTGAAACAATTTGTAATAAATGACTCCAAGGGAGCAACCTTTCCCCGTATGATTCCTTTTTAATTTATTTCTAATATATTATGCTTAAAAAAAACGTTCGGTGGTCACACGAGCAAATTCGTCTATGCTACCCCATAGTGGACATGACAAAGGATCAAACTGTATGGGTAAAGGTTCAAGTCGTAGTATTAGTTTGTATCCCGTCTCAAGTTGAGCCGATCGGCCCAACTCGAGACTAAAAGTTTTATAGCCGGGCGTCCAAGTCTGAGACGAGACTTGACTCTTTTTGAGACAATCGTCTCAGCCTGAGCCGATTATCTATAAATTCAACTATTTTCTATTAATTCCAAAACCCCACTTTCTAGCGCCAGAACTTCTTTGTACTTTCATTTTAATTTCTTGCTAATTTCACTTTAATCACAAAAATGTGTCGTAGAATTCGTGACCTTAAATATACTCAAAACTATGATTTAGCTATTCGTAGAGATCACGCTTTACAAACAAGAGAAATATCCACGATGATCAAGCTACATCATACATGTGTTTTAGTTGCTATTATATAATCCTAATTGGTGAGTTTAAAATATAGCCGTTAGTATAAAGTCATTCATAATATAATATAGCCGTTAATATAAAGTCATTCATAATATTCAAAATAGCTTTTATAGTATAGTTGTTGTTGTAATTTTCAAAATATAATCATTATTTTGCCATTATTATACATAACCAAGGTAATCAAATGCAAGTCTAATTTAATAAATACCGATTAATCAATAATAAAAATTTAATTTTCAAGGCTTAAGATTTTCGATTTTATAAACATTACTGACTCACTTTTACAAAATAACAATTAAATAAATACTTTGATAAAAAAAACTCATGAGACAAATCTTTTCTTCTTTGATAGATCACTTTGAAATTGCATATACACCGTGCATTCTGAATCAAGTAAAGATTTTTGTTTTCATATGCGTAACTTTTATTTAAGAAACTTCAATTCAATGCGTTCTTGAAAAAAATCCTTGTTTTTTGTAATTTTGGTTGTGAATTTTCCAGCAGTAACTTCCGAAACTTGTAGTCTTGTTTTCTTTAATTATCATTTTCAATTTTTCTTTTTAACTTCTAAATATTTCTGCCATTGTGATGGCAACAGCAATATATTTGGGTGCAATTTTCTAATGTGTTAAAAAACCTTTTTTTTCTTTTTGAAGGATTCAAGACAACTGCAAAAGTAAGTGGGCTGTAACAGTTAATTCAGAAAGTAAAAGTAGTCATTGTTATGAGTCTTATGACTAGCTAAGGGATATCATTCTCATTTGCCAGATTTAAAGTGTTTTGAGATTCTTTCATTTTCTGATTATATATTAACATGAAAATGATAGTGCATAGATATGTTATGAAATAACTCACTCTTTATAAAAGAAAATGTACAATGAAATGACATTGACATTGAAGAGATTTGTTTTATGAGATCATAGGAGTAAAAATCTTTTAGTAATCCATGACAATTCAAGCGTTTAAAAACATTCAAGAAGAAACGTTCCTGTCAGTTAGATACAACACAACACGACTTCCTCCTCTTTTGCTTCACCTTCTTCTTCTTTTTCTGTTTTTTTCTGCCACACTGTCAAATTAATTGCACTCAAACACACTCAATTGAACCAAAGTTGCAGCAGGGATCGATCATAAGCAATTCGCGTTTTGGATGTCTGAGGCTCTGAGCTAGCCTAAAGCATGGGCTTCATAAATGTGGTTCTGCACAGATGTTTTTCTATTTGTTAGCAGTACGTAATTTAATGATGAGAAAGATGACAGTGATCTAAAGCATTCAAAGAAAAGGTACACCTTATATATATATTTTAAAAATATAGACGAAAGAGTACTGTGTTGCGTCTGAAATTGGCGAAGAAAAGATCTAGGAAAAGGTGTTGTTACATTCAAAGAAATATTACTCTCAGGTTCTATAGCGTGATGGTCATCGTTTTTGCTTTAGACAAAGACGTACAGAAAATGATATCTTATGAACAATGCTGATGAATACAGTATATTTTAGATAATGAGAGCTACGTTGTTTTCCAACATGAATAAAGCACTAATCCCAATATTAGTGTTTATGTTAGTGTTCGGATTGCATTGATTGCTGCTCAGAACCAAGGCTACGGGACAGAGTAAAACAATTCACTTCTTTCAGATTGATCAGGATTCAACAATAGAGCTAGGTAAGATATATCCAACTATACCGGAGGTCCTTCATGACGCAGAGGATAAATAAAAAAGAAAAAATGGAATTATTTTTCGGCTAACCATTGATGGAGTAGAAGAATGTTGCGGCAGCCCAACCAACTGATGGTCATAACAAAAATAAAGAAAAGGAAATATTTGAATAATCTGTTGTTTCACTGACCACAAACCGTTTGCCTTGTGAAGTCACTATGGTCTCTTTCGGTCAAAAAAGACCGTAGGGGTTCATTCCTGTTGTACAGTAGTTGCTCTGCAAAAAAGTTGAGACATTGTTTATCAGGAAGAAAAAAAATGGTAATACTATTACTCGGCACTTATAGCTATATCATATTTTTGATATCTATATATAGCATTGCTGATTCATGGCCATTCATTTTGAAATCATTTCGTTAATACGTATAATCACAGGAACCAGAAATGATAAAGCGGTACAAAACCCCACTATACAGGACAAACAAGACATAATGGTCCGGAGAGTTTTATGAAAACATACATGGACCTTAGAAGTCAGTTCGGTAATGGAAGATGGTCATTACGGCAGTCTGTTGAGATTATTAGTCCCACATAGTATGGGTAATCTAAGATCCTGCAATTTATAACTCTGTGGGCCTCTCCATTCATTGCCAATTGGTTTTGAGTTGGATGCCCGTATTCTAACATGGTATCAGAGCAGGCTATTTGCGACGAGTCGTTTGACCGCGCCTTTACTCCGCGTCACCCGATTTATTGTCCACGTGTTAGACCCAACGAGGCTACACGTGAGGGGGCGTGTTGAGATTATTAGTCCCACATAGTATGGGCAATCTAAGATCCTGCAATTTATAACTCTATGGGCCTCTCCACTCATTGCCAATTGGTTTTGAGTTGGATGCCCGTATTCTAACACAGTCCCTGGATATAATAGGACTCTTTGATGGCAACGCGTACTTTACATCTATCTACCAATCTATGAAATTTTTCTGTTGGAGTTGGATTTTTTTTTATCTGTATCTCATTTCAATTGCTTGTTATCTCCACCGTGTAATAACTGTGGAGTCGCTTTCTTTGCATGCATTCATGGATCTCGGTTTCTCGATACATCTCTTTGTTTTTATGGTATAGACAAATATGTACTATATAGTAGTAGTATAAATAGATGGATAATCGGGTAGTTTTGGTTATCTATAGTCACTCTTAAAACTAGGTTTTACTTAGGCCTACTTACACCGCCCAACCCACTCTTTTATCAGTTATATATAATGGTTAATTTGAACTATGTATGCTACAACGACACTGCAGTAATTAGAAATGGCCAAATTCCTTTCTCAATAGCAGTAGGAGGAGAACAACCACAAAACATTGTTAATGGTGGTTATCACTATTCATGTGACTACTTTGCTGGTCCCTCGATATTTCCAGGTTTGTATGTATATTACAGTTTTCCTTTTTGTATATTTATATACACGTACGCGTTTCACATATATGCTAATTAGCTAGAAGAGACGATGAAATTATATATGTCTAGTTGTGTGAATGATCATCATGAGGCTGAAAATGGTGTAGGAGTTCATGAAGCAAACATCATTAACAACCAAGTGGATATGACAAGAAAGAAGAATATGTTGACGATTGAACAGGTAGATGCACTGGAAATGAGTTTCCAGGAGGAGATAGAGCTAGAGAAGCAGCAGCCACCTGGTAGAATTGCTGAGCTGCCAAAGAATAGAACTAAGTTGGATCCGGAAAAGAAACTGAAGCTGTCAAAGGAACTAGGAATTCATCCTCGCCAAGTTACCGTATGGTTTCAAAATCGACGTGCTAAGCTGAAAGGAAAACAACTCGAACGACTATACAATGTACTTCAGCAGGATTACGAAATCGTCTCAAGGGAAAACCAACATCTTCAGCAAGAGGTTAGTAGTCATAGCTACGAGTATGTATATGAAAATTTGGTGTGCGTATATATGAATACTGACAGGGTATTACATGTATATACATGTAATAATTAAGGTTATGGAACTCAAAGACAAGCTTGATGGTCTCCAGTCCATGCAAGCTTCTATAGGATTCATGAAACAAGGGTCGCTACTGCAAGCTGAGAGTAACAATATTACTGCTCATGAGAGTACCTGGACTTCTGTTGCAGGTCAATGCTCAAATGATGTAGAGAAAAGACAAACCGGTAACTCAAACACAAAGATTTCATGGAACAATAGTTATTTGTTCAGCAATGAAGGCATGAGTGGAACCAGGGCCTGGCTTACCTTGGCTCCAGCAGTCCATCCCCACGCGTCCTAGTTTACAATAAATATTACAAGGTGTTCCCTCAAGGTCTTAGAATAAATAAGTTGTGCAAGCCTTGCACAGACTACAGTATTTCACTCTAGAAAATAAGTTTCTATGATGTATTTTTTCCCACTTGTGCGGATTCTAAGTGGTTGCACTTGGGACAATCATGGGAAAACATGTGAAAACTCACCTTCTGTTAACCATATCATGTATTTCCTATGGATTTTTGTTGAAAATAGAGGCACAAAAAATCTATTAGTGCGTTCCTTCAACTTTCTTTGCAGAGTTTGTAGAATTTTTTTTTTTTCAATCAACTCCTAATTTTAACTTTATTGTTAAAATTAACTAAAACTAAGACAACCACCCATAACAAAATTAACTAAAACTAAGACAACTACCCATAAACAAGCAGACGACAATGTCCCGTTTAGTGCCACAAACCATATAGAATGTCCCGTTTAGTGCCACAATAACTTAATTAACCAAGCAATCTTATATGATCAGCTAAAACATATGTACCTTCTTTTTTCATCAAATGCATGCATAGTGAATCTAAGACCCCAACAACAAGAAAAAAAGGAAAAGAAAAAACCATTGTCCTTCTATCAATGTTACTTTATGACAGGCTATCAATGTAGTTAAACTCATGTGAGGCAAAAGTGCCACGTTATGAAAAATCAGATTAAAAAATGGTGTTGCTTCAATTGCAGAAGGCAATGAAAATCAAAAAGTCTTAACAGACCGTGTTTTTGTTGGACTCTATAGAAACCACCACCTCACATTAAAACCACAAACTGGGCCCGTGTTTTTTCTCCAGCCCGCGAGGCCCATATTTTCTGTGTCTGCGTTGTTTTGGCGTGATTTAAAACTACGGTTCATGAAGAACCACTGAATGAAAATTTGGAGAAACTTATATGTATCAAAACATTTGGAGAAACTTATATGTATCAAAACAGTGTGGTTACTAGGTATTCTCTCTAAGTTTCATATTCTAAATTGTTGGCAGCATTGACCCGTTCCGTTACAAAGTTCTCTAAATAGAAACCTCAATCACTTCAATTTTGCAATTGATTTTTTTTCTTTCTCTACCTTCCTCTAGTTAAGAGCATCTCCAATGGTGATTGGTGTGCATTTTTTGTGGAAGTTGTTTTTTCTAATGTGAATGTCAAATTTTCCTTAATTTGAGGAGATGAAAGAAAAACATCTCCAACCACATATTGTATTTCTTTAATTTTGAACTTTTTAAATCATGGATCCAAATCATATAACTAATCATAACCATTAATAATGATGACTAGGATCTTCACGTCTTCTAGGAGAACCTCTAAAACTAAAAGATAGCTTTGCGAATGTCTACATAACTACCAGACACATCATCTTTACTTTCTCCCTTCACATTTTCATTGGAGATGTTTTTTTTTCTTAAATCCTGAAAAATCCTATGTGGCCTTATATTTAAGATATTTTGCCTATCTTAATTGGGGGCCATGGTTTCTAATTGGGGGTCATGGAATTTTGTTTGCCCCCCAAATTTTTCAGGAGTGTAATAATCGGAAGATGAATATACTATTTTACCCTTGATTAATATTTTATTTTTCAAGTAACGACCCTCGTTAACGACCCTTCACCGACATTAACGACAGTTTAGGGTCGTCATATACATCATGATCAAAACAATAACGACTCTAAACTGTCATACACTAACGACTCTTTTTAGAAATTAACGACAGTCTATAACGACATTTCTAAAACATTAACGACTGTTTAAGTCGTCAAATGCGTATCCAAAACAGTAACGACCCTTCCAAAGGGTCGTCAGGGAATTGATCATTTTTATGACGACCCAAAATTATCGTACATTTCCGCCATTAATGAATCTTCGACAGTTTAGAATCGTCACTTAAACAGTCTAAACATTAACGACTGTTGAGGGTCGTCAATGAAAATTTTTAATACCTTGAGGATTTTTCATATTATCTAGGCAAAAAAAAAAATTAGACTAAAAATTACAGACAAAAAATCTGGAAAAAAAATATTAAACTCTAATTAATTAAGGTTATCACTAATTAATTAAATTTTAACTCTAATCATTTAGGGGCATTTTAGCCATTTAAAAATATTTTTATAAGGGGTGATCCAAATTAGGTTCTGGTGATCTTTTTTGTCCTCTAGTGCATGGCTCCAATTAATTTCGATGGCCCCCAATTAAGTTAGGATATTTTGAATGTTTCATTGGAGATGCTGGGTGAGAAATGCTCCGTCTTTGTTCGTTGTTTTAATGGAGCCGAGGGTTACATTTCTTGGGACAGGAAGTCTGCAAATTCTCAAGAAAAAACAAAAGCAGCTGTGCAAGTCCTACCTACCAGTACCAAGTAGGGTTACTCCCAAGTAGCCGACATCTTGGTTCTCAGTACTGCAATGAAAAGGAGATTACATAACGATTAATACAGCACGAATCCCCCGCTGACTATGTTTTGTTCAATAGCCAGTCAACACTCAAGAACGCGTTCTCCTCGCTACGCTTCCTTTTTTTCTTTTTTTTGAAATAGGGGATTTAATTGAAAAAAACGAAACTGTACAAAGATTACAAATTACATTTTGGTTCTAAGCCTGGAAAAGCATTAGAGACCGATTTTAAGCAACCAAATTCAAGGTGGCTGCCATATAAATAAATTAGAATATCCCAACTGGACATCCAGCTGCTAAAAGGAACTTCATACTCAGCGTTAAAAGCCCTGACCCAAGAGAAGATTGATGCTTTAATAATACAAGCCAGCGCATGAGGAGATTTGGACTTGTCGGAAAAAATCATGTTGTTCCGTTCTTTCCAAACTTGCCATAACGTCGCATGAAGCATCATTTTCCATATTGCAGCACCCATATCATTGAATCTCACTGTTGACCACTGTTCGAACAAAAGCGGGATGGTGTCGGGCATAACCCAACTCCAGCCACTCACCACAGGTACCATCCACACTTCAGTTGTGTAGTGACAATTTATGAAAAGGTGATTTATTGTCTCTCGCTACACTTTCTACTCCAAAACATAAAAGTTATAACCAACCCTAGCTAGCTGGTAGAACTACCGAGCTAAGAAAGAACAGAACGAAGTTGGATCCGGAAAAGAAGATGAATCTGTCCAAGGAACTAGGACTTCATCCTCGTCAAGTTACGATATGGTTTCAAAATCGACGTGCTAAGCTGAAAGGAAAATAACTCGAACGACTATACAGTGTACTTCAGCAGGATTACAAAATTGTCTCAGAGGAAAACCAACATCTTCAACAAGAGGTTGGTAGTTGTAGCTACTTTTAGATTGAAACTTACGGTGTGTGTATACGACTACTGACTGGGTATTACATGTACATACATTAAGGTTATGGAACTGAAAGACAAGCTTGAATGTCGCCAGTCCATGCAAGCTTCTACGGGATACATGGATCGTGGGTCGCTAGTGCAACCTGAAAGTAACATTGATGCTCATGATAGTACATGGACTTCTGTTGCTCTTCAATGTTCAAATGATCATGTAGAGCAAAGACGAACCAGTAACTCAAACACACAGATTTCAGGGCGCAATAATGAAGGCATCGAAGCAAACAGGGCTTGGCTTACCTTGGCTCCAGGCCTGCCCTAATTTACAATAATTACTAGGTATTCCCTTGAGGCGTCACACAAAATAAGGAACCGTTTTTCGCGCACCACCCATATTTCACAGGGACCATGATTTCAGTTTTGGGTGGTTATTAAAAAGTAATCTTAAGTCACACCTATGTAAGCATTTATGTTAATACCAAACTTACCCTTCCTAGTTAAATTAATCAATGTAATGATTAGTTAAATAATTAAATTAATGATTAGCGAGGTTAGATTGATTAGTTGAGTGTTTTTAGAAGAAGAATTTTTTAGAGGAACAAGAGGGTTTTCTTTTTTTTTTTCATTTTTTTTTTAAGATGGTTGAAATGAGGGTTTTGAGTACTTAGATATACTTCAAATTTAGTTAATGTTGCTTGAATTGGCCAAAACTTTCGAAAAAATGAAAAATTTATAATCTGATTTCGGCTATGACAATAGAGTTCGTTTACGAAATCTGAAGAACATGTAGCCGAACTCTTCTGCTAGTGTAGTTCGGCTAATGGTTCTGAAGACGCAGGTAGCCCAACTCAGCTTTAATGAAGCTTTTTTTTTTTAGAGAAAAATTTGATTAGGAGAAAAAAATTGCGACGTCACCAAACAAAAAGTTCGGGTAGGAAAACTTTTTGCGACGTAACCGAACTCAATATATAGGTTTTCAGGAAAAAAAGTTTGGTTAGGAGAAAAAAAATTGCGACGTAACCGAACTAAAAGTTCGGCTAGGAAAAAAAATTGCGACGCGGCCGAACTTTTCTCTAAAAGAAAAATTCCATTAAAGTTGAGTTCGGCTAGTTGACAAAGTTTTACACATAATTCCTAGCCGAACTTGTCTCTGCAACTTCCATTTTCAACTCATTTTAATGATTACTACTCATTTTTTCAATCAAAAATGGATCACAAGTAATGGGCTGTGGAAATTTCTTTGAATCGACGACGACAAGGAAGGGGGGAGAATAAGATGAGCCCTCTAAAACAATGAGTTTGTGAAAAATTAAATTTAATGGGTTTGTTATAATTTTGGTTTTGTTTTGTTAAGGATTTTATGTATGTGGTTATTAGGTTACTTATAAGTTAAATTAGGTTAAGAGTGGGTTACAATAAATTTTTCTTAAAATAATACTCGTTAAAATAATAATCTCTCTAAAATAATAAAATTCTTTAGTCCCAATTAGACTTGCACAGGTTAAATTTTTCCTCGCTAAAATAATAATCTCTCTAAAATAATAATTTTTTTCGGTCCCAAAACTATTATTTTAAAGAAGTTTTACTGTAGTCAATTCTACTTTTTAGGACACCCCCTTATAATTATAAGGTAGACATTATTATCACATAATGGTCCCCCACCAAAAAATGGTTGGTGCCCAAAAAACGGTTCAAAATAAGTTACACAAGCCCTACATTATCAAAAGTCATATGAGTGTTCAGGGTTGGTTGTCCTAAGAGCAACTGCAGTGGTGCGAACAAAACCAAAGACCAAAGACAAAAAAAAAACGATCAAATTTGAGTTTAGTCCGTGGTGTTACACTAGGATGGAAGAGTAAATTTGGTCATGATCACATACAATGTTCGCCCCATCACAAGGATCACATATGATGTCCGCTCCATTTGGTGAGGATCACATATAATGTCCGCCCCATCACAAGGATCACATATAATGTCCGCCCAATCACAAGGATCACTTTATACGTTCGCCCCATCACAGGATCACTTTATACGTTCGCCCCATCACAGGATCACTTTATACGTTCGCTCGACTATATTTGGGTTTGGTCTTGGTCCCAGGCCAAATATAGTCTGAGATTTGGTTTTGGTCCATCTTTTACTCGATAGTCTGTCCCGTTGTGTCTCGTTTCTTGACCAAATATATAGGTTTGATCGTCCATTATGGATGCTCTTAAAAGATGTGACACACTATAAAAATCAGATTGAAAGAACAGTTTTGTTATAGGGAGTGGGGTTTTGGATCAAGGGAGTGAAAAAATCCTACCCAAATCGCTCATTTATGAATGAGTTATAGTTCAGTATTTTAAGGACCAAAATACCCTTTAACCTTGACTCATATTAACCCACGCGACTTATGTTACAAGGAGAAGGAGTTCATACTTAGGGAGTGGAAGAATCAGAGTTAACAAAGAACCCTTAATACTCACATATCCAATTCAAACCTAAGAAAATGAATTGAAACAATTTGTTAATCTCTATTGTAGTGAGTTTAATAGAAATGGAGAACTTCCCTTTTCCATAAGCATGATTCTCTCTTGCTTTTATGTAGTACAGAAATATAAATGAATACAAATCGGTATGTATGACCTCGATTCGTTCGAACCAGAGGTAGTGAAATGAAGCATTCACTTCCACATTTCGAACGTGAATACTTAGTTTCTCTACTATGGAAGTGGCGGTGAAAACCAACAACTCACTTCCACCCAAGTTACGGTGAAATACGATATTTTCCTTCCATTCAAGTGATGGTAAAATACAATGTCGTCCATTATTCTCTTTCAGTTTTGATTGATTAGTCTTACTAATCTTACACTAAATTTGAATGTTTAGGATGCTCAGTTTGTAACTCTTTCTCGCAAATAATAAACTCGTCCTATGCCCTTGCAGCTGGTTGCATTTCCAAGCTAGCACCACCATTATTCAAGAGCTGGAAGTGTCGGAAATGCATAGGGTGTGAAGTCTAAGAAGCACCTTATAAAAGATCAATCTATCACATGACCCATATTTCTATGATTATGTTGACAAAATTGTGGCATTTATTGTTGTGACCCATGATTTAACCCCTTAAAACTACCGAAGCAATCTTATAGTTGTAGTAGATTTTTCAATAATATGGCACTGATAAAATTCCATGGAAAAACTTCAATCAAGGTTCAAACTATTTCTCAAATGAAGATGAATCTTTTGCTGTCTGGAATTAATATGTTCATCGTCACTAAAATGGCAGTGGAATGTTCTAAATCACCGGCACCTAAGTGGCAGCGAAACATTGCATCTCACTATCACTTAGATGATAAAGAAATTCGGTGTTCATGTTCTTTATTGTGAACGTGAATGTTTCATTTATCTTTTACTCGTATGAGAGAACCAAGGTTTCATAAATTGATTTTTCTTTTATAAAGATAAATACAAAAGAGAAAGAATCATGATCTAATCACTTAGATACCTACACTTTTTCATTTCTAGGAAACTTTTGTGGTATTTATGAAAGCACATATTCACATTCACGAAGTGTTTCATTTGATTTTCTTGGTTTTGATAACTGTTCACAACCTTCACAAACCAGATAGAGATATGTATCCATCATTGTCGTTGTACCTTTTTGGAAGATACAATTTGGGTGATGAAGTATTCAAAATCTTAATGTTTTTGCATTAGACATATATTTGATAAAATTGGGTTTTAGGGTATCGTGAGTGCTCTTCACAGTTAATAGGGAGAATAAGTACAGAAGTCAGATTAGCTAAATTAAAGTTAGGGTTTATGTGATGAAGTTTCAGAAGATGAGATTGATGATGATGAAGAGTATGAGACTGAGATCTAAAGAAGAAGAGTTGGGTTATGATCAATTAATGGAAATGGTTTATTGTTTGAATTTGACTGATTAACCGAGTTATTATTGAAGGGTTTGTTTTTAATTGAAGTATAGTTAGATGTATTGAGTTTAATTTTAGTTTCTTAGGAAGTTGAGATTCAGGTTAGGGTTTAGATGAATTGAAGAATGAAGATTAGGGTTGATGAGTTGGGAATCTACAGATGAAGAAGATTTTTAGATTGGAGAGAAGAAATGATGGAATATAATGGATTTGTGGACATAGTTTAGGTCATGTTGAGATACAGGGGATGTAAAGTTTAATTTTGAATTGAAGGTGATGGCTTGGGCAGTTATGGAGTGAACTGGTGATGGGGGTTTGTTAGCGGAGATGAAATTTATATTGAAGATGATTAAAATGAAGTTTGGAAGTAAATTGGGTTGCAGGATGTGCAACTGTTAAGTGATTTGTTGTAATGAAGTTGATGAAACTCAAGTTGCAGGCAGTGAAGAGATGGAAGTAAGGATTGTATTGATACTGAAATGGTTATGATGAGTTGGTTTGAATTGTGATAATGACGATGTTGGTGGAGTTGAGTTTTTGTGAGTGTTTTAGATGAATGATAGGTGTTTGTGAGAAAGAATCAATGAAGAAGTTTTGATGATGGTGGTGTTTTAAACTGATGTTGTGAATCTGTTAAGGAACGAGGAATTGAAGGATGTTCTTGAGCTATAGAGTTGGATCTGATTATGAACTGGTACTGATAGTTTTAGCGGCAGCTGGGTGTATGAGATAGTGATGCAGTGGCAGAGTGGGGAACTTGAAGATACAATAAGATGTGGATGAATGGTGAAGGATTGTGAGATGTAGGTTTGGAATGTTGTTAAATTGATTGTGTTGCATCACGTTTGTGCATTATTAAGTAGTGTCCAGTGCAATAGCCTTGGTTTGTCTAGTTTGAATCAGTAACCCCAGTCATATGTCTGACTGATTTACCTTGTCTGACTCAGTTAATCTGACTGAGTTAACTCTTTAACAAGACCTGACCAGAATTGACTCGGTGGACCTTGACTGAGTTAACTACTTTGTTTAGACTTGACCTTTGACCTTAGACTTTGATCTTGACTGTTGACCTGACCTTGGACGTGGATTGTTAGTAGACCCTTTGACCGTTAGTTGATTCATATGGACTGGATCTTAGTGACAGGCCGGTTTGTTGGGCTTGGACTTAGAATCAGTTTTCCATTGAACATGAATTGACCTTGATGGTCCGAATTGACCTTTGATTCCTTCTACAAGGTTGTAGATAGTCTTAAGACACATTTAACGGATTATGGAACCAACCTAATTGAATTAGTAAACCTTAGATATGCTAAAGATAGATAATAAAAAGGTGTAGAACCATAAATGGGCTTAAAACCATTAGATAAATGAGGAAATTAGGGGGAGACCCAGAAAAAAAAATATTCTCATTCTCAGGCCCACAATTAATTTTGGGTACTGTGACACCCATAATTATATGAAATTATTAAGGTTGTGTTTGGTATCCTGGATATCCCAACCTAGGTTGAGTTATCCTGGAAAAACGGTTAAATTGTGTTTGTCTCATTGCAAATCCAATCCTGGATAAGGATTACTAAACCTTCCTTGATTTTAGGAAGCTAAAAAGGTGAGGTTATGGTATTCTTACAAATACCTGGGTTACATGTATCCTTACCTGGGTTAGACAGTTATTTTCTTTTAAAATAAGTAATTGCCTTAAAAATAAGTATTTATATTAACCTATCTCTGGAGTCAAACAAACACAAATTAGTCTAGCCAAAAATATGATAGAATTTTAGACAAACAACATTAAAAATTACCAATAAGAAGGTTACCATAAATTAAATTAAGACAAACTATTCAGAAATATGTTATCCCATTTCCAAGCTCCCAAACAGACCCTAAAAAACTTCTGCATGACGGATTATGCATCTGCATGACTGAGTTATGCATCAGGGGTATAATTGGCAACTCAACTTGGACATAACATATCTAAAAATCCGCACCTTAGAAATTTACAAATTTTATATGGTTGGAAATCTTTTAAAGAGAGCTACGCAACGAGTACAAACAACAATATCGAATTTTTGTTTTTCATGAAAAAATCGGAGGTGATCATCGTTTTAGGCAAAATTTTCGAAAACTTGATACATAACCATTATGCAGCCACCAAAAAGGATGCATAACGCATTATGCAGACGCATAACGAATTATGCAACCATTTTCTCGACTGCATAACAAATTATGCATCTGCATAACAAAGTTATGCATCTATAACAAGTTATGTAACCATTGTTTTGGTTGATTTTAGCCGTACATATAAAAAATTGATGCATAATGCAGTATGCATCCATATTTACGGATGCATATCAGGTTATGCATCTATTTTCTCGATGCATTATGTAGACATATTTTCGGACGCATAACAGGTTATGCAGGTTTTCTGGACTGCATAACAAGTTATGCAACAAATTTTGTAGATGCATAACAGGTTATGCATCCATTTTCACGAATGCATAACATGTTATGCAGACAGTTTCTCGACTGAATGACATGTTATGCAGTCATAACCACATCATCATCTTCTTTCATGTTTCATTAACTCCCACGCAAACCATTATCTTTCATTTATTCGAGGGATCTTGGTCAAAATCATGTATTTACACCATCATCTTCTTTCATGTATTTACACCATCATCTGCAATTAAACCTGCATAACAGGTTATGCAGGTTTTCAGGACTGCATAACAAGTTATGCAACAAATTTTGTAGATGCATAACAGGTTATGCATCCATTTTCACGAATGCATAACATGTTATGCAGACAGTTTCTCGACTGAATAGTTGTTGCATAACATCAACACCACCATTCCTAACTCACTTCACTGATCCATTCATCCATTTGTTCGTAGCTCAATCATAACAACAACCATAATTATAGAAAATTTAATATTTTTTGGTCACAATATAACCCAAAACTGTATATGTTACTCACACCAATAATTCCGTGTTATTCTCAAACTCAACCCTGTGCTAACCATTCCCAAAGATTCATAGAAGTCCAAGGCAAACCTGGTACAGCAAAACTATTGGTGACGGAACTTGAATTTGTGCAATCTTATTGGAATTACATAAGATCTAGCTCTTTCTGATCCCTTTGCTAGCAAAAATCTTTCTACGTGCTTCAGTAAACAAGTTGCAAAAATGAAAAGTCGCTGCCATCGATTGCAGCCAACACAAACTATTCCCACCATCGTCGGCAGCCTTGAACTGGATATGGAAACTCCAGTTCAATACAAACCAAAAACCCCCATTTCAATCGCTCTTGTCAAGAACAATTGAAGCAATTGGCCGGAATCCCAACCAACACCACTGGCTCAATTGAAATTTCCCATAACGCCATTCCATTACAGAACCCATCTCAAATACTATGCAATCATTACCTGCTACTATCTTCATTTATATCTACAACACCAATTTCCCGATCCTTCAAAATTCCGGCCACTAATCCTCAAATTCATAGCACAAAAAATCAATTCATCCGACATGATGCGTCCAATCATCACCACAAATCCATTGTTGTTGTTGTTAAATTCCGTTAATGAAGTACCCATTCGTTCTCATGCCTTCTAACATCTTCTTCAATCAAACAAAACACCAGATCGACTGTTTCCGTTGAATTTTGTGTGATATCTGGAACCGAAGTTCCCAGATCTAGAAAGCTAAAAACAAAAAAAAACTCGTCAAATCACAAGAAAACTATGAGATATAAAAACCTTGAGATAATAAGTTCATGAAATCAAACCTTGAGAGATTCATCACAAACATCAACATCATCTTCTTCTTCTCCTGGAACTCAAACAAACACAACACCATCACCTTCGTCTCCAACTAATCAATTTAACAAGCTTCCTAAGAACAGCTCACAAGATTTAACTCAATTCTATGAACTGAATTCGGCGGAGTAAGAACAGAAGAAGAAGATAAGAAGAACGAAGAGAGAAAACAAAATTTCATAATTATGGGTTTGAGAATAATTTTTCCCCAAAAAATGGGTGCGCGCCTTCAGTTTTCTGTTGGTGGGTTTCTCAGTAGAAAAATGTGTGAGAATGGGTCTCACTGTAGTTTTCACTAGATAGATTTGCATAATTCTTGTGTGAGCCATTTTGACTAGATTCTTGGAATTCTTGTGTGATTATAAGTTACTATATTTTTGTATTGTCGCACAGTATCTATTTTTATTTGAAATTCCATTGGCAAGGTCAACTACATATGCAGATGGCAAAACAATAGCTTTCATATTGGGCTTGAGGCCCAATGGGAAGTACTCATGTTGCTTTTTTGTTGTTGTTAGGGATGTGTTTGTACTAGGGAAATCTCATAATAACTTTTTATGGATCGAGTTATCAAATGTTGGTTATGTATTAAAGTTAGTGTGTGCAGTGGATTAGAGGAATTGCCTCACTGAAAAACTCTACTTTCTAATTAGGAAGGGTGTTTTAGTCTATCATGAAAAGCTAGGCGAAATATTCAGCTTAGGATATCGGAAAAATATATTAAAGAGTCGTGAGTATTTAAACAGAATCTTATTTTAGTTGTCTTTTAGACCCAGGAATTTAAATTCAAGGGTTAATAAACTGTTACAAAATTGCAAGGGAAAAGCAATACATCTTCGAGAAGAGGTTAGTAGTTACGATAGCTCCAAATATAGACATGAAACTTACCGTGTGTGTGTATGTATGACTACTGGCAGGGCATTGTACATGTATATTATGTATATACATTAAGGTTAATTATGGGACTGAGAGACAAGCTTGACGATCGCAGTCCATGCAAGCTTCTACGGGATAATGGAACATGGGTCGCTAGTGCAAGCTGAGAGTAACATTGATGCTCGTGATCGTGAGAATACATGGACTTGGACCTCTTGCTGTTCATTTCCCAAATGATGTAGAGCAAAGACGAAATAGTCATTTGGTCAGTGGAAGGCATTGGCGCAAACAGGGCTTGGCTTACAGTGGCTACAGCCGTCCAGCCGCACCCAAATTTACCAAAATATTACTAGGCATTCCTTTAAACCGAAAGGAATGGGTTAAGTGGGTCATATCACTCTCCAGTCTCCCCTACATAATTTTGCTCGGAATTCACTTTCGGCCAATCTTGCATCTTCCTTTGCTAGGCAACTAGGCAACTATAGTCATGTCATCTATTTTTCCTAGCCGATAGCTTTGGTTCTCACTTCTCAGACAGAGTACTGAACCGAATTCAAAATATCATTCTTATCCGATTAAAAAAGAAAAGATATCATTCTTCTCAAGTTGATGAAGAATTACTGAAAGAAAATGAAATCGTAGTTGGATTAATAGTAGAGATTTCTAAAGCAAGTGAGTTAACGAATTTGGGAGAAAGTAAATTTAAAATTTTTATACAAATATGGTTAAAATATTAGATGATTTTTCCATGGCAATGTGCGTAAAAATGGTTGGATAATGATTTCACTGTCGTATGCGTCTGTAATCTATTTTATTGATGCGTACAAAAATCGTTGAAATGGATGAGCATATCGTACGGTGGGTTTGGATGTAGAATTTTAAAGGTGGAATTTATGAGTTCAGGGGATTTGTTAGAATTATGTTTCCCTCTATATGTTTGGTTGTCCCAATCCTTGGAATTATGTTTCTTAAAGGGTTCAGTTTTCCACCAAATCCTCCGTATGGAGTCCGACCCCTCTCCCTAAGATTTGATGGGAAACTTATAGGGATTTATAGACCCACTTTTTCTTAACTTTAAATCCCATATATATGCAATTTTAAGATTTAAAAATAATGTCAAACGGTACAAAGACTTTAATACAAGAAAACTCTATAAATCCTACGAATTTTAATTGACTTACCAAACACACTAAGAATTTACATGAATCCCAGAATTTATAATTCCATAATATTATAAATTCTTGGAAAGAGTGAATTCTTCCAACAAACCCACCATTAACTTATCCATGAGGAACATTGATAAATGGTTCAAGACGGCCATGAATTCAGGTGATACGTGTTATTTTATTTTATTTTTGAAAGAAGGTGATATGTGTTATGAATAACAGACAAAGTTCAAGAGATGTCATAAGTCGGTAAAGAGTAAAAGTGTAAAACCAATGCATACGGATCGAGTAGGGTGCATAAAGAAAGTGATGTAATAAATATAGACGAAATAGTACAGCTGCTGCTTCTGCCAAAAGCATAGCAAAAATCTAGGGACCAAATCTATGAGAAACAATCCAAAAATACTACTTGCACGTTGCTGTATTTTAACCTAATAAAGAAAGTGAATTTTCTGATCTCAAATAGTAGTAAAAAAAGAAGAAGTTATGGTACGTTTGAATTCAAAATGCTGATGTTAATCCCACAGGCAAAAAGATTTTGCTTCCTAGAATTATATTATTCGCTTCTAAAAGTTGGTATGCATTTTAAACTTTTCTTTCAAATTTTGTTTGATGTCCTACAAAAAAAAATATATGAAAATGATTGGTCTCTTTCATTTTTAACCCATTACCATTTTTCAAAATAAACAAAAAAAAATATCACCAAATTTGGATTGTGTTTTCCTGTTGGAGACTTGGAGTTAGGTTAAAAGATAAAATTATGCATCTCTATCCGTCAAATTAATCTGTTTGTTGTTTTCTCTGGCCCGTTCATTATTCATACTACATACTGTACCGTCACTTTCGTTTGCAAATCTTGTTGACATTATTATATTAGTCCCACATTGTTGGGCAATCTAAAATCATGCGGTTTATAATCTCTTAGGACTCTTCGCGTGTTGACATTATTATATTAGTCCCACATTGTTGGGCAATCTAAAATCCTGCGGTTTATAATTTCTTAGGGCCTTTCCGCGCCTTTACTCCGCGTCACCCGATTTATTGTCCACGTATTAGACCCAACGAGGCTACACGTGAGGGGGCGTGTTGACATTATTATATTAGTCCCACATTGTTGGGCAATCTAAAATCCAGCGGTTTATAATCTCTTAGAGCCTCTCCACTCATTGCCAATTGGTTTTGAGTTGAATGCTCATATTCTAACATGGTATCAGAGCAGGCTATTTACGACGAGTCATTGACCGCGGCTTTACTCCGCGTCACCCGATTTATTGTCCACGTGTTAGACCCAACGAGGCTACACATGAGGGGGCGTGTTGACATTATTATATTAGTCCCACATTGTTGGGCAATCTAAAATCATGCGGTTTATAATCTCTTAGAGCCTCTCCACTCATTGCCAATTGGTTTTGAGTTGAATGCTCGTATTCTAACAAATCTCTCTTTTTCTTTAATGGAATAGATCTTTTTAAATACCCGCACTGCACACAGATTTACTTCTATAAAAAGTGGTAGAATTAAGCATAGCATGCATTAGGCAATTGCAAACTAGCTAACTAGAGCATATAAGCCTACCATTCTCTCTCAAGTACTAAATAATACTAGTAATAGTAATTCACAAAAAAAAAAAAAAAATACTAGTAATAGTAATAGTAACAGATACATAGCCGTAGCCGTAGCCGTAGCCGTAGTAGTATATATATAGATGGATAGATCAGGTAGTTTCGATTAAACAGAGTTGCTTAACTAAGTTTTAATTAGGCAGCACACAACCCGACCTAATATCCTTGATTTCAATCAGTTGTAATATTTAATGGCTAGCCCGAACTATGTATATTGCGGCGATACTGCAGTTAGAAATCGCCAAACAGTTGGTACCACATCAGTAGGAGGAGAAGAACAAGAGCAACACTTTGTTAATGGTGGTCCTCACTACCAATGTGACTACTTTGCTGGTTACCCATTTCCAGGTTTTTCTTTTCTTTTTGTATATATTACGTATGCCTTGCATATATAGGCTCAGTATATTATTTAGCTAGTAGATTCTGACCACGTATAATTTGATTAGGATCGGTAGGAGCAGAGATGATGAAATTGTGGTCTAGTTCTGTGAGTGATCCTGAGGATGAAAATGGTGGTGGATTGCATGAAGCAAACATCATTAACAACCAGGTGGATTTGAGAAGAAAGAAGACAAAGTTGACGAGTGAACAAGTGGAGGCGTTGGAAAGGAGTTTCCAGGAGGATATAGAGATGGAACAACAACAGCCAGCTGGTGGAACTATCGAGATAAGAAAGAATAGAGTGAAGCTGGAACCGGAAAGGAAAATGAAGTTGTCTCTGGAACTAGGACTTCATCCTCGTCAAGTAGCGACATGGTTTCAAAATCGACGTGCTAGGCTGAAAGGAAAGAAAATTGAACGACTGTACAATGTTCTTAAGCAGGATTACGAAGTTGTCGTAAGGGAAAACCAGCATCTTCATCGAGAGGTTAGTAGCTATAGCCACTGATATGAATGAAACTTAAGTGTTGGGGTAATATGCAAGTATACGACTATTATAACTGATATTACGTGGATATGCATTAAGGTTATGGAACTGAAAGACAAGCTTGACGGTCGCCGGTCTATGCAAGATTCTACAGAAAACGTGGAACATGGGTCGCTACTGCAAGCTGAGTATAATGTTGTACCTGAGAGTACAAGGACATCTGTTTCCGTTCAATGCTCAACTGATGAGCAAGGACTATCTGGAAACTCAAACATGGAGATTTCAGAGCGCAACAGTTATTTGTGCGGCGACAAAGCTGACTACTACTCAACTGCCTCATTTCCCTCTTGGGGTGTTTCGCCGGAACGTCCTTAAACAAGCAGAAGACATGGTATAATGTTCGTTTAGCACTATTCAGCTCCATTAATCTAAAATTTAAAATTCTACCTTGTTTGGGTTGGTTAATTTTATGAACAAGTTATGAGTTTTATGATTTTATCTCTAGCAAAAGCAAAAGGTACATGTACTAATTGCTATCGAACATTTACTTTACATTGATTTTAACTAGTGTATTAAGTAAGCAATCTTTAATTAATTGATCACCTAAAACATATGTACCTTATGTTGGTTTTAAAAGTAGATTCTCTCCCCCACCGTCAGATTAGATTCATTTTCACTTTTTCCAGAAAATATAGCAGCTGGATGAGTTAAAATTAAGTCCTTTTAATATTTTTTTCATTTTATCCTACATCCTTTCCCTTCATCTAGGAAGATACAAAGTCACTGTTGTTTCTCTTAGAGTAGAGAAATCTTCAACGGTGGAAATCAACTTAACTGGGTGAATGTTTTCAATTTTCATCTCAAAATTTAATTTAGGTGGATGAGTTTGGTTCTGATTTCTTTAATTCAATCCCGAGAATTGATTTTCCTCCATTTTCATTGATTATCATGTGTTTTACAAGTATCAGGTATTTGTGGGTTTCTTTGAAATTGTAATTATAAATCTGTAATTGGAATTATGGATTTTGGGGATTTCTAGCGGTGTCTTTGATTTGTTTGATTTTGTATTTCCCAGCTTGATCATGGGTGATTAATTCCAAAAGAAGTCTCCTTGAAATTTATCGTTTTGAGAAACCTTGGCTAGTAGAACTACTATAAACCTCTGATTCTTCATGTTTTGATGCTTTAAATTATTGTACAAGCATATATAATGTGAACAGTAGCAGACTTGAGGGTTGTTTTTTTTTGTTTTTTTTTTGAAACAGCAAACCTGAGTTGAACATAGTATTAACATTTTCTAGATCTTCTCTTCTGTTTTCCGATCACTATTGATCATTAATTTAATTCGTGCTTCATTATCACATACCTCATGAATTTAAATTGCAGGATGTTATTTTACAGTAGCTTGTTCAATCAATTTCTTATGAAGAAACATCTTCCATATCAAAACCCACTTGAATATAACTTGATGATGAAGAAATAAAATCCTTTTGATATTAGATATGAGTTTTGAGGAATTTTGAACTATTGAGTTTAAGTTTTTTTTTCTTTTGGGACATGTATAAAGAAGAAGGGGATTGTTTTTGTTTTACTTCATAAGTTAATGGACCTCTTTGAAATAAACAAACTCGGCCAGCTGTATTTTCTAGAAAAAGTAAAAATGAATCTAATCTGACGGCGGGGAGAGAATCCTACGGTCAGTCTGCTCGTTGCTTGAAAAGGTGCGTGGGATAGCACTGCTCTAAATGAAAAGAGTTGCTTCTTCCGGTAATCTTTTTGCTCTATCTTTGATCATCTCAAAAGAGCTCATTCTTAAATCACGCCATAGCATGCTCATTTTAACCACGTCCATGTCAATGATTTCAGACCCTCGGTTCAAGCTCAAAATAAGCTTGCATTTTCGGCAACTTTATTTATTTTTGGACGAAGTACAATTTTCAATACTAAAAATGTTATACCAAAACTGACAGACCAAAAAATATGGTAAAATCACAATCAAAAATGGGTGTTTTTGCGAGTCTTTGGGATTTATACCAGTTTAGGGTTCATTATTTGTACAACGTTTAGATATAAATAGAGATGTAAGAGATTTAAAGCTAATATTTTGGATATATGCTCCTTTTATCATCGTCTACTATTTTCAAAATGAACCGTTGAAAATCGATGAATATTTAGCCATGAAATTAAGACCGTTAAGTTATAAGGTTTATTGTTTTTGAATGCACTCATTGTTGATAGGTATGTAGAGTTTTGTAAGAAAAACATCCCCAAAATATCAACTTTAAATCCGTTAGCATTTGGTTTTCATTCATAGAATTGACGTTCAGTGTGTGAGATAACTAGCGTGAGAACAAAAGTGTCGAAGATCCTTCCACTAAATAAAATAAGTAAAGTTTTTATTTTTTACGAATATAGAAAAGAAAATAAAGAAGTACAACTGGACTGTAGGAATTACCAATAGGTACTATTATAGTGGTCTTAGTTAGTAGCAGGTCCATCCACTAAAGCCCTGTAACTCGAGGTCCATAATAAAGGAAAACTCCAAAATTTTATCCCCTGGTCCTGTACACGTGTGGAACATATGAGGACGTATTTTTAAATACCGAAAACACCCTCAAGTATATAAAAGCAGTAACCAAATCCATGTTTTCTTCACTTTCTCGATCTATTCTTTTTCTTCTTCATTTTCTCATATGTGCTTTGGTGAAGAGCTCGGGATCTTCTGAGGTATTTCGTAAGTTGATTTACCTATATTGATCTTTATTTTAAGTTTCTTCTTGATTCTATCTTAATTTGAGATCCAAATCTCTTGATTTCATGGAGAAAAATTCAAAATTCAGATTTTAGGGTTCCGAAAAGAGGAATTGAATTCAGTTTTTTGTGTTTACGATCTTCATGCTTTATTCGATAATTTTTTACTTCAGTTTTGGTAAAAATACTTCAGATCTAGATAGATAGTCATGTTTTATGTTCATTTCATTAGTAGATCTGATGTTTTAATTCCATTTTGTCGGTCTTTGGTTTGTTTTTAGTCTGCTTTTATGTATTAATCATCAGTACGTATATTATGTACTGGTGGTTTTTGATGAAAATAGTCTAGATCTAGTTAAAAAATCATGTTTTACGTTCGTTTCGTTTGTAGATTTAGTATTTTAGTTTCATTTTGTTGGCTTTTGGTTTGGTTTCAGTTTGGTTTTGTGTATTAACCATCAGTACATATATGACGTACTGATTTTTCTGTGTTTACTATGCTTCTATATGTTTGGTTTCAGTTTTTGCTTGTGTATTAAACATCAGTACATATATAACGTACTGTTTTTATGAATCTTGATCGTAATTATTCGATTTTTTGGTTAGATTATGATGGTTTTAGCTTATTTGAATTCTCGATTCTGTTATTTTTTGTCATGGAGTTGTTTTATACAGTGATTAACAGTACATATATTGAATACTGAAAAACTGCTTTTTGAATCTAGTTTATACATAGATTTTAGTCAGTTAATTCTTATGATTTTGCAGTGCATATATGGAATACCGAAATAAAATTGAACCATCGTTAGGTAATATTAATTTTGATGTTTGTCATATTACTTGTACTGTTCATTTTTATTTGTTATTCATATATGGATTGTTGTTGTTTTTTAACTATTACATTTTGGTCACATTTACAGGTTCAATATGTCTACTGTTAAGAGTGTTGGCGCTTTGGGAGGAAGTGGTCCGATGGAAGTGAAGCACTAGAGAGATCCTGTTTTTTTTAGTAAATGAATTTTTACATATATGTAGTGAAACATTTCATTAAGTACATCATATATGTACTGCTGAATTATATTGTAAAAAACAACTAAAGTAAGTGATGAACTTATGCAAATAATGAAATTTAACCTGCAAGCAGTGTAGCAGATATGTACTCAAATTATGTAAGAAGTGTAGAAGATATGTACTCAAATTATGTAGGAGTGTAGCAGTGTACTCGAATTTGTAAACAGTGTAGCAGATATGTACTCGATATAATGAGCATGTAGACACACACGTTCGGTAGTCGAGATTATTATGGCAATTTCCATGTTTTAATTAATTTTGGACCTCCAGATAAAAGAAAATTTTGGTTGGACCCTACTATAAATAACTATACGGACTTAGGACTAAATAGCTCCTTTCGGAACCCTATTCTTTCCTAATTCATCCAACTAAGTTATTACACTCCGTTGGTGTTGAAGTACTAATAGAGTTCTCATCCGATGCTAATTATACAGTACTACATGTTTGGAACAAGTACATTGGGGATTCAAAGCTGTTGTCTAGCAAGAATAGACATGACATGACGAACCCAATTATGGAACGTAATGCCGATTGATAAAGTCATGTTACACTACCCAAGTTAGGTTTCGCAATATTCTATTATTAATTAGACATTAGGTCTGACCTACTATGGTCTAGATTACAGATAATCGAAGGAGATTAACCAGAGAAATAAAGATATAAGTGTATAACGTTTCGGTACCAGTACGTGGCTTGCTCTGTAGCCTGAGAATAAAGCCACGGCTTGACAGTGCCCGTGTGAGAGGCTCTTAGCCACCTCATTCAACTCTTGTGATGCGCAAGTAGCTTCCCTACCTTTTGGCTAATCCCTATGAGCTAGATTGGCCAAAAAATGTTGCAAATCAAAAAATAAGTGTGCACAAAAGGTTAACACCTGTACCTGCTACTTCTCTCTCCTAGCATTTGCTCGCAGTTCAACTAGCAGCTAGTTTCAAAAGCTGAATCGTTCAGCGCTCAAAAAGTAACCAAAACGCTGAACCATTCAGCACTGGGAGAAAATTTTCTGATCTAACGACTGAGATTTAAAGCGCTGAACCAATCAGCGCTCAACGCTGAACCGTTCAACGCTAAATGGTGATCCCGCTGACGTGGTCTTCTAATCTATCTGCTAGATTTGCAATCCCATAAAATTTAGGAAGTTGCCCTAAATGACGTGGATGGGCAATCTAGTTGTTAGATTAGAAGACCATAGGGGTTAGCCTTAGTTGGACTGTCCATGCACATATGACAGACTTGCTCTTGATGTGAATAGAGATGGAAACTTTGTTGTTTGGTCCTAAGCCCACAAAATTAGTTATAGTAGGGTCCAATCGGATTTTTTTTTATTTAGAGGTCCAAAATTAATTAAAATATGGAAATAACTTTAATGCCCACTGTTACCAAACATGTGTATTTACACGTCCATTATATCGTGTACATATATGTTACACTGATTATAAATTTGAGTACATATCTGCTGCACTGCTTATAAATTCGAGTACATATCTTCTACACTACTTACAAATCTGAGTAAATATCTGTCGCGCTGCTTACAAATAGAACATGTATCCGCTATACTGCTTACAAATTCGAGTATATATCTGCTGCTTACGAATTCGAGTATGTATCTGCTGCACTGCTTACAGGAAAAGTACATGTTTGTTACAATCAATGATAAATGGATTAGAAAATTTTTTACATCACATATATTGTAGGATCATACCAATTAATTTCTAACATTTCTTTAATACAGTATTAAATCATAGGAAAAATAAAGGAAAACCTTTATATGCACCGTAAACACTAAAAAAACTATGCAAAATTAGCACAAATTTCAGTATTTCACAAACGTATTCATGGATCAAAGAAATAAAAATGTGGCAAAACTCTGAATACAACAAAATCATAAGAAGTTTCTATCAGTACACCATATACGTACTACATATTCATGAACTAAAAATCAACTTCATGTAAAGAAGAATTGATGAATTGATGAATATAACATAATCGAAGCACTTATTTCAGTACTACACATACGTACTCATAAATCGAATCCAAAGACAATGGCAAAAGTATGAATAAAACAAATCAGAAGAGGTTCCTATCAGTACACCATATACGTACTGCATATTCATAAACTAGAAAATCAACCACATGTGAAGAAGAAGTGATGAATCCATGAATATAACCGAATCAAAGCACATGTTTCAGTATTACACATACATACTCATGGATCGAACCCAAAAACAGTGGCAAAACTTTGAACAAAACAAAATCAAAAAAAATTTCTATCAGTACGTCGTATACGTACTGCATATTCATGAACTAAAAAATCAACTGCATGTAAAGAAAAAGTGATGAAGCCATGAATATAGTCGAATTAAAGCACATATTTCAGTACTACACATACGTACTAATGGATCAACCCAAAAAAAGTGGCAAAATTTTGAATAAAACAAAATCAGAAGTATTTTATATCGGTACGTCGTATACGTACTGTCGGTTCGTACACAGTAGCAAACTATAACGAACCTAAAAACCTAAAAACGTCATGAAAATCAATTTGATCTTCATAATACAATCGAAAAACAAATCAAAAGAAGAAAAACGAACAAAATAATCAAAGAAGATGATTAGAAAACATACCTGGAAACACAAACAAATCTTCTCGTCGTAAATCATAACGATGCATCTTCTTCTTCTTCTTCTTCTTCTTCTAGGTTTCTGTGAGTACAGGATATACGTACTGCTGCTTCATATGCAAAAACAAACTGATACACATCTAAAACCAACAAAATAGAAGTGGTATAAGTAAATCTAATAACGAAATGAACAAAAAATATGATTATTCGTCTAGATCTAGTAGATA
The DNA here is from genome assembly GCF_003573695.1 of Papaver somniferum. Taxonomy (NCBI): domain Eukaryota; kingdom Viridiplantae; phylum Streptophyta; class Magnoliopsida; order Ranunculales; family Papaveraceae; genus Papaver; species Papaver somniferum. The sequence goes on along the minus strand of NC_039358.1, from coordinate 197,815,225 downwards.
ATCAACAAATCAAACATGGAGATAAAAAAGCGTAATCAAACACACCAAGGATTAGATCGTGAAACCCTAAAATAAACATTGTAAGAGAAAAATCTCCATATGATTTGATAAAAACGAGAAAGATTGAAGAATAAAATTTGGATTTGTTCAGAATCCATTCGCATCAGCAATGAGAAGAAAGAGAAGAAGAAAACGAGTATAAAATTTCAATGTTCTTCTCGTGTTTATAGACCTGTTAAATAGGAAAAGTTATTTGTGGTATTTTTAAATTTCACACACCTGATCCCGCACGTGTATAGGACCTGGACTTAAAAAATTGGGTCCATTTTTCATTTTTCTTTTAATTATGGACCTCGGGTTATTGGGCTTTAGTGGGTGGACCTGCCACTAACTAATACCACTATAATAGAATCTATAGATAATTCCTAAAATAGAGATATGTCTTGCCTTCCCATCAAAGTGTGCAACCAATAGGCCAAAGCTGCAATACTCATATTTCCAGCTTGTCTTCCTTATCTTTTGCTTTTTGTGGAGCATTCATTTGAATAGATGTCAAAAAATACTGCACCAACACCGGTTTTACACGAAGCTGCTACACTTCCACACTCCTTTTCCCCATCCCTCTCTCGTTAGGTGACAGCGATTTTAGTCCTTGATCCCTTGGATTAGAATTAATTATTTGACATCTAACGGGGAAAGGGAAAGAAACGGGAAAGACCAGCATTTTCGGGTTTTATAATGCTAATTGATGCCAACAAGGACGTCAACTGATGTAACAGGAGCACCGTAGTGATCCCCACGTCCCGCCAATATTTTAATATCCACGTTATAGCGTTATGTTGACTGCTAGGATTGTTTGACTGGTCTAGTCAGATTGATAAAAAAAAAGCTAGTCACATCAATATTCTATTATCCACCAAAACATATAAATATCATCTAGATTCTTTAGAAAGTCAATCAATTTTCACCACCGATTTCACTGAGTTAGTTCAGATAAGATATATCCCTCTGTTTTCCTCTGTTTCTAGATCCCTCTGTTTTCCTCTGTCTCAATCCCCATGGGAAGACCAAAGAACCTGAGAGGCTTCTTTGAGATAATCAAAGACAAAGCAACAATAAGCAAAGAAATAATCATCTCCAAACTACCCAACACCACATCTTCATTAAACCTTGCAATTCTCAGAGCAACTTCATCAGAACAATCAACACCGCCTCATGAGAATCAAATCATTTCTATACTCTCTTTCGGTCATAGTTCTCGAAACACAGCTTCATCTTGCATCGAATCGTTAATGAATCGATTACATCACACTCATAACTCGTATGTATCAACCAAATGTCTTATTATTATTCATAATATAATCAAAAGAGGTTCTTTCATTCTTCAGGATCAACTCTCGATATATCCATCAAATGGTGGGAAGAATTACCTTAATTTATCGAACTTTCGTGATAATTCGGATCAGGAAACTTGGGAATTGTCTTCTTTGGTTAGATGGTATGCTAGGATTCTTGAGTCTCTTTTACTTACTTCTAGAGTTCTGGGTTTCTTTGTTTCTTCAGAATTCAAGGGTCCTGATTCAGACTATTTCTTGTACTACAGGAGTGATAAACACAAAAGAGATGCGGATGAAGAACATGAAAAGGAAAAGGTAAGTGCACTTTTGAATGAAGAGTTGCTGAAAGAAATTGAAGTTGTTGTTGGATTGATTGAAGAAATTTCAAAAGCAAGCGAGTTATTGAATTTGAAACAGAGTAAATTAGTTTGCCAAGTTATGAATTTAGTATGTGAAGATTTTTATTCAGCTCAGAAGAGAATCGTGATCAGATTGAATGAAGTTAAAGAAAGAATGAGTAATTTTAGTTTTGGTGAATCAGTTGAATTCAATTGTGTGATGAAGAGATTGAAGAATTGTGAAGAGAAGGTTTTGTTATTGTTTTTGAATCATGAAGGGATTGGTTTTTGGGATTTGGTTGATGAATTGATGAAAGAAAAGATTGGAATAGGGAAAGATGGTGGGAGATCAGTGATGGTGATGAGTCGAAAAGGTAGATCTAGTGAGTCAGCTCGGTATGATCAACGAGATTTGAAGTTAGACGATTTTCGGTTCTCTTCTGGTAGGTTTGATCTCAATCGGGTTCAGTCCGGTTCGAGGTTTTTGAATATTTGAGTGTCGGTGTTGATGGATTTGGTGAGTTTAGGTTGTTTGGTTTTGGAGTTAGTTGTAAAATTTGTATAAACTTTGTATTTATTTTGGGGGCCAAGGCAATAAACAAAATGAAATCAACAAAAGAAAATGGAATAAAAGATACTAACTTTTTGTTACGAAAAATGAGTCATTTGTCCAAATATTTTTAAATCATGATTCAAATGGACGAGTAAAAAATAATTTGGGTGAAATGGCTAAAAAAAAAATAGCAAGGATAAAACTGGATTTATCCTATCTTAAATTTAAAAAATAGCAAGGATGGGATACATTTTGTGTAAATTAAAAATAAGAAAAAATATTTGAAAATGAGCACGATGAAACTGGTTACATCCTGACTATTTTTACATTTTTGTCCATTTAAACAATATCAAAATCTAACTGTCCATTTCACCCAGAAATTGTTGATTTTGATCTTTTTAACCAATTTTGTGTTTTTCTTAATGGGATCGTATCACTATTTTAGGCGAGGATGATTATGGTTTTATTGGGAGGCATTTTTCGATGACACTAATAACAAAAATAAATTACTTATTTTTTGCTTTGTTAAAAGATTTTTTTTTCCAGGTGACAATAATCAAATTTCCCAATTTGATGCGTAGTCATCGTGGTACATTTAGATGCACACTGACAGCTATAAAGTATAGTTCCTGTGAAAATGGTTAGTTACATCACCCACACAATATCCATAAAATCCACGACCTACTCAAACATTTTTTATATGCCTTTGATTCTCACAAAACACTTTTTTTTTTATAGAAAGAGAGATTATATTAATTAAGCAATATAATATTAAAGATATACAATTTCATTTTTTCTAAACACATTAGAAAGGATATTTTCTTTCTGAATTTGTTGTTGCATATGCTTCGAAACGTATTGTAAACTTCGTATTTTTGATTCTTTAGCTATTAAATCAGTTGATGCATTATAGTCTCTGTTGATGATTTTTAGTTTGGCTTGAGGAAGTTTGTCAAGAATGGATATTGCTTCTTCTATTGAGTTTTCTGTTGTCCAGTCGACTGTCGCATCTTTTTTGTTAATGCAGTCAGATAGGATCTTACAATCCGTCGCAATATATAATAACAGTACAAAGGATATTGTTTTCTAGCCATTTTAACGCCTTTAAAACTGCTTTTGTTTCTGCGTGTAATGCCGAAGAAGCCCAGTCCGAACCTGCTAAGCATAAAAGTTTCTTGTTCTACAAAATAAAGTATGAAAGCATATCTCATAGAAAAATTCTCTTTGTTAAAAGAGGCATCTGAGAAAATTATCCAGTCTGATGTGAAATTGTTCCATCTATAATTAGGAATCCCTTTATTTCTATTCACTCTCTGTAAAGTTTTCTTGTTGATCGGTTGAGCTTGAATAAAACTCTTAATTTGTTGGATCAAAGAGTATGGGTCTGGTCTCGTTTTTTGAAACAATACTTCACATATATATTTCCAAAGAAACCACGTGAGCGTTGCAATTTGATCACTAATATTGGAGTATATATTATTGGAAGTCCAGTTCTCAACCCACTCCACATAAGAATCTGTATTGATTTGTGTGTTGACTGAAAATAAATCGCAGCCAAACCAAATAGCTCTAGCGAATGAGCATTTTCTGAATAGATAATCTTATGTTTCCGCCTCCTGCACATCACATAGGGGACACTCCGCGGATATATCCGGATTGTGAGCTTCTAATCTTCTATTTGTTGGGAGCGCTTTTTGGATCAATTTCCAAATAAATAGTCCAATTCTAAGGATTGAATTCAGACTCCAAATGTTTTTCCATGGAAAGGTGATATCCTCTTTATCATTATTATTTTGACTGATCAGATAATTGTATATATTTTTTCACTGTAAACGCTCCCGAATTATGGTGTTCCCATCTGATTCTGTCTCTGCTATCTTTATTTGGAGTGATTGCTAAAAAAAATTCTTTTATTTCTGGCAAGAAATAGGCATCAATTTTTTCAATGTCCCAGTCACCATTAGAATTAAGAAGCTCATGGACCTTTTGTGGTAACTGGTCTTCCCTATTATTTGGTTGAGTTAAAGAATCTATACTAGGTATCCATTTGTCTTCCAAATTCTTGCCATATCCCAGTTTTCACTTGCCACATGTAATTTCCTTTTAGGATGTTGAGGCCCTTTTGCATGCTTGTCCATATCCATGAGAGTTCATAATTTCTTGTCGGGTGAAGAGGATTCGATCCATGAAAATACTTTGCTTCTAATAATTTCACCATGTTTGAGGGTGAAAACGTTTTCTGCTGATTTCGGTAATTTCGGTTATGTGGGTGAGAAACGAGTCTAAACCCTAAACAATGTACTGCAAGGGAGAACTTTAGATTCGAGAGATCAATCTGTAAAAATCCGGCCTAAACCAAGAAGTGGTCGTTCCAGACTTGCTTGGTCACAAAGTGGAGGATAAGGGTTGGTTTTGGGGAGGGAAGCGAAGAGAGTGTTGAGACCAGAATAGTTGATTCTGGAAGAGTTGTTGTTTGACGACTTGTATCAGAAAGTGGGAATCTAACAGATGGGAAAGATAGCAAAATGTTTTCTGAGTGTTGTATGCTCCTGACCAAAACTTGATGTTTGATGGAAATAGGTAAGACCTATTTATACAATTCGAAGTGAAACGTACTCTGGTCTCGTAAGAACTAGAAACATATGAGTAAATGGGAGGAGGTGGTAACCGGTAACGCCTGGAATTGTTGTTCCATAATGAAGGAAAGCGTCTCACCATTACTCCCTGTATTTACTAACCGCCTTATTCTTATGACACTGTCTTGTAACGGGCGTAGTGTAGGCCGCACTCTGTAAACCTCCAAACCAATACCCTTTATGAGCATCCCCCATTTTGTGACATGTGTTGATGTCTCGAGTGTTTTCGTGGAAAACATGTAGCTACGTGTGGCGTGGCCAAAGGATTTGGCGTTTGTAGCCAAGTTGGTGTCGTGACCAAAGGATATGCGTCGTAGCCAGGTTGGTGTCGTTACCAAAGGATATGCGTCGTAGCCAGGTAATATATAGTTCATGAACAAACCAATTTTAGAATTTTAACCACTCAAGTATGCAAACGGGTACGCATACTTAAATTAGTCGGACTGAGTTTGGGTTCGCAAGTATGCAAACGGGTACGCATACTTCCAAACACCGCAGAAATTCCCGGACCCAAACCCTTCGCAAGTACGCGTACGGGTGTATGTGCTTAGGCTCCCAAAATTTCACACCTAACAGGTACGCATACGGGTATGCATACTATAGTTCCGGTCATGGATCACATATATGCAAGAATGCATACTATGTTCATGATGGTTAAGTGTTCTAAATTCTATTTCAATCATTGAAACATTATTAGAGGATGCCAATAGCTGTTTTCACGAACTATTAGCATCAAAGCAATTTTCAAGTTATTGAAATAATCATAACGAAACATTTCAAGTCTACACCAAATAATTGTATCACACAAACCATGTAAGATGTTACTCGGCGGTTTTCACATGATCATCTTTTGACTTTCGTCAAGAATATAAGATGAACTTGGTTGAAGAAAAAGCTTACCAACACATATTTCTAGAAATATGTAAGCGAGTTAAACTCGGCTCGAAATCTTAAATGTGCATAATCGAATATTATATAGTAATACGACTTTTGTCTCAATATAGGAGATAGAGTAGAAATAGACTTTCCAAGTGATGGATGAGTTTTAGTCTCCACATACCTTTTGTTAATGAAGTTACACAAGCTCTCCTTAGTAGTTCTTCGTCTTCAAATGATGAACGCCGTGAAGTTTAATGCTCAATTGCACAATCTATCCTAGTATGAGACATTGCTATAGTAGACTGGAAATCAAGACTTATAGTTTTGATCACTAACATTGACAAACAAGCTTGAGATAACAACGCTTGCGAGTTTTACCGAGCAGTGCTCTAAAACATATCTACTCACTACTCCCAATGCATGTGCAATATTCGGTCTCGTGCACACTGTAACATACATTAGACTCCCAATATCTGAAGAATATGGTACGTTATCCATGTACTCCTTTTCTTCATCTATCTTCGCACACTGCATACTTTAAAGAAGAATTTGACTTCCAAGTGGAGAACTAACTGGTTTAGCATTCTCCATATTGAACCTTTTCAACACTCGTTCAATATTTTTAGCCCGGATAAGCATAAGAATTCCCTTATCTTTGTCCCTTATGATTCTCATACCAAGAATCTGTTTTGTTTCATCAAGACCTTTCAAAGCAAACTCACTTGCTAATTGTTTCTTCAAAATTTCAACTTCTTATAGAGATGTTCCGGTAATCAACATATCGTCCACATACAGTAATAATATGATGCACTCAGAACCATATCTTGAAGTAACAATAGTGATCCGAATTACACCGTGAGTAACCACTTTTATGCATGAAGATATCAAACTTCTTGTACCACTGTCTCAGGGATTGTTTTAAACCGTACAAACTCTTATTTAATAGGTAACCATCTACTCCTTTCCTTTTACTATGAATCCTTCCGGCTGCTTCATGAAAATTTCTTAATCTAGGTCGCCATGAAGATAAGATGTTTTTACATCCAAATGTCCAAGGTAGAGATCTTCATAATCCACCAGACTTAACATTACTCTGATAGTAGTCATCTTAACAACTATAAAAAATATCTCGTTGTAATTAATACCCGATTTCTGGTGGAAACCTTTTACAACCAACCTCGCCTTGTAACGAATTTCTCCATTTGCTTCAGACTTCATCTGATAAACCCACTTGTTTTCCAACGCCTTCTCACCTCTTGGTAATTTTGTTAACACCCAAATTCCATTATCCTCAAGTGAATTCATCTTATCTTCCATAGAAAGTTTCCACTTGCTCGAATCATCAATCTCTAGTGCTTCTTTAATATCTTAAGGTTCACCTCCATCCGTCAGTAATAGATAATTCAAAGCATACCTTAGATTTGGTTTCGGAGTTCTTGACGATCTTCGTACTTCTTGTAGAACTGTAGGAGTAACTCTCACTGCAACAGAAGTTCCTTCACCTTGTACTTTTCTGCCATTAACATCGTGCTCTTCTTCTAACACACGTCATCTTCAACTTTTGTTGCATTCCTGTCCTTGTACAACTCATTCTCATTAAAAGTAACATCCCTACTTGTAATAACTTTGTGACCCTCATACTCCCAAAGTTTATACCCAAAAGCGTCATCTCTTTAACCAATAAATATACACTTTTTTGCTTGAGCACCTATCTTAGACCTCTTACCGGGACTAAGATGAACATAACCAACACAACCAAAAACTTTCAAATAGGAAATATTTACCTTTCTGCCGCTCCAAACCTCCTCCGGTATCTTCATATCTAATGGAATACTAGGTGTCATATTAATTAGATAAGTAGTCATCTCCGTTGCATGTGCCCAGAAGGTCTCGGGAAAACCAGACTGCAATCTCATGCACCTAGAAAGTGCCTTCAATGTCCAATTCATACGTTCTGCTACTTCATTCTCCCGTGGCGTCCTTGGAACCGTCCTCTCCAAACGAATACCATTTGTAGCACACAACTGTAAGAATTTTGTTTTGTCATACTCGCAACCATTGTCTGACCTTAAACACTTCAACTTCATACCAGTTTCTGTTTCAACCAAAGCTTTCCACTTCTGAAACACTTCATACACCTCGAACTTATTTTTCATGAAGTAAACCACACCTTCCTTGAGCGATCATCAATAAAGGTGACATAATAATGGAACCTGTTGTGAGATGCAACATCAATTAGTCCCCATACATCGGTATAAACCAAATCAAGTTTCGCACTTCTCAGGTCTCTTCCTCCTCTGTTGAAACTAACCCGTTTTTTCTTTCCAAGAACACAGTCTTCACAAAACTCATATCAACAGACTTCACCTTAGGTAGATATCCTCCTTAACATGGAATCATCATGTTCTTCTCACTCAGGTGCCCCAATCTTCTATGTTATAAGTTAGTGTCTTCACTACTACTAGACAATGTTAAAGTAGATCCATCTGAAGTACGGTATAGATTATTGACTCTAACTCCTCTAGATAATACCATAGCCCCTTTCTTCACTTTCCAATTGTATTTCGAAAACACAACTTCACAGTCATCATCACAAACTTGGCCCACATACACCAAGTTTTTCTTCAAATTCGGAACGTGTCGTACATCCTTCAATTTCCATATTGAACCATTGACTTTCAAGATCACATCACCCAAACCAATGATGTCGCATGCTTCACTGTCACCTAAGAATACTTGGCCATGGTATCCTTCTTTATAAGAGATCATAATACTCTTATCACCCGTCGCATGTAAAGAATCTCCCGAGTCTATAATCCAAGACTCATATTGCTTGTCCTCAGAAATTAATAGAAAACCTTATGTAATCACCTTCTTGTTATACACAAGGACCTTCACGTACCGGTTCCGTAGCTGCAACTACGTTGACCTCTTTTTCATTACCTTTGTTTCCACCATTATTAACACCTTTGTTTTCGGACAATCGCGCTTGTAGTGTCCTACTTTCTTACACGCACAACACTCAACAATACCTCTAGGTCGGGATTGAGATCTCCCCTAGACTTCACCTCTAGACTTCCATCTAGATTTGTTTTTGTTTCTTCTATTTGAACTCTTTCCTCTATCTTCTTGCAAACTTAAGTCTGAACTTGAAGAACTAGAACCGTAACGTTGTTCTAATCTTCTCTCCTCTTCAACGATCAACCTTTGATGCATATCATCAAGCTTCAACTTCTTGCTCCCTGCAGAATTGCTAATAGTTGTTTGCGTTTCCCACGCTCTTTGGTAATGACGACAACAACCGTAAAGCTTGAACTTCATCATCAAAAGTAGTACTAAATTTTAAAAGATGAGAAATAATCAATTTAAACTTCCCAAGATGTGCTGAAATCGCTTCGACTTCCTGCATCTTCAGACTAAATAATTGTTCACACAACATAATCTTCCCCGATGCTGATGACTTTTGATAAAAATTTTCAACTTTATCCATAAGGTCCTTCGTACTAGTAATCTCTTGTACATTATTGTAGACTTCCTCCGTTAGGCATCTACAAATTACGGCTACATACTTGCGATCAAGAGTTTCCCATTCATCGAATTCGAGATCTCCCTTTTTCGCGACTCCAACTAATGGATCAACAAGGTTTTCTCGTATAGATAGTCTTCCATCTGAGACTTCCAAAACGCAAATTTTATCCCATTGAAAATTTTAACCCTAGCTATCGTACTTTCTTTTCTATCACCCATAACTCCCACTCCAATCATACTACGAACAAACCTATGCTCTGAGAAACCTGAAGCTTAAACTATAGCTCTGATACCAGTTGTGAGGATTTTTATCGGATCACTAACAGCCGCGGAATAACTGGATCTTGAGATATTATGATGAATAATAAGTAAACCAAGTACAAGCAAGAATAATGTTACGAGAAAGATAAATAAACTCACAAGACACAAGATTTATAGTGGTTCGACCAATACATATAACGTGTATATATTGTCTACGTCCACTTCGAGCCGCACTAACTCAAATCCACTATGAAGAAAATGATTACAATGTCGTGTGAATCCCAGAAAACCCTTGGTTACACCACAACAATTCAAAACGATAACCTTGTCTCTTGTTCCTCACCAATATGCTCTCACAACGAAGCCCTATCTTTTTACCCTAAAAGTTATACAAGAAAAAACTCTATTTTCTCTCAAAATATTGCATTCGCTCACAGTATATATAGGTTACAAACTTGACCACCAAAATTTTTAGCCTGTTTGGGAAACCCCTTCCCCAAGTAACCGTGGCTAACCTAAAGTAGGAAAATAATGAGTCTTCAATAACTAACACTACATTCACTTAGCCATCCATTTCCCTTTAACATTTGGCTAATTCTCCAACTGCTTTTACAAGACTAACGAGGAAGCGTTCTTGGAATGAAATAATTGCCGCATAAGATCTATCTCACAACTGATTTGTTGAGGTTGTTAATGTTGGGTATGTCATTATACATCACAAACCAGACGTACACCTACACCTTTTTGGGAATGTGCTTTTTTCGAACATGTTTGAAATTTAATGACATTACAATCATATTTCTTGAGTTATAATCCAACCTTCCATCATACTCTCCCACCCTTAACAGGTGACACATCGTCGGCACTGTTACCATTTTTAATGACGCGACCTTCAAACGTTATTGTCTCCGCTTAGAGACAATTGGGATGAAGGGCCCTGGTGTTAGGAAAGGACAAACCATTAGTATATTCAGTCAGACGAAACTGCAGAATCTAGGTATTACATGCATATACTGAAAAGGAATTTGTCTATCTAAGATTTCTTTTAATCAAGATTTAACTATTTAGTTTTCCTTACCCACGGTGTTAAATATAACTAAAATATATTCAGTTTTTTGGTTAAAAAGCCCTTATATTTGAATTCCTGGCCTAAAAAACAAGCCAAATATGACAACATTTTAAATATCCATAAATTCAAAATTCATGGTTTTAATATCCTCCATGGTCATTCTGCCAAATTCAAACAAATATCTAATACCCCAAGTTACTATTATGCCCAACACCATCGTAACCTCCCTCTTCGATTTCTTCTTGGAAACTCAATCGTGATCTCCCTCTTCGATTCCTCCGCAACACCATGATCAACACCAGCAATAAAAATACCACCATCACAGCACCAACGCCTCCACCATCACCAACATAGCCACCACCACCCGCACCAACAACAACACCTCCAACACCATCGCCATCACTTCCACCACCAACATCTAATTTTGGGTAAGTGGTGATTTGTATTGTGAACTCTTTGTTTATTGATTGAGTAGTGAAATTGAAAAGGCCTTGGTGCTGGTTTATCGGTAAGGAAAGAGGTTGTTATAAGCATCGATACTTTACAGATTCAAAAAAAAAAAATTGCAGGAAAAATTAGGACAGTTAGGTTGCTGAATTCGATTGAATCAATGATTGTAATCAACAAAAAATTACATGGAGTTCGTATACTTTTGGTGTGAGTCTGTTTTAGGAATTCTTAGCATTTTGATTTTGTTTTTTACATCAGAAATGCTGGTTGTACGAATAGACCGCAGACAAGGAGCGAAAAGAGAATCGAGCTTCCAATAATGTTTCTAAAGCTGTAGAGATGGAATAAGTACAAACTTTTGGTTATCAATGAACCTATTTACATGTTATGATGTGTTTAAGTATCTATGGTGTCTGTAGTATGTATATGGTACTGATCATATGAGTTGTAGAACAAGTAATACTAGAGATACAAAGCAGTATAACATCCATCTTAACTTCTTTGTACTCTTCGTCAAAAGTAAGTTTCTTATGTTTCCATAATGAATAAGAGTAGTTAGCGCATAAACCACTTTATAGATTTTATTTACTTTTATATTTATGATATATGTGGTAGCATTTTGGATTTGCTTCAAAACTGTTCGTTAAGCATGCCTGCTTCTTAGTTTATCTAGAATTACTTGGATGATGTACCAGATTTATACACGAAATACACCAAATGCACCTGAGTGCATAATGTATATTTTTCTTGTTCGTCTTATTTTTTTTCCCTTACTACTCGTTTTTGGTCGATGCTTTTAATGGTGAATGTGATGGTAATTGTGGTGGTTTTGTTGTTCGAGATCATGAACTAGTATTTTAGGTTGTATATAATATATTGAAGGTGTTTACTAGGATAAACCTAGATTTATCTATGAAATACACAAGGTGCACCTAGGTGCATAATATATAATTCTTATATGAATTTTTTTTTGGTCAGGTTGTACCCTAGTGCATAACGTATATTTTTTTAATTCTTATATGAAAAATATTTTGACCAGGTTGCACCTGGGTGCATAATGCATATTCTTATAAAAAAAATAAATAAATTTTGATCAGGTTGCACCTGGTGCATTGCATATTTTTATATAAATAAATTGTGGCCATGTTGCACCTGGGTGCATAATGCATATTTTTATAGGAAATGAATTTTGGCAAGTTGCACCTGGGTGCATATTGTATTATCGGTCTGGTTTCAATTTTTTTTTTTCGGAATTTTATATCAACAATGGATCTTGTTTTGTAGAGATTTTCGAGCCCTTTCCGAAAATATAAATTTTATTAAAATCCGACTTATATTTGGGAAGTTAAAGACCTTTCTCAATATTAATTTTAATTGGAGAGAAAAATAAATAAGAGAGAGAAAAGAATACAATGAAGAATAAAATTGAAAAGAAAGGGTATATATGACAAAATTTCTTGTGTCTTTTTCATCCAGGCACATAGTTTGCTTGTCCATCATTCTCAAACTCTATGGTTTGTGGTAATATGACCCATTTTTCAGAATTCAATTAGAGTATGTTAGAGCAACCACAGTGGGCGATCAAACCCATAAATATGGTACAGAAACGAGACACAGTTGGACGGACTAAAGAGTAAAAGCTGGAAAACCAAATCCCAGACTATATTTGGTCTGGGACCAAGACCAAAACTAAATATAGTCGAGCGAACTTATAATATACGTTTGTTAATAGGCGAGCTTTTAAGTTACGCTTGAGTTGAAGCGGACGTATATCTTCCGTCCGTGTAGTGAGGCGTACATATAAGTTACGTTTCAGTGAGGCGCATGTATAAAATGATCCTGATGGATGATGGGGCGGATGTATTAAGTGGTCCTGTGATGGGGCGGATGTATAAAGTGATCCTAATATATACCTTTTCACCAAGCGAACATTATATGTGTGCTCTGGTGTGAAAATGGGGCTGCACACAAAACTTGCAAGTATACAAGGCCAAGTTTTATAGTATAGAGAGTAACCAAGGGATTAGTCCACAGGGAGTGGGAGCATACAAGAAATTTTCCTAAGCTAGCAATGGAGACAAGGAACTATGGCAGTGAGCAAGGCAAGGTACTATGGCAGATGCAAAGAACTAAAACAGTCAACAAAGCAAGCAGTTAACACAAGATGGCAAAACAGCAAAGATTAAATGGCAGAGGATATAAAATAAAAATAGCAGGGAACCAAGGCTGTAAGCCAAGGGCAGGAGGAGTTTGTGCACTGATTTCAGTGCACAACAACTTCAAAATGCAAGAAAAACAGTGAAGGAAGGTAAATTTAGCAGGGAACAAAATAGAACTGAAATTAAGTGACTGTAAAAGGGATTGTGGCTAATCTAAGGGCTTAGAATCCACCTTTGTGTCCTAGCCAAGCAGTGTGATCCTAGGTTGAGTTGAAAATCCTATGCATACATCTAGAATGGGAGGAAAACTAATTTGCTCACTAGTTTGCCCCTAGCATTGACTGTCTTTTGACAGAACAATCAATCACAGGCACTATGAGCATTAATCTCTTCCCATTGCTCAATCAAAACATACAACAGGATAACTATCCTAGCAATTCACCATTTGACAATGCATTAGGCTTCATCTGAGCCTCAGCCTAATGCAGTTTAGCTCATGCTAAACTTGTAACTAGCAATAACATTCATTGAGTATGATAATTCAAGCAACATTCAACATTCAAGATAATTGAAAACAACATGCACACATTCACTGTTAACTGCATAAGAAGAACTGAAATTGGAATTGCAATGAAACAGAACAAATGTCTACTGGCTAGTCCAGAGATGATTCTAACATTCACCCAATGTTCTCAATTTATAGTACAATGTTTTTCCCAAAATTTTCGAAACCCTAAATTTTGAAATTGGAAATCAAACTCACTGATTCTCTGAATTTGTCTCCCCTGTGCTCGACCCATGCTTCCTTTTCGTCCTCTCCTTCTTTTCCCATACTCTCTGATGCTCCTGTCGACTGATACTCAAACCCTAGCTCTCTTAGATTTATCTCATAGGGTGAATGAGATAGAGGTGAGAGAGATAGAGTTTAGAGTGATGGGTTTTGGTTTCTGGGATGTCGGGTGAAGGTGGAAGTGGTGAAGCTCGAGGTGGAGGAAGAGAGCAGCTCTGCCATGGTCGGGGAAAGGGATTTGCAGGCTCTGCAAATTTTGGGAAGAAGGGGAAGAAGAGCTCGAGAGAAGAATGGGTTAGGGGCTGTTTGTTTTGGGGTGTAGGTGTTCGGTTGCTAGGGTGTGAAGCGGGGATAACGAACTTTGATGAACATCGAGTAAAGAGCGTTGGATGATCCCATATAGATTGAATCGAACGGCTACTATGGAGAGGTATGTAGTGACCGTTGGATTATGAGATACAACAAAATTGACGGCTTCAGATGGAGTTAGGTACTATGGTGTTTGACAGGAGCTTCGGATTTTGATGCACAATGATGAGGCGACCGTTGGATGACAAGATGGATCCAATCTGATGGCTCTCATGGAAATGGGTATGGATAATGGAAATGGATTTGGGTAAGGGTTTTGGGCCTTGGGTATTCCAAGCCCATATCTTCTTTAAGAACAATTCTTCCTCTTCAAGCCCACTTCTCGTTGATCCGGCTCTTGCAAACATCATTCTTCGCTTCCTCCTAGCGAGAGTCTTTGCCGTTCCTTTGCTCTTTTCGCTCCGCTATTCATCCAAACTTTATTTATTACCTAAAAATGCAAAATTAATTAAGAAAAGTATTTATTCTTGAAAACAACGAAAACACAGAATATGGGATAAAATGTAGAATTAATGCACAAAAGATGAGTTAAATGCCAAGAAAAATATATAGAAATATGCACTTTTTAACACTCATCAAATACCCCCAAACCTGAATTTTACTTGTCCTCAAGTAAAACAAAACTAAGGAAATCCTACTTATACCACTGTCGCTGGTTTCTCGAATGCATTTAGCGTATGCACTAAGCCTTTTAAACCACTAAGTGTCCCTAGTGGACGAGTTGAAGTCTCGTGAAGGTTTGCTTAGAACGTACCTACAAAGTTCTAGGTCAAAATATAAGCTCAGATTCCATCAAATGTGACATGCGCAAGTCAGTAGAAGCTCACAGCAAAATGGAGATGTCAATCTAGCTATCGAAGGCACAATCCTAGCACTGATAACAAATAAAGACATGTGATAAGAGTGTAAAGTGTATCTACACATGTGTAAAGAAAGATCGGATGTTATGACTACTAATCACCAAGAGATAGTTTCTCAGGCTAAGAACCAAGGTCGAAATCTAGCTAGCTGTCCGGACTTTACGAGAATTGTGAATGAGTTGGAGGTATTTCAAAATTACTCGCGTTGTACATCAATGGCATACACCCTTCCTTGCTTATTACAATGAAACAACAAAATGACTATTTACATGACTCTTATTTACATTGACTACTCTCTTTTTATTTTTGGAACAAGAGATGATGGAATTGATAAATACTTGATTTTTTTTTTTTTTTTTTTTTTTTTTTTTTTTTTTTTTTTTTTTTTTTTTTTTTTTTTTTTTTTTTTTTTTTTTTTTTTTTTTTTTTTTTTTTTTTTTTTTTTTTTTTTTTTTTTTTTTTTTTTTTTTGGAAGAAGGAAACACTTTTGATATAATTACAAAAGGAAACAAAAGATTACATGACACTTTGCAAGAGGTAGCCCTTTTTGATGCACCCAGTTAAATTCGATGGTTGTCTTTCTTAATGTAACCTCCACCTTCTATCCCAACCAACCAAAGAACAAGCTAGTCAAGTTTCGTTCAGTATTCTAAAGTGATTGGCAATCGTAACTTCATATCAAACACCTTGAAGATCGAGGCCATACATGTATTGATAGATCGTGCGCGTGCAAATTTCTTATCACTATGTGAATTGTGCTAGAATCAGGGTGCCTAAATATCTAGACTAAGACTCCTAATAAAAATACATATTTGCACAAGAGTCAACATTTCAAGGTAAATGAGCTCCATTTTTTATGATTTTTCATTTTTTAATTTTTTTGAATTTTGATTTTTTAATTTTTTTGGAATTTTTCAATTTTTTCAAAAAGAAGAAGGAGTTCGTTTTCAATTATAGCAAATTATCATGGTATCTACTCTATACCCCCAAACCTAAACTAAACATTGTCCTCAATGTTTCAAAATATGGAAAGAATTAAAATGCAACATATGGAAAGGGACATGCTGAGTAGAGTAAAAGGAGAGAGAATACCCGATTTCGGCGAAAGCAGAATTAAAACTCCGTTATTCAAGGCAAAAATCCAACATATTTCAGCCGAGATCATATTGGATAAGCAAAATATATACAAAAAGAACAAAAGGGTTTTTAAAATTTTATCTACTGGATTATTTACAAAAATATTCACCATACACTAACAATCTAAAGAGTTGAGGATCAACCCAAAAGACAAAGTGTAGCGGTTTCAACAACTTCACACATGAAAGAAAAGCACGTGAAGCTGTGAAACCAAATGAGCTACCCCCAAACCTGGATTTTACAGAAGATACAATTTTGAAAACAAAATCGCGCAGTTTTGGGGGTTCATCATGCACAAGATCTAACTCAAAGTGAACTGTGCTATGGACGGGCAAACATGCAATTTCCAACTGTGGTTCCTCAGATGTATTATACTTAGAAGCAAAATAGTCCAAGAGGACTTGGGAAGCACACAGTTCCAAACCTAGGTTGGGGACTCTCAGAAAAGTCGGTTTGTCAATATGGGTACAAACCAAATCTAGGTTGGGTGGAAGGCCATCAGATTGTGACTTATGTAGGACGATAGGCACATCATTATTAATCAAATCAAAATCTCCTAAATCATCTACACATGTCACATCATGCTCACAATCATCAATCAAATTAGCAAGTTCACACTCAGAATCATCAGAATCATCAACAGTAAAATTGACATTGGAATTAACCCAATTAGGGGGTATCTCGGCTAACCAAGAACACCTCAACAGTAATACCCAGCCCTCAATTTATACAAAAAAGGAATGACGAACCCTAATTCCCAAAACCGAGAAAACTAGGGTTAGGGTTTACCTAAAATTCTTCACCCACGTCGACGACCCATGCTCTCTTCTTGTTCCTCCTGCTCTTCCCATGCTTCTATTGCTTCTTCTTCCATCTCTGTCATGCCTATAACTCTATTTCCCTAATTTCAAAACCCTAAATTTGAGAGGGTTTGTGAAACTAGCGAAATAGGCTAATAGGATGGATGGGTTTCGATGTCTTTGATGTAGGGTGGCTATGGTGTTTGGTGATGAAGCGGCAGTGGCAGAGGTGGTGTTCTGGTGGTGGCAGGACATGGTGTCTCTGCAGAGGTGAGGGGGTGGAAGAGAAAATGAGGTCGATGGAGAGGAAGGAGGGGATGTTTGGTTGAGGTTAAATGATTCGGTTGCTAGGGTGTTAGGCGGGATATCAAGGTTCGATGTCCAGCGAAGGTAAGCCACTGGATGCGAAGATGGTAAGTGGATCTAACGGTGAGATAGGAGCATATAGGAGCGACCGTCGGATGAAGAGATACAACGAAACGAACGGTACTTGATGGAGTTAGGTACTGTAGTGTAAGGCGGAGATATCAAACTTCGATGCACAGCAAGGGAGCGACCGTCGGATGCTTCTGAGAACTGATCTGACGGCTGAAGACGCAAGCGGGTATGGATTTGAGTTTTAGGCTTTTGGGTATAGAATATGGGTTTGGGAAATGAGTTTGGGCTTGGAAAACCTTGAGCCCACTTCTTCTTTAAGAACAACTTTCTTCTTCAAGCCCATTTCTATCCTTTTTTTGGTCTTCCGCACATCACTCTTCGCGGCTTCCTTGCGTAATTCCTCCTGGCTTTTCACTACTTTTCTGCTCTTTTTGCTCCGCAACTCATCCAATCTTTATTTATTACCTAAAAATGCAAAATTAAGTAAGAAAAATATTTATTCTTGAAAATAATGAAAATACAGAATATGGGATAAAATGTAGAATTAATGCACAAAAGATGAGTTAAATGCCAAGAAAAATATATAGAAATATGCACTTTTTAGCACTCATCAAATACCCCCAAACCTGAATTTTACTTGTCCTCAAGTAAAACAAAAATAAGGAAATCCTACCTATACCACTGTCGCTGGTCTCTCGAATGCATTTAGCGTATGCACTAAGCCTTTTAAACCACTAAGTGTCCCTAGTGGACGAGTGAAGTCTCGTGAAGGTTTGCTTAGAACGTACCTACAAAGTTCTAGGACAAAATATAAGCTCAGATTCCATCAAATGTGACATGTGCAAAACAGTTTAAGCTCACAGCAAAATGGAGATGTCAATCTAGCTATCTAAGGCACAATCCTAGCACTGATAACAAATAAAGACATGTGATAAGAGTGTAAAGTGTATCTACACATGTGTAAAGAAAGATCGGATGTTATGACTACTAATCACCAAGAGATAGTTTCTCAGGCTAAGAACCAAGGTCAAAATCTAGCTAGCTGTCCGGACTTTACGAGAATTGTGAATGAGTTGGAGGTATTTCACAATTACTCGCGTTGTACATCAATGGCATACACCCTTCCTTGCTTATTACAATGAAACAACAAAATGACTATTTACATGACTCTTATTTACATTGACTACTCTCTTTTTATTTTTGGAACAAGAGATGATGGAATTGATAAATACTTGATTTTTTTTTTTTTTTTTTTTTTTTTTTTTTTTTTTTTTTTTTTTTTTTTTTTTTTTTTTTTTTTTTTTTTTTTTTTTTTTTTTTTTTTTTTTTTTTTTTTTTTTTTTTTTTTTTTTTTTTTTTTTTTACAAGGAAACACTTTTGATACATAACAAAAAGAAACAAAAGATTACATGACACTTTGCAAGAGGTAGCCCTTTTTGATGCACCCAGTTAAATTCGATGGTTGTCTTTCTTAATGTAACCTCCACCTTCTATCCCAACCAACCAAAGAACAAGCTAGTCAAGTTTCGTTCAGTATTCTAAAGTTATTGGCAATCGTAACTTCCTATCAAACACCTTGAAGATCGAGGCCATACATGTATTGGTAGATCGTGCGCGTGCAAATTTCTTATCACTATGTGAATTGTGCTAGAATCAGGGTGCCTAAATATCTAGACTAAGACTCCTAATAAAAATACATATTTGCACAAGAGTCAACATTTCAAGGTAAATGAGCTCCATTTTTTATGATTTTTTTCAATTTTTTAATTTTTTTGAATTTTGATTTTTTAATTTTTTTGGAATTTTTCAATTTTTTCAAAAAGAAGAAGGAGTTTTGTTTTCAATTATGGCATATTATCGTGGTATCTACTCTATACCCCCAAACCTAAACTAAACATTGTCCTCAATGTTTCAAAATATGGAAAGAATTAAAATGCAACATATGGAAAGGGACATGCTGAGTAGAGTAAAAGGAGAGAGAATACCCGATTTCGGCGAAAGCAGAATTAAAACTCCGTTATCCAAGGCAAAACTCCAACATATTCGGAGTCACAATGGATGAGCACAAAATATATACAAAAGGAAATTTAACTAACACATTATCTACAAGAAAATTTGGTTTTTAATGGGCTTGGACTTTTTGGGAAAAATTTGGTTTTGTCGGGAGACATTTGGCTTTGATGGGAAAAAGAAAAATTTTGGTTTTTTAGGGAAACATTTGGAAAACTTTGGTTTTTATGGGAGAAATTTTTGGTTTTTGAAATTGGGAGCAAGCCCACTGTTGGTCCTCTAATGGAATGGGAGGAAGGCTGCGGCCCACGAAACACTAAGTTTTAATTTTGAAAGTTTAATTTGGCCCAGTTGGTTAAGGCCCGACGTTTGTTTTAAAACTTTGATTTCGAGGTCCACTCTTGAGTGGAAACAAGCCCACAATCGGTTACAAGCTCAGCTGGGTTTAAACCCAGAATACAAGATACAAGTCCAATTTAAACAAGCCCACAAAAATTAAATACACAAGCCCATAATCAATGTAAACAAACAAGCCCACAAATAAATTATTACAAACCCAACAGAAAATAAGAGAAGCCCAAAAATTGGCTTTAATATTACAAGCCCACAATTAAAAATTGGAAGCCCACAATTCGGGTTCTCTTAAATGGGTTACCTTTTAAGCACAGCCCAACTGCTCTGATATTGTTGCAAAAACCCAGTTGGGCTTTGGTTCTTTTCCTTGGTGGCGTCCCAGCAGAGGAAAAACAGGTTCAGAACAGCAGGTCCAACAGCAAATGAAGTGAAGCAGATGCAGATGCAAATGCTATGCAGTGAAATGCAAAAAATAGCTAAGAAAAACACAGATAAAACACAGCACCAATCCCCGGCAGCGGCGCCAAAAACTTGGTGGGCCCGGAATTGTGTATAAAATTGAAATGAAACGCGGGCCTACAGTAATACCGCAAGTGCACGGTCGTTGGTTGTAGTCCGTGCAAGTACGGGTCGATCCACAGAGACTGGGTGTGTTTGGAGTTTCTAGCTATTTTGGGTTTCTAAATTGCTGTTGGGCTTTGAATGGTCAATGGGCTTTGAGTACTAATGGGTTTTGATAACAATGGGCTTGGTAGTATTTTGATGTGAACTGGGCCTTTGGGCCTTTGAGGGACTGAACTTCAAATGTAGCAGTGAACCGAGCTTGGCTTTTGAAGTGGGCTTTTGCCTTTCCCTAGCAGTAGCTGTGATCTGGGCTTGGCTTAGTAATGAGCTTGGGCTTTTAGCCTTTGGTTTCAACCCTAACAGTGTGCAATGGGCTTAAACCAGTGAACCAAAACAGGAAAATGGATTAAGATACTGAAGAAAAGTGCCAAGGAGACAGTTGCACACCAAGGCCTAAGCCAAGGGCAGTGATGTGAAGAAAATAGCAAATGAAAGAAAGAAAACAGTAAACAATGGAATGAGTCTAAACATGAAAAAGAGCAAAACAAAACAGTGAAGACAAGAGGATGAACTCAACTGATCATGCCAATTCTTCCATACAGCAGGTAAAGGTAAAGGTTCAAGCCTGCCTTTTACCTAAGGTGTTTCACCAATGGATAGTTGAATCACAACTAAAGTGTCAATCCTAAGCACTAAATGTCTGACTAAAGCACAATTAGTCAGAGAATTTGACAATGTCAATAAGGTATGAGTTGTGGTAATATCACATAGTTTTATCCTAACTACAAAGCATACATGATATGCACTGTGAGAGTAAAATGTGGTTTACCTTGATTCAATTCTATCCTAGAACATTTCACACATCTAAGAATGACATGAACAACATGAGAACATTACAAGACATAACAGAACATACACATTAACAGAGAACATACACATTAACAGAGAGCATACACAGAACATAACATAATATGAACATCAAAAAAAGTGAACATTAACAGAACAAAGTTCTGGACACTGGCTAGTCCAGCATGAATCTCTCTTCACCTAATAGTTCCCCTTTTATACCCAAATTATCAAATTAGGGTTTACACCCATTTTCCCCAAAAATCTCCAATCGACAGTACAATTAGGGTTTCCCCTTTTTCTAGTGTTCTGGGTCTAATTTTTCCCATAACCCTACTCTCATCCTCTCCTAAGCAGTTCTATTACATCAATTGGGGTTTTCTAGAAAAACCCTAAATTATAAAGAAAATTAGGGTTTTCAGACTTGGGAGAAAATTACCATACTCTTCTGATTTCGTTGTCCCCTCTGCGATTAAGCTCATACCCATGCTTCCACTTGCATATGCGCTCTTGAAACACGCCTCAATGTTGTCTTCTGATGGAACCCTAGTTCTGTCTTTCTAGGTTTTAGCGTCTGATGGAGAAGCTATAACCGAGGAAGAGAGAAGTTGAGGTTATGGTCGAGGCGGTCGGTTTTGGGAAGGTGGTGGTGGCAGTGGAAATGGAGGTGAAGTGAAGGCTGGTACGGTGGAGGCAGGAGTTGCAGTTGCAGCTCTGCAACTGTCGGTGAAGGAGAAGGAAAAGAAAGAGAAGGGAAGAGGAAGAATGAGGTTGGTTCGATAGTTTTAGGGTATGGGATGTTCTGGTGTGAGGCGGGAGTATCGGGATTTGATGAACAGCAAGAAAGCGACCGTTGGATTCAACTACCCTCTAATCTGAAGGCTTGGAATTTCAGAGCTGTGGTGCTTGGCAGAGACTTCAGATTTTGATGCTCTATGAAGGAGCGACCATCGGATGCTTCTGAGAACTGATCTGATGGCTGAGAACGGAGGCATTTTTGTGTGTAGAAAATGAGGTTGTGCGCACCATTCTTCGCGGCTTCCTTGCGTGATTTCTCCCGGCTTTTCACTACTTTTCTGCTCTTTTTGCTCCGCAAGTCATCCAGACTTTATTTATTACCTAAAAATGCAAAATTAAGTAAGAAAAATATTTATTCTTGAAAACAATGAAAATACAGAATATGGGATAAAATGTAGAATTAATGCACAAAAGATGAGTTAAATGCCAACAAAAAGGGATAAATATATACAATATTTGGCACTCATCAAATACCCCCAAACCTGAATTTTACTTGTCCTCAAGTAAAACAAAACTAAGGAAATCCTACCTATACCACTGTCGCTGGTCTCTCGAATGCATTTAGCGTATGCACTAAGCCTTTTAAACCACTAAGTGTCCCTAGTGGACGAGTTGAAGTCTCGTGAAGGTTTGCTTAGAACGTACCTACAAATTTCTAGGTCAAAATATAAGCTCAGATTCCATCAAATGTGACATGTGCAAGTCAGTTAAGCTCACAGCAAAATGGAGATGTCAATCTAGCTATCGAAGGCACAATCCTAGCACTGATAACAAATAAAGACATGTGATAAGAGTGTAAAGTGTATCTACACATGTGTAAAGAAAGATCGGATGTTATGACTACTAATCACCAAGAGATAGTTTCTCAGGCTAAGAACCAAGGTCGAAATCTAGCTAGCTGTCCGAACTTTACGAGAATTGTGAATGAGTTGGAGGTATTTCACAATTACTCGCGTTGTACATCAATGGCATACACCCTCCTTGCTTATTACAATGAAACAACAAAATGACTCTTTACATGACTCTTATTTACATTGACTACTCTCTTTTATTTTTGGAACAAGAGAGGATGGAATTGATAAATACTTGATTTTTTTGTATGTTTCTGATTTTTTTTTTTTTTTTTGCACAAGAACTTGAAATTGATTTTTACATATGGTAGCTCTTTTGATACATAACAAAAAGAAACAAAAAATTACATGACACTTTGCAAGAGGTAGCCCTTTTTGATGCACCCAGTTAAATTCGATGGTTGTCTTTCTTAATGTAACCTCCACCTTCTATCCCAACCAACCAAAGAACAAGCTAGTCAAGTTTCGTTCAGTATTCTAAAGTGATTGGCAATCGTGACTTCCTATCAAACACCTTGAAGATCGAGGCTATACATGTATTGGTAGATCGTGCGCGTGCAAATTTCTTATCACTATGTGAATTGTGCTAGAATCAGGGTGCCTAAATATCTAGACTAAGACTCCTAATAAAAATACATATTTGCACAAGAGTCAACATTTCAAGGTAAATGAGCTCCATTTTTATGTTGTTTTTTTTTTCAATTTTTCATTTTTTATTTTCATTTTTCATTTTTTTTGGAATTTTTCAATTTTTTCAAAAAGATGGAGTTTTGTTTTCAATTATGGCATATTATCGTGGTATCTACTCTATACCCCCAAACCTAAACTAAACATTGCCCTCAATGTTTCAAAAGATAACAAAATTATAATGCAACATATGAAGAGGAACACGCTAAGTAGAGAAAAAGGAAAGAGAATACCCGATTTCGGCGAAAGCAGAATTAAAACTCCGTTATCCAAGGCAAAACTCCAACATATTCGGAGTCACAATGGATGAGCACAAAATATATACAAAAGGAAATTTAACTAACACATTATCTACAAGAAAATTTGGTTTTTAATGGGATTGGACTTTTTGGGAAAAATTTTGTTTTGATGGGAAAAAGAAAAATTTTGGTTTTTAGGGAAACATTTGGAAAACTTTGGTTTTTATGGGAGAAAAACATTTGGTTTTGATGGGAAAAAGAAAAATTTTGGTTTTTAGGGAAACATTTGGAAAACTTTTTGGTTATTTAGGGAAAGATTGGACCAGTTTAGTCCACATAGACCGGGTCCTCCAGGTTGGTTGTTTCAATGTCGGGTGGGAATGGTTCAAGGAATGGCTTCAATCTCTGCCCGTTGACTTTGAAAATGTTCTTGTTGGAGACATCTTCTAGCTCCACAGCTCCATGAGGGTAAACTGTGCGTACTAGGAACGGACCCTTCCATCTGGAACGCAGTTTTCCCGGAAAAAGATGTAACCGGGAGTCATACAGCAAAACTATCTGACCATGAGTGAAGGATTTGCGCAGAATACGCTTATCATGAAACATCTTCATCTTCTTCTTATATAACTTGGCACTGTCATAAGCCTCATTTCTCAATTCTTCCAACTCGTTGAGTTGAAGTTTCCTTTGAATTCCAGCTTCGTCCAGAGAGAAGTTCAGCTCTTTGATTGCCCAGTAAGCTCGATGTTCTAACTCCACAGGAAGATGACACGGCTTTCCATACACTAGACGATAGGGGGACATGCCAATTGGTGTCTTATACGCTGTTCTATAGGCCCACAAAGCATCATTCAATCTCAATGACCAATCTTTCCTGGACGGGTTGACCGTCTTCTCCAGAATGTGCTTAATCTCCCTATTAGAAACTTCCACTTGTCCACTAGTCTGAGGGTGGTACGGAGTAGCAACCTTGTGAGTTATGCCATACTTGCGTACTAAAGACTCAAAGTACTTGTTACGAAAATGTGAACCGCCGTCACTGATGATAGCTCTAGGGGTACCAAAACGTGCAAATATGTTTTCCTTTAGAAATGAAAGTACCACCTTGTGGTCATTTGTTCTGGTTGCTATGGCTTCTACCCACTTAGAAACGTAATCAACTGCGACTAGGATGTACAATCTACCGTCAGAAATAGGGAATGGACCCATGAAGTCGATCCCCCAAACATCAAAAATCTCCACAATCAAAATGGGGTTAAATGGCATCATGTTTCTCCTCGAAATGCTTCCTATCTTTTGACAGCGTTCACAAGCAACACAATAATCATGGCAATCCTTGAACAATGATGGCCAATAGAATCCACACTGCAAGATCTTTGCAGCGGTTTTCTTGGCACTGAAATGTCCTCCACATGCTTGGTCATGACAGAAAGATATCACATCTTTCTGTTCAGTGTTGGGGACACATCTTCTAATGATTTGGTCCGGGAAGTACTTAAACAAATATGGGTCATCCCAAAGGAAATGTTTAACTTCAGCCAAGAACTTATAGCGGTCTTGTCTCGACCAACGTGAGGGCATTCTACCTGTAGCGAGGTAGTTAACAATGTCGGCAAACCAAGAGAGGTCTGATACAGACATCAATTGCTCATCAGGAAATGATTCTCTGATTAGCATGGACTCATCAATAGACTCAATGGTTAATCTAGACAAATGATCAGCAACCACATTCTCACAACCTTTCTTATCACGGATTTCGAGATCGAATTCCTGTAATAAGAGTATCCATCGAATAAGGCGAGCTTTAGCATCCTTCTTGGAAGAGAAGATACTTCAAAGCCGCATGGTCAGTGTATATGATGATCTTAGATCCTATGAGATAAGATCTAAACTTGTCTAATGCGAAAACGACAGCAAGCAATTCCTTCTCGGTAGTTGTGTAATTGAGTTGAGTATCATTAAGGGTTTTGCTAGCGTAGTATATCACGTATGGTAGTCTATCAACACGCTGTCCTAAAACAGCACCAACAGCATAATCAGAGGCATCACACATGAGTTCAAACGGTAGTTCCCAGTTGGGTGGTCGGACTATAGGAGCGGCTGTGAGAAGATTTTTTAATTCCTCCCAAGCTTTCACACAAGCATCATCGAAATTGAAGGTAACATCTTTGGCGAGTAGACTACACAGAGGTCTTGAGATTTTGCTAAAGTCTTTGATGAATCGCCGGTAAAAACCAGCATGACCTAAAAATGATCGAATTTCCCTCACAGAGCGGGGTTTTGGTAAATGTCGGATGAGGTCTACTTTAGCTTTATCTACTTCAATGCCTTTTTCCGAGATGATGTGTCCTAGAACTATTCCTGAATTCACCATAAAATGGCACTTTTCCCAATTTAGAACAAGGTTCCTTTTCTTACATCTGGACAACACAAGGGTAAGATGTCTTAAACATTTATCAAACGAAGAACCGAACACGGAGAAATCATCCATGAAGATCTCGAGAAAACTATCTATCATGTCAGAAAAAATGCTCATCATGCATCGCTGAAAAGTAGCAGGTGCATTACACAACCCAAAGGGCATGCGTCTATAAGCAAATGTCCCAAAGGGACACGTGAATGTAGTTTTTTCCTGATCTTCTGGTGCAATGTGATTTTTGGTTATAACCGGAAAAGCCATCTAGAAAACAGTAGTGACTGTGTCCAGACACACGTTCTAGCATTTGGTCTATGAAAGGGAGCGGGAAGTGATCCTTCCTAGTTACTGTGTTCAACTTTCTGTAGTCGATACATACTCGCCATCCTGTGGTTGTACGTGAAGGGACTAACTCATTCTTGTCGTTCTGAACTACAATAATGCCTGACTTCTTAGGCACAACTTGAATGGGACTAACCCATTTACAATCTGGTATTGGGTATATGATACCCGCATCAAGTAGTTTCAGGATTTCTCCTTTGACTACATCTCTCATGTTAGGATTAAGTCTCTTTTGCATTTCCCTAGATGGTTTGGAATTCTCTTCGAGATTAATGTGGTGCATGCAAATGGTGGGGCTTATTCCTTTGAGGTCCGAGATGGTCCATCCTAAGGCCTCTTTGTGTTCCTTAAGTACTTCTAAAAGCTTACTTTCCTGTTCCGTGTCTAAACATGATGAAATAATGACAGGTAAAGTATTAGAAGAACCTAGGAATGCGTACTTCAACGTACTAGGCAATGTTTTCAATTCAAGCTTGGGTGGCTCAACAATGGATGGAATGAGCTTGGAATCAGAGAGTAAGGGTGGTTCCACTTCATATTTCCTTTTAGTGACGTCCATTTGAGGTACAGATTCGAGCAGAGATAGGATGTCACTACAGTATGCATCATCATAGGAATCTGAGTTAAAGTTCTCCATACATGCTTGAAAGGGGTCGACGGATAGAATGTTAGTCAACGAATCTTGTATTAATCCTTCAATCATATTAACTTCATGCACATCATCATCATCAAGATTCAAAGGTTGTTGACTAATATCGAACACATTCAATTCTACCGTCATGTTGCCAAAAGACAGTTTCAACACTCCATTACGACAATTAATGATTGCGTTGGACGTAGCCAAGAAAGGACGTCCTAAGATGACAGGAATGTGACAGTCTGGGTTTTGTACAGGTTGAGTGTCTAAGACAATGAAGTCTACGGGAAAATAGAATTTTTCAACCTTGATCAAAACGTCTTCGACCACTCCACGAGGAATCTTGACAGATCGGTCTGCCAGTTGTAGAGTGATAGATGTTGGCTTCAACTCCCCAAGACCTAACTGCTCATAAACAGAATATGGCAGAAGGTTAACACTTGCACCTAGGTCTAATAACGCTTTATTGACCGTGTGTTCTCCTATAGTGCAAGAAATTGTTGGACATCCTGGATCCCTAAACTTGGGTGGAGTTTTGTTCAGAATGATGGAACTCACCCGTTCAGCTAAGAAAGCACGTTTATGCACATTAAGCTTGCGCTTTTGAGTACACAAGTCTTTGAGGAATTTAGCATATGCCGGGATTTGCCTAATTGCCTCAAGAAAAGGAATGTTGATATTGACTCTTTTAAACAGATCTAACATCTCATTGTAGTAGGTGCTTTTCTGTTGATAAACTAACCTCTGAGGAAATGGGGCGACAGGAGCATGAGTTGGTAAAGGGACATTCACAGCAGTAGAATTGTCAGATTTTCCAACTTGCTCAGGCTCATTGGTTTTCTGGGGTGGTGTAGGCAATGATATGTTTGGCTCAGATTCATTTGATTGTGGTATGCCTACATTGTTCTCAACAATCTTACCACTTCGAAGAGTGGTGATGGAATGGACTTGATCGGGTGAGGTTTCATTGCAAGATGATGTGCCTGCTTGAAATATCCTCTTTGGATTTTGTTGGGGTTGGCTAGGAAGTGTACCCTTTTCTCTCTCGCTCATGGAATCGCAGAGTTGACCCATCTTTTGATCAAGATTTTTCTGACCTTGCACCAGACTCTGGACCATCTCCTCTAGGGCGGATAATCTCTTGTCGGTATTGTGTTGAGGATATGATTGTTGTTGAGAGTTTGATTGTTGTTGAGGGTTCCTAGGATATTGATAACCTTGATTGTTCTGAGATCCCTGATTGTTTTGATAGCTCTGATTGGGTTGAGATGGTCCTCCCTGAGTGGGTCCTTTGGACCATGAAAAGTTAGGGTGGTTTCTCCATCCTGGATTGTAGGTCTGTGAATAGGGTTTATGCTCTTGTTTTTGAAACATGGCATGTGCCTGTTCAAGCCTAGATTCCTGGACTGCAAGCAAATCAGGGCAATTTTGTAATTGATGGTTGGGATCGTTACAAGCGGCACATACAGACGAAGCGACATGTTCTCGGAGAGTAGTGGTGGATGGTTTTGAATTTTTATGTAGTTCTAACTCTTCTAATCTCCTAACTATTGATGCCATGTTTGCTCTTCCCTCGAAATCTGCTTCAATCCTAAAAGCCTTAGCTTTGGATGTAGTATTTCTGGGTTCACGGATGGATTCCCACTGTTGCGTCTTTTCAGCTACTTCAATCAAGAAGTCCCAAGACGCATCAGCAGTTTTGTCTACGAATAGACCATTACACATTGACTCAACCGTTGTTCGGGTGGACACATCTAGACCTTCATACAAAATTTGCACAAGTATCCATTTTTCAAAACCATGATGGGGACATTGGAGCAATAATTCATTGAATCTCTCAAAGTATCTAGCTAAGGTCTCACCCTCTAATTGCACAAAGCTATTCAGACTTTGAGTAATTGTCGCAGTCTTGTGATTCGGGAAAAACTTTTTGAAAAACTCCTTTATGAGGTCATCCCATGTCATGATGGATTGAGGCTGTAAAGCATAAAGCCAGGCCTTTGCCTTATCTTTCAGGGAGAAAGGAAAGAGCCTTAACTTTAGGGTTTCGTCGGACATTTGAGAGAAACGCAGAGTTCCACAAATTTCCTCGAATTCTCTCACGTGGTGGTACGGGTTTTCATTCTCGACACCTCTAAAAATAGGAAGCATATGTATTGTGCTCGATTTCAACTCATAATGGCCATTAGCCTCGGTTAGCACAATACAAGAAGGTTGACTGGCTCTAGTTGGGTACATATAATCCTTGAGGGTACGAGGTTCTCCCATTTTTTCTGGTTGATCTGGACTGTCTCCCTCAGAACTTAGAATTTTGATAGGTTCGTCTGGGTTTCTAACAAGTCTGTTTATTTGGTCTCTGTATGTCACAATCATGTCCTAGTAGGTACCTTAACTAACATTTTAGTCAGAGCAATCGGAAACAATTTTGGACAAAAAGGCCCAATATTTTGGTTTTGAATGGGTGTTGGACTAACAAGGGATTTTGGTTTAAAATTGGGCTTTGGAAAATTTTTTGAACTAAACCTAGCATAAATTAGCACAACCCATAAAAGAAAATAAAAACAATAATAATAATTAAGACAAGCCCATAAAAGAAAATGAAAAAGAAAAAGAAAAAATAAAAGAAAAATAAAGACAAAAAATAATTACAGTCCCAAAGAAAAAGAAAAAGAAAAAGAAAATAAAGGAAAAATAAAAATTATTACAATCCCAACTAAATAATTAAATTAATTATTACAAGCCCGAATTTGAATTTAAATGAGGCCCTAGTGGGTTAACTCATGGGTTAGGCTTACTTGATTTTTGGAGGGAAGCCCAAAAATAGGCTTTTGGTCCCCTTTTAGTTGCACAGCCCAGTTGGGCTTTAGGATCGTCCTTAGCAGCTTCGCGCTCAAGCCCAGCAACAACAGGTGGAACAGAGCCCAGCAGCAGCAGCAACGAAGCCCAGCTCACAGGAGACCACGAGCCCAGCAACAAAAGAAGGAAGAGCCCAGCAGCACTTGGCAAGCCCAGTTCAGTTGAAGTTGGTGAAGCCCAGTTCAGAGAAGTACAAGCCCACCAGTAGAAGGCAGAGCCCAGCAGCTGGTGTGGTTTTAAAAGAACATACAACTACACCTGCAAGTATACAGGGTTGTTGTAGATAGGTGGAGTAAGAAGGGGTTTGTCCTCAGGGACTTGGTGTGTGTAGTTGAATCTATGGTTTTAACTACAACTGATTTCAGAACAAGAAGTAACACAAATAGGGGTTTTGTTTGCCGATACGGCTAGATGTTGGTTATGTAACACAAAATAGAAAACAAGAATGCAAATTAAAGGACACTAGGGCAGTCGAATCCACCACCTAATCTCAGCTAAGTCAGTTCAGTTTCAATAATGTTCTTGTCCCTTTTTATGGACACCGGACAAGATGCAAGTCTGTCGTTTATCCAGGGTCTCAATGGATGGTTTATTATCAACTAAGCCAATTAACTAATCCCTAGTATTAGTTGTCTTCTCACAGTACAACTAATCACAGATCAATTTGATAACTCAGATAATTAAACCTTTCCTAAGATGGATATTCTAATCGCAATTAGGGTATATTTCCAAAGCACTAACTGTCTTTTCAGGGCACAATTAGTCAAGGGATCAATAACAGACAATGAAGCATGAATTGCAGCACATTCATCACAGAAGTATTCTAACTACAATGGATGCATGACATACACTGTGATAGTAAAATGAGGAAGAGATCAGATTATATTTATCCTAAACAAGTAAAGGACAACAAGAACAATATCAGAAACATGAATCAAACTTGGCAGTAAATTAATAGTTTCATCTCAACCCTAGTAAAAGTAATTAGAACATGATGAACACAATATACTACCACAGCTTGGTGCACCGGCTAGCCCGGGCATACCCTCTACAACACAACATACATCCTATTTATACCCAAATTTTAGGGTTTACAATTTTCCCCCAAATTGGCAGTTGAAATTAGGGTTCGACTTTACCTAATTTGATGGCACAATCTCTCCCCCATGCGTCGACCCATTCTTCCTCTGACTCTCCTGCTCCATTCCCATGTGTCAATTGCTAATCTAGACTCGCCTAATCGATTGATTTTTCTTCTAGGGTTTCAGAGAGCCGTGAGAAGAAATATCAATCAAATAGGGGGCTAGAAAGAGGGGGTGATGATGGGTTTTGCTTTTATGGAAAAGGTAGAGTGGTTTGGTGGTGTTTGGTGGCGTCAGGGAGTGGTGGCGATGATGGAGAAGGCGGTGACAGTGGAGTAGTGGTTCTGCAGAGGTGAGGTGGGGGAAGATGGAGTCGATGGAGAAGAGATTAGGTGCTATTTGGTTTAGGGTATAGGGTTCGGTCACTATGGTGTGTAGCGGGATCATCGAGTTCGATGTTTGGCGAATCTCGACCGTGGGATATGGAGATGAACGATCAATCTGACGGTGAGATGAAGTGGATCCTGCAGCGACCGTTGGATTATACAATACAACAAAATTAACGACACCAGATGGAGTTAGGTGTTGTAGTGTTAAGCAGAAGTATCGAGGTTTGATGCGCAAGTAAAGAAGCGACCGTAGGATGCAGATGCGATCCAATCTGACGGTCGGGAATGGAGGCGGGTATGGATATAGAAAATGGGTTTGGGTAAGGGTTTTGGGCCTTGGGTATGCCAAGCCCATATCTTCTTCAAGAACAATTCTTCATCTTCAAGCCCATTTCTAGCCTTTTGGTCTTGCGCACAACATTCTTCGCGGCTTCCTTGTGTGATTCCTCTTGGCTTTTCACTACTTTTCTGCTCTTTTCCGCTCCGCAATTCATCTAACTTTATTTGTTACCTAAAAATGCAAAATTAATTAAGAAAAATATTTATTCTTGAAAACAATGAAAATACAGAATATGGGATAAAATGTAGAATTAACGCACAAAAGATGAGTTAAATGCCAAGAAAAATATATAGAAATATGCACTTTTTATCACTCATCAAATACCCCCAAACCTGAATTTTACTTGTCCTCAAGTAAAACAAAACTAAGGAAATCCTACCTATACCACTGTCGCTGGTCTCTCGAATGCATTTAGCGTATGCACTAAGCCTTTTAAACCACTAAGTGTCCCTAGTGGACGAGTGAAGTCTCGTGAAGGTTTGCTTAGAACGTACCTACAAAGTTCTAGGTCAAAATATAAGCTCAGATTCCATCAAATGTGACATGTGCAAGACAGTTTAAGCTCACAGCAAAATGGAGATGTCAATCTAGCTATCGAAGGCACAATCCTAGCACTGATAACAAATAAAGACATGTGATAAGAGTGTAAAGTGTATCTACACATGTGTAAAGAAAGATCTGAAGTTATGACTACTAATCACCAAGAGATAGTTTCTCAGGCTAAGAACCAAGGTCGAAATCTAGCTAGCTGTCCGGACTTTACGAGAATTGTGAATGAGTTGGAGGTATTTCACAATTACTCGCGTTGTACATCAATGGCATACACCCTCCTTGCTTATTACAATAAAACAAAAGATGACTCTTTACATGACTCTTATTTACATTGACTACTCTCTTTTTATTTTTGGAACAAGAGACGATGGAATTGATAAATACTTGATTTTTTTGTATTTTTCTGATATATATATATATATATATATATATATTTTTTTTTTTTTTTTTAAA